>NC_136490.1:142685517-142860517 GCF_053919585.1 Euprymna scolopes | reverse complement strand
ATATACGATCGATGTATTGACAATTACTGTGATAGTATGAATGAATTTTTACGTGTTTGACAATAATTTTGAAGAGGCAAACTTGATCACATTTTATAATATCTTGTCTTCATAATTTACTTAAATAAGTTCGATTGTATAAAGTCTAAAGAGACTCATTAAGAAAAAATATGAAAATCCTATTAAAGGTAAAATATATTAAATATTGTTTCATACATTGTTAATTTAACAACTGAATCATGCATGGTCCCCCGTGGGTGCACAGTGAACGAAGAATAAAAAATTAACTAAGTTCAGCACTTGTCCTCCCCATTTAACCCCCAAAGTCCCCAGGGATGTCAAATCCTGGTGAAAATCTAGAAACGGTGCAGTTTTAGACCTTAGCATATGTGAAGTTTTACACCATGCAAAAAAAAGAAATGACTAAGTCCATCATTTCCCCCCCCCAATAAGCCCCTAAAGTCCCCAAGGACATGTAATAAATATTAAAATTAAAGTTCAGCACCATGCAAAACTGCTAATTAGACACACAGAGAAAATTTTTGACAAATATGGTAAAATAGTCCCAAAAATGGGGTGTTTTTATTAGCCCTAAAAGATTCCCTGGGCCACACCCAAGAATTATCGCGAAGTATAGAAAACAAAATTATATAGAAATCAGTTAGCTACAAGTTTTCAGAAAGTTTTATAAAAATCCTAGGCATCATTTTTTTTTTTAATAAGCACATAAGTGTCAATTTTATCCATTTTAACCCGAAAGGCACCCCTAGGGGGGGGTGAGCAACCGGAGTTTTCCCGGAAAACCAGTTCTGTTACTTTTTTACTCATATCATGTTTAATGTTTGTGCAAAATTTCTAAAACCATTCCAAGGCATAGTTATTGAGAAAAGTGCGGACAGATGAACGGACGAACAGACGAACGGACAAGGGTGAATTTACAGGTTCACACTCCGTTTGTTGGGGGACCAAAAAAATTTTTTTTCAAAAGTACTACCCTGATCCGAAGGTTTGATTTAGAAATGCAATGCAGGAAGAATAACATAATTTTGTTTTAAATGTTAGTTTTCGTACCTTTAACGTTGATTAATGAGTTTCGAAAAGGTTCAAGAACCTCTGACATCGATGAGAACATTTGCTCAAAGTGTTGTTCAACTGTGATGCCACGAAAAATTCTGATTGCAAATAAGTGATTTTTTGGTCTCATTTTGATCAGCGGTTTTACTGTGATGCCGCGACACATACAGATAACAGAAAAGTTGAATGCCTACTAGAGAGAAATTGAATGCCTAGTAAATAGTGTTCTCTGGTGTCTAAGGCCTCTCTGTATGGGGTTTAGAAAAATAAAAATATGAGTAACAATCTTATTAAAGGAATAATTATATTCGTGAAGATTTATCAAATATTGTTCCATACATTTTTTATTTAAACAAAATGGAAAAAATAGTGTTTTCCTCTCTAAAGTACTGCGATGATCCGATGAGAAAAGTAATTGTTCAGTTGGTTTAGAAAGGGAACGCTCAAATAATGACGTAATATTTGTTTCGAATGTTAGTTTTGTGTACCTTTAATTTTTAATAAGTTTTGGAAAGGTTCAATAACTTCTGAAATCGATAAAGATATCTGCTCAAAGGTCCTGATTCCAAATAACTAATTGATTTATCTTTTTGATCAGCGGTTTAATTATGATGTCGTTATACAGAGTGACGCCCACCCCCAAAAAAAGAACCTAAATGGAGGCCATCTAGATCATATGTGGTAGAACGGAAAAAAAAAACAAAGACCTTAGTGTTTTGATGTGATGTTTTGAATATAATAAACTAGTTAGGACCAAAGTTTCATTTCATTCGAACAAAACACTAAGAAACAGGGCCTAATTAGAGTTCGGGCCCGTTTTTTTTGGGGGGGGGGCACCCTGTACATACAGATACATGCATACAACTTTTTTTGAGGTAGAGAGACAAATAATTTCTGTATTAATCGACCGATAAGACTCGAACCAAAGCTCTTTCTCTGTATATTCTGTGAATAGGTGGTGGGGAGCACGCTTTCGACGCAAAAGCAAACATTCGAGTAAAGCAACTGGCCCTGATGGTATTCCAATTATAGTACTCAAAAAACTTCAACCTGAATTAGCGGCCATACTTACAAAACTGTTTAAACGTTGTCTTAAGGAGAATAGTTTCCCATCTCCCTGGAAAATCTCATCAGTATGCCCTGTATTTAAGAATTCAGGTGATCGCTCATCCCCCTCTCAGTACAGGCCAATAAGTCTCCTGTGCGTCATGAGTAAGTTGCTAGAATCTGTGTTAAATACAGAAGTAATCAAACATCTCAACAAAAATAACCTTCTTAGTGACACTCAATATGGTTTCCGTTCTGCTAGATCTACAGCAGATGTCCTTACAGTTATATCGCATAGGATTAGCAAATCTCTCGACGGTGGCAATCTTTCTAGGGCAATTGCTCTTGACATATCTAAAGCCTTTGATAGGGTATGGCATAAAGGTTTACTTCATAAGATCGCTAGCTATGGTATAGCTGGAAAAGTCTTCTCAATTATTAAATCATTTCTTTCTGATAGGTTCATAAGAGTAGTAGTTGAGGGGCAAAAATCAGAAGCTCACAGTATTAATGCCGGTGTCCCTTAGGGATCCATCCTGGGCCCAACTCTTTTCCTGATCTACATTAATGATCTTCCAAATCATATCCTTACATCATTTGTAGACATTTATGCTGACGACACTACCATTTATGGTACCACATCTAAGACAGTAAACGACCAAGTTCTCTCCAATTCTCTCTCCTCTGATCTTGAGCACGTAGTACAATGGGGAAAAGGAGTGGCTGGTTACTTTTAATGCATCTAAAACCAAGCTTCTCTCTTTACATCATCAACATTCTAATTCACATTTGTCATCAATTGAAATGAATGGCTCTCGTCTTCAGGAGGCCTCAAGTTTTGACAAGCTTCTGGGCTTGACCATTACTCCTGATCTTAAATGGAACACGTATATCAAATCTGTTGCCAAGGCCGCTGGAAAAATGGTGAGATCTTTCTATCGATCCAGTAGATATCTCACTGCTGATGCTATTCTCTACCTATATAAGAGCCAGGTACGTCCAAGGATGGAATACTGTTGCCACATCTGGGCAGGAGCTGCTAGAAAGGACTTGTCCTGCCTTGATAGAGTTCAAAATAGACTTCGTAGCCTCGTAGGAGATGTCCTTTTCTCCTCCTTGCAACCTCTATCTCACAGAAGAGATGTTGCGAGTTTGTCTCTGATGTATCGTTATTTTCATGGAAAGTGTTCAAATGAGCTTCAATCTTTGGTCCCCCCTCGCCAAACTTTCACAAGAAACACTCGTCTAGCTGTAAACACTATCAATAATTTCCCCCACTCTTTATCTGTGCCTAAACCTAAACGTAGATTCCATGAACAAAGCTTCTTTCTTAGAACTGCACGCCTGTGGAATTGTCTTCCGTTTTCCTGCTTTCCGGCTGACTACAATATAGTTGTGTTCAAGTCTAAAGTAAATAAGTTCTTGATGAGCCGTTCCATATAAGTTATTAAATTTACCAAATTTTCATTACTAATGATTACTATATTGACTAATTTCTACTGTACACTCTTTAACCCTTATCCTTGAGTGGCCTCTGGGCCTTGATAATGTGGTGATGCCTTTGTAAAAAAAAAAAAAAAAAAAAAAAAAAGATAGTAAAAGATATTTAAATAGCTTCTTCCACTTTATTATTACCAAAGTGGTGTCATTTAGTTGCCTGAGAAAAAAATTGTTACATGTCCGTCTATGTTGAAATCCGTGTTCTCTTTAAATTTACTTAACTGAAAATCCTTATCAATTTGTGTTTTGCTAACGATGTATTTTTCAAGCTTTAGTTGCCTCATCTGTTCACCTATCTTCGTTCGGTTGTCAACCCACTGTATCCGCCCCCATTTTATGAGTTGCCTCAAAACACACAATATAACAGAGAAAAGTGTAAATACAAATTATTCAAAACTAGTTGACGTATTCGACATGCAATATCTTATTTTTGTATACGTGTGCTTTTGTCAAGTTTTTTTAATGTCCTTTTCTACATATATAGTGTCTACATATGCACGTTCTTTAGTTTATGAACATATCTGTATAAGCATACATTTATTGGATGTGTACGTGTATGATGTGCATACATGTACACAAGTGTGTGAATTTCGTTTATAAACATGCATGTGTTTATGTATATACTTGTATACGTTTGCGTATATGCGAAGTTTTTATGCGTATGTTCGTTGACGGACGAGCGTTCATGTATGCGTGTGTGCATGCGCGTACATGCGAGTGTGCGTTTTGTGTCCTTCCGCCACACCCAATCTCAGATAGAAAGCCTCAGGAACCGTGCCTTAAATCTGAAACCTTCTGACATGAAAAATAAAGCTGATATCAACTCACCGTCAAATCATATGAAGTGGCTTTTGTTGCCATTTTGTACTATTATTTTTTTTATTATTTAGTTTATTTTTTTGTTATTTAGTCTATTTTTTTATTATTTAGTCTATTTTTTGTTATTTAGTCTATTTTTTTATTATTTAGTCTATTTTTTGTTATTTAGTCTATTTTTTTTGTTATTTAGTCTATTTTTTGTTATTTAGTCTCTTTTTTTATTATTTAGTCTATTTTTTTGTTATTTAGTCTATTTTTTTGTTATTTAGTCTCTTTTTTTGTTATTTAGTCTATTTTTGTTATTTAGTCTCTTTTTTTGTTATTTAGTCTATTTTTTTGTTATTTAGTCTATTTTTTGTTATTTAGTCTCTTTTTTTGTTATTTAGTCTATTTTTTTGTTATTTAGTCTATTTTTTTGTTATTTAGTCTCTTTTTTTGTTATTTAGTCTATTTTTTTGTTATTTAGTCTATTTTTTGTTATTTAGTCTCTTTTTTTGTTATTTAGTCTATTTTTTTGTTATTTAGTCTATTTTTTTGTTATTTAGTCTATTTTTTTGTTATTTAGTCTCTTTTTTTGTTATTTAGTCTATTTTTTTATTATTTAGTCTATTTTTTGTTATTTAGTCTCTTTTTTATTATTTAGTCTATTTTTTTGTTATTTAGTCTATTTTTTTGTTATTTAGTCTATTTTTTGTTATTTAGTCTCTTTTTTTGTTATTTAGTCTATTTTTTTGTTATTTAGTCTCTTTTTTTGTTATTTAGTCTCTTTTTTTGTTATTTAGTCTATTTTTTTGTTATTTAGTCTATTTTTTGTTATTTAGTCTCTTTTTTTGTTATTTAGTCTATTTTTTGTTATTTAGTCTCTTTTTTATTATTTAGTCTATTTTTTTGTTATTTAGTCTATTTTTTTATTATTTAGTCTCTTTTTTTGTTATTTAGTCTATTTTTTTGTTATTTAGTCTATTTTTTTGTTATTTAGTCTATTTTTTTGTTATTTAGTCTATTTTTTTAATTACAAGATTAAAAAAATAGACTAAATAACAAAAAAATAGACTAGTTTTTGTTCTTCTTTTTGCGTCGTGGAATTCTGTGAAAATTTCGCAAACGGCTAACATTTTCCGACAATGGCGTCATCTCTAGTACAAGACGATAATGATGGTTTCTAATGAGAGTGTACTACAGTTTCAACAGGTACCCTTATTTGTCTATTTGAGAAGGCTAGGCGCTCTATGTACCGCGCCGAGTCGTAGAAATTTCCAGGCTGGTATCTGGGGGCGCATTAATCCACTGGAAGAGAGGCACCACAGTCTTCGTTAAGACATGCATCTAGGAGAAGGAAACTCGGAACTAGTAGAAGGAAACTGCGGTACACTGTATACTCTGTCATGTCGCAGTCATCTGCACCATACAAGGTTTGCATCAATATCAAAAGTATTGTTTGTTCTACACAAAGCCTTAACCACTATAAGATTTCCGAGCAACTTAGTTGTTATGGCGGAAGTTCATGCGTTGAAATCGACGGGAGAGTCCATCATATATATATGTATATATATATATATATATATATATATATATATATATATATATATATATATATATATTTATATATATATATATATATATATAATCGAATAAGTTTAAAAGATAAAGCGGAAAGTTACATTAGGGACTTCATTGCATTATCAAGTCTCAATATGTATCAATAGGAATAAGGGAGAAACCACTTTATGCAATAGCATTTTTAAGCTAAATGCTTCTCGTCAGACGAAGAGGAAGAAGCCGGCATTATATAAAAGTAAAATAAAATATGTGTGTATGTATGTGTGTGTGTGTGTATTAAGTAATAATTTTGTGTAAAGCATAGATTTCTTGGGTCACAGACAAACATAGTAAAAATATATGTAAACACGTACCGAGCGCGCGCACCCTAGAGAGAGAGGGGGGAGAGAGCATTTGCGTTTGGCTACATGTTTACATCGTTACCTTATTAAATATAGCAATTAAATAGTGTATGTTTTTGTACTTATTTACTTGTCCTCCCACGAGAAGAGAGTTGGACACAAGGTCAGTTTTTAATGTAGGCAAAATCCAGCTCACAAAAAGGGGCACTCGGGATGGAAAAAAAAAAAATAAATGTCTCAGTTTAATAAGATTTATTCTTCACTAACCCAGCACAGAAAAGTTGAAGTGTAGTATCACAACAGATACTACTCTTTGTTCCTTGCCAAAATGTGGTTGTACTTTTGATATGAAGAAATGATAAATTTCCCAAGAGATTTCTAAAGGATTAAATGAAATTGTGATGCTGTTAATAAATAACATTAAGACGGTTATAGTTCAGTAAAAAAAGAAAAAAATGTATATAATAACAGAAAAAAAAACAAAGAAAATGGGAATTTAGGCTGCCATTTGACACCTGCGACTTCAGTCATTTGATTAGCAGTTTCTGTCAACGAAGCGAACAAACTGGAAAGATGGATACAGATTTGCAGCTATGCAAAACAATATTTTTAACTGTCGAGCGAAATCGTAATTTTATCTCCCGTTTGGATTAGATTAATTTTATTCAATTAGCGCAGATCATTTCATTCAATGGTTTTATTAATTAATTGTTATGAAATAATAATAAAATGGCAAAGGATTTAAATGAGAAAATATGCAACCGAGAAAACAAGGAAGTTCCCTTATTTTGTTTAAAACAATATGTTTTAATCATACTATTTGTGACGTATTTACGCATTGGCTTAAAAAAGCAACGTAAGAAGGTCGCGTTGACCTAACCGTTAATTATATATTAATTTAACATTCGAATATTAGGTTTATATTTTTAAAAACAATTATAGACTATCAAAAATGATTTGAATTATACTAATGTTTACAACATTTGTGTATGCATATAAACACACATACATACACACATATACACATGCAAATTAATATATTGTATTTATATATATATATATATATATATATATATATATGTACATAGGTACATATTCATCTATTGTGTAAATATAGACATATATATATATATATATATATGAAAATTTTGGGTCTAAACACTTGAAATTTCAGATATTGGTTACTTGGATATGGATTTAACTTTATAATTTCATTTGAGCACAAAAAAATAAATGTTAAGGGGTCATAATTGGGATCAAAGTTTTAAAAAATGACCTCTGCGGTCTCTACCAAACTACTCAGTCAATTTTTGGTCAAACATTTGAAATTTACATAAAGTGTATTTAGACATAGGGCAAGCTTTTTACTCGTTCTTTTTTTTTTCTGAAATTTGGCTTCCAAGAGGTCAAAATTTAAAAGATGTTACATTTTCAGTCTCTAGACAACAATTAAGCCAATTTTAGGTCTAAACATTTGAAATTTTACATAAAGACTATTCAGACAGGCAGCAAGCTTTTTAATCAGTTTTTGGACGAAAATTTGGCGAAAAATTTGGCTAGCAAGAAGTCAAGGTTTACAGTTTGAAGGCTCTACCAAACTCATCCGCCAATTTTGGGTCTAAACACTTGAAATTGTAAATGTAGGTTACTTGAACATGGATCTTACTTTGCAATTTGATTTGAGCCCAAAACAATAAATGTTAAGGCGTTCAAAGTTGGGGTCAGAGTTCAAATAAATTTGACATGTGTAGTCTCTACCAAATTACTCAGCCAATCTTTAGTCTAAACATTTGAAATTTTACATAAAGTGTATTCAGACTAATGGCAAGCAGTCGGTTTTTGTCCGAGAATTTGGCTGCCAATGGGTCAGGTTCAAAAGATTTAACCTATCGGTCTCTAGCAAAGCATTAAGCCAATTTTGGGTCTAAGCTTTAGAAATTTTACATAAAAGGGTATTCAGACATGCGACAATCTTTTTCATCAGTTTTTGGGCGAAAATTTGGCTTCCAAGAGGTCAAAGTTTACAGAGTTTACTTTTGCAGACTCTGCCAAAGATGTAGATGACGTGGGCGCGAGTCAAACTTTTTATAATATATATACATATGCACATAAAGTTATGAACAGTACATAGGGCCCTAGCAAAGCCGGGCTGAACTGCTAGTATATATATATATATTACATGGAGGTCAACACTTATCAAGGCCCGGAACCCACTCGGGGATAAGGGTTATTGTGTGTGCAGTAATCAATGTTTGTCTATTCCACATTATGGTTGCTGATGACTATTTATAGAGATATATAGGCGTACAGAAAACAAGCGGCGCTTTATTACATATACATTTTCGTATGCATGCGAATATGTAGGCGTTAGTGTACTTATTTTAAGTGGTCATAAAGATATTATTGTTCTTCGTTATTTTCGTACCACCCGATGTCAATTATTTTCTCAATGAAATTTACAATTTAACCAGGCTTTATTCTTGTTTTTTATTAAAATAAAAATTTTAAAAAAACACAACATAAAATTATGACGTCATATATTTTATTTACTATCGTTTTTTTTTTCTAATTTATGCTACAAGAAACTAATAGTTGAAATGAACTTTTTTCACTTCACGTTTAAATAGATAACCTACACGTTTTCTTGATGTTTTTATTTCATTGTTTTGACTTCAGCGTTGACATTTATTGTAAGGCGTAGATTGTTTTATTTAGTCATTTGCAGCAGTAGTCGACTATTCTATTATTAATATGAATACATGCAAGGGGAAATGTTTGCATGTCTGCCAACTTCTATCACAATAGAAAAAGTGTTGATTTATTATAATTAATTTTTCAATTATTCTTAAGTGTAATCCTACACACATACACACACATACACAGATAAATTATTATACTCACAAAACAGTATAAATTCAATCATTCATTCATTTAATTGGCAAAGAATAAACGTCTAAGCGATTCCCGTTTATAAGGAGAAAAGTCAGTAAGAATTTAGGGAGCTATGTACAAAGAAAAACTTTACAGGTGAAAACCGTGGCGGTCCGACCAGTATCTGTCCAAAGCCGCCTTGAAGTCCTGTAGCTGGTCTGGTTTACGACCTGGGCTAGTTTACGAAATCATCGGGTAGCTGGTTCCGCAGAGATAGCACTCGAATCGCTGACGCTGTCAGGCATCGAAGCTCTCGGGACTGTCGAAGGTAGACCTTTTTCGCGTGGCCACGGATCCCGACATTTGGGAACAGGTGTGAAGAGCAGTTTCGGGTTTAGGCCGCCTCGTCTGTGAAAGATGTTGAGGCGATGGTGTGGTCGCCTCGAGGCTTCCTGCGTTCAAGGGAAAAAAGGTGCAGAGTTCTTAAACTTTGCTCATAGGATAGCCCTCTGAGGCAAGCCACATTCTCATCGCCAGACACGAGCCCATTCGAGACACTGGACGTGCTTCCCGTAATAGGGGGACGTGACCTAAATACTGTATTCGAGAATCTGGCGCACCATGGAGGTGTAGAGAGAAAGGAAGATTGAGGGAGTGAGATGACCAAGACCACATTAGAATTTGTAATATAAATAAGATCACGCGGTCGAATAGTAATAAGGAATAAAAAATAAAGTTATCCCTATGCAAAGGAGACAATAGACAAGAAATATAAACATCTAAGGTTAGTACATTTATTTAAAATAATATTTTTTAACACTTATGATTATTTGTACTGATGATATGGCATTCTGTATATATCGCGTAGCTTATGATACGAGGCCGTAAAGGATCCACTAAAACCAAAAATGTATTAATGTACAGAGTGTCTGAAAGGAGGAATATTCTTAGGTTGATGTGATATTTTGTTGTTTGTTTTATGTATATTCTTAGCATTGGTGAGCTGCCTGTACTGAAATAAAAATAAAATGCATATATATAAAGAACTATATATATAAAATATCAGTACGCTCCGAAAGAATTGTACGCTTGTATGATAAATATTTATCATATATATATATATATATATATATATATATATATATATATATATATATATATATATATATGATAAACAAACTGAAATTTAGTGAACGGGAACCAAAATGAGTGTCCCCCTCCCACTTAAGCGATATAATGTGAAAAGGTATCTATAGCTATAGTATTATAGGCTTGAGCTATTAATATTTGTATTTGAATACTTACATGGAAATAATTCAATATATATATATATATATATATATACATGTACATATATAGTATGTATATTATATATATATATATATATACAGAGGGAGAGAGTGAAAGAGAGAGAGAGTGAAAGAGAGAGGGAGAAGATAAAGGGAAAGAGAGGAAAAAGAAAGATTGGTTATGAACTGTACTTTAATAGCTACTTTATCTTATATGGTACCTTAATGTGACAAATACGTTTTTTTTTTAAATGAGTAAAAAAAATATTCATGAAAAATAATATCTTTTAAATCGTTTTCATTTCCAGTTTGTTAAGTTCGTGTCGGTTCGAAAACATTATACATTACAGATTGCAGGATCACTCAATTACGATTAAATTCCCCGACTTCATTCCTGATTTAATCCTCCAATTGAATTTTCCAATTTCAGGCTTACTGATGTAAACTTTATATTTTACAAGAAGTCGCTAACATTTTGGAAATGAAAACCATTTCTAAATGCTATTTTTCCAGAATGTATAAAAGTTTGCATCACTTATGTGGCTTCTGCTCCACTATATATATTTAATGTACAGTTTTGTTTTTAAGTCATGTGCAATTCCTACGTCTATTCCTATTTATTATTATTATTATTATTATTATTATTATTATTATTATTATTATTATTATTATTATCATCATGTGGTGTTTTGATATTGCTTTTTTTCGGAGTAATTATTATTAGTTATATGTTTTTCTTATAATTTATAAGAGTAAGGTCACTCATTGTCATATTATATGAAATAACGTGAGATCATTTCGATGTTGCGACTCTCCCTCCATTAATTCATTATGTTGATTATTAATATAATTTATTTCTCTCTTAGATTCGAATTGAACTAATGCTCCATTATAATACTTTCCTTTCTATTAAATATTCATTCGTTATGAGATAACTATGATATTCTTTTAAATATTCTAGATACATTAATTTCCTTCACCGAGATTGAATAATTTGATTTATATTCAATATAAAAGAACATTTTATTTGGGTCTATGGTATGATTTATATGTATTGTTTATTAAGTTTAATGTTATATCTAAAATTTAACTATTTTAGAGTTTATATGAATGGTTATTTCTAAGTCAATTCTTATTAAAAATTAATGCAACTATTTTATAATATTTTTTTTAATTTCTATTATCGGAGTTAATAAAAATAAAAATAGGGCATTATCTTTATAAATGTCCTATCTTATATCTCGTATATTTCTAGCGATCTTTTTAACAATGTAAAGACATGCAAAGTTAGTTACCTAAGCAGAGTCTAGGGATCCATCGTAATATCAAAATTTAGTTCTCTCTTTTTATTAGTCCAGTATATATTGTTGTATTGTTAATGTTCGTCTAGATAATTTTACTATATCAATTTCTAATTTTGTTATATTTGTCTAGTTCTACTGCTTTATTCAACAATTTCGGGAAATCGAGTGGCAATATAAATAAATGTCGAGCATTATAAAGTTACTATTCTTACAATTACGTAATATATTAAACCAACTAAAACCTTTTCAGATGATGTGCAAAGAGTATGAGTACGTTAGATTATTTTCGGCAATATTTTATCTAAAATTATTTTACTAATTATTTCTAGGTCTGGGATAAAATGAGAGAATGATCTACTTGTAGGCTTATTTTCACAGTCAGGCTTGTGATCTTTAAGGTATATGAGGAACATTTAAAAATTAATAGCTCCTATTTTTATCCCATCCTAATAAATCAGAGGGACTGCAAATTGTATTGTTATAAGTGAATTTGTGTATTTACAACCGGAAAGTTTCACTATTATGTTGCAGATATTGACGGAGTGAGACTAAGAAAGAACCACTCTCATTGACGTATCTCTAAAGTAAAGATACATTATTGAATTCTTCCATGCAAAACAAATTATAACAATCAAGATTCATTTTGAGCCAGAATATACCTGATACAGTTGCTGTCAGCACAATTAAACGATAGGTTTGTTGATTTCACAGAGTCAATAGAAATGTGCGTTAAAAGCGCGCACAGGACGCCCATGTACAATCACTACCACATTTCTAACAAACGTGCAATGAGAATGATAGTGACTATGTGAAAAATATATTCCGGAGTACAAAATATCGCCTGTTTTTATGGTACCACTTCCCTCTTCGTAGCTCTTTAACTTTTGTAGAAAAAATAGGATCTATTACTTTTAAAACGACAATATACGCACACACACAAATGTTTATGTACGGCACAATCACGTTGATATACCGGTTCTCGTTAGATCACCGAAGTTAAGCAACGTTGAGCCTAATCATTATCAGATGGGTGACTATATAAGAAGGCTAGGCGCTGTATCAACCTTCTGGGAAGGTTCGGCGTGGAGCCAGCACCCTCACCCTGTAAAAAGAACTCCTCGCTACGAAAACATCTACAAAATGTTGTAGATGGTCAATGCCTCTCCAGGGTCTCAAGGGTTATAGATGGATAAATATTTATGGCAATTAAACTACACAGAGGCGTCCATGTTTCACCCCTGGATGAAATTATCATATGCCTGATTATTTCCTGCGAGTTTGATACATAGGTGCTTCGTGTAATTTATTTTTATTAATATATTTTCATACTAGTAATATTAAATAATAATCACGTATTGAATGTTATATATTAAATACTGAAAATATGTACATATATTATATCATCTTATAATATGATATGTATATATTAGTGATGGGACGATTCCAATATTTTTTCGATTCCAATAAAATTACCGATTCCGGTTCTCTATAAATCTCTAAAAATTTAACTGTAAAATGGTTATTTTGTTCCAATTAAAATAAAAACACAACTTTTAATGTGCACATATATTTTTCAAACGTAAAAAGCACATTTGTAAGGAAGTGATTTGTAGATTTTAATTTTACTGGGAGTTTAATCCAACAAACATTTATTATTACATTATTATTACCAACAGTGATAGATTATTCTCGAACCAAAATCAAATAAAAAAGATAATTAATGGAATCGTTTTTGGCATCGGAAAATAGGCACTGATTTTCCGATTCCGATACTCCAAGAAGTTTCGATTTGTCCGATTCCCGATTTCGATTAATCGCCCAACACTATTATATATATATATATATATATATATATATATATATATATATATGTGTGTGTGTGTGTGTGTGTGTGTGTATCAATTAAAATAATTTTAGATGGTGTATATGTATATAGCTTTATAAATATACACTTCAAATGGAGACATCATACGCCTAAATCAGAATGAAAATTTCTCTTTTGTAACTTAAAGGGATCACGTGGAAGCATAAATGTAATCAACATTTCTTTTTTAATCTGTTTCACTTCCTGTTTATGTCTCGCGCTTGCCTACATCCTGGGGTCTGCGCTAGGCACTGTCGATCGTAATCAGGGAGAGGCGGGGTGGACACATCCAAAAACTGGCGACGTTATTTTGAGTGTCAGTGTAAAGGAAAAAAGTGTTGGAATTAGTTCTTTCTACGCTATTCTATACATCCCACCATGTTTATTCTACTCAATATATATATATATATATATATATATATATATATATATATATATATATATATATATATATATATATTAGTCCTCGCGCGAAAGAGCAGGATACAAAATGTTTTAAATAATAATAATAATAATAATAATAATAATAATAATAATAATAATAATAATAGAATAACAATAACAAAGACTTTCGCTGGCGAGGACTACTATTGAGCGTAATCAGTTATACAGTCCTTTTGAAATTTTCATCTGTATTTTTCTCGTTATCTACTGAATATTTTTAATGAAACCTATATGAAATATATGTTAAATTGTAAAGATTTTCTATTCTGAAAGAAGTTTAAAAATTTAATCTAAAAAAGTTATTGTAAAGTTTTTGTTAAAAAAATTAAGATTTTGTCATTATTCATACATGTATGACAAAGAGGGAGTTGCAAAAAAGAGTTGTGGGTTGAGGAGAAATACAAACTGAGACATAGAGAATATTCAGACCTATAATAATACAGAGAGGGGATTGCAAAAAATGAGTTGTGGTGTGAGGAGAAATACAAACTGAAATAGATAGTAGGAGAGTTTTTATAAATACTGGCAAAACCACATTCATTTTTTTTTAAATCCAAATTAATAAATTGAATAAAATATAATTTTAAAAAGATACGATACAAGTAAGAAAAGCATTTCATCCAAGGCATGAAAATTGTTAAACAAAATGTTTTTACTATAGGCTTTAAAAATAAAGGTACAAGATTCAATTTGAAATGTATTTATCTCCAAAGTGCACTTTTATGCATTTTACAAAGTAAGGTATTACATTTTTATACCTTACTTTGTAAAATTTATAAAAGTGCACTTTGAAGATAAATAAATTTCAAATTGAATCGTGTAAGCCTATAGTAAAATCATTTTGTTTAACAATTTTCATGCCTTGGATGAAATGCTTTTCTAACTTGTATATATATATATATATATATATATATATATATATATATATATATATATATATATATATATATATACATATATAGATATAGTTAACTGTGTATGACTATATATCTATACTCCTATAAATTTTCGTTTTTTGTTTATTGATGTTAATATTAAAAAACATGTGTTCTATTTATTTAAAAAGAAAATACAACTTTCTTATACATGGATCGTAGAATTGCATTCATCTGAAAAAGATCAACCTAATTTGCATATTCTTTTTAACATACATTTTAAATTAGTTCCCTATTAGTTTTTTTTTTTTTTTAGATTTTCTTATAGGATGGTCATGTTTAGTGAACTATTACATGTAATTATATTCAAGCAGATATTCTAGATGATTAATACTTGCATAATATTTGTGTCAAAAAGTTATAGTAAACACGAAACTCTTTATAACACACACACACGCACACACACACACACACACATATATATATATCTATATATATATATATCCTTCGAAGACTACAGTGTTTGAAAATATGGTTAAGTGTCAATTTTAGTAATTTACGAATTGCTTTAAAGCTTCTCTGCTCACTTATTTTTGACGAAATTTCAAACAATTATTACAGTTTATAGATCACTTTCTCAGCTATATTGGGAAAATAATTTCAATTTTCGTTCAGGAAAAACAAAAGTTATGATGAATTTACTATTGTTCAAAATTGTAAAAAAAGTAAGAAGTTGAACGACGTATTTTATGACTGGTTTCCGTAGCAATTCGTTTATCGATTACTGTTTCTAACAATCTATCGCTCTCGCGAAGAGAAGTAACAAATGAAACAGAGAATGAAACTATGAAAGCAAGATTTCGGGGGGATTTTGATGAAAGCAGACGAGTACCGTACATTGTTATTACATATGTGTATGTTATGTTTATGAGGCCAAAAAACAATTTTGTACCTTTTTATATTTTACGATTGACGATTTATCCAAACACACAGGTCACTTGAGGAGTACTAGCAGTGCGATTAAATATGATATTTTAATTAATACAGATTTTGTATTTATTATTATAGTAAATTGTACCCAATGTATAAAAGGGACTTCAAAAGTGAAAAAATATAACTTTGGAGAAATTTGCTAGAGTCTAAACCAAAAAATTTTGCACATCAGTCTTAACGGTTACCGTTTGAGCTATCAACACACTAATAAGAAAACGTAAGAAATGAAGTGACTTTAACGTATAAATGTATATTTATGCATGCGTAGAAGTAACAAGTTTAGTCGACTTATTCCTAGCAAGTTCAACTGTGTTTTCACTATTGACCACTTAGCAGCTATTTTTACCGGATAAAAACTAAATCAGAATATGTTCCACAGTTTTAAATGCCCTACATATAAAGTTTCAAGGATGTAGACCAAATATTGGTAAAGGAGCTTGGTTGAGACCGTTCCGCAAACACACATACAAGGTCACTTTTATATATGTATATATATATATAAGTGTGTGTGTAAATGTGTGTGCTATGCCATTTTATCTTAAATGCTACACAATTACGCAGAATGTAGAAAATATGCATAAATAGAACCGAATATAATTGTAAAATAAACCCAATCATCTACTAAGAAAACGATAAAATCGCATAATTAATTAATAAAAGCTCGTTATTTCAAAGGAATATGCAAAATCGTTAATCGTTATAAAGTCACACTCATATCTATGAATGTATATATAAGAAAGTTTTAATAATTGTTAAATACAAAAGTAGGTTTTTATATCATTGTCAGTGCAAACAACAGTTCAACTTCCTATATGTGTATATAGATTAACCTAATCAAATAAGCAAGCATTTCATAACTGCGTGTCACAATTGAATAATGACATTGCCAATGTTATTTTCTATTCACTTACTAGAAAAATCTTATTATTTCTTATATATGACAGGAAATACGGCCACGTGTTTAGTAAACGAGCCGCGGTAATCACAGTGCACTATTTATTAAGACGTTTTTTTTTTTTTGTTTTTTTTTTCTCGTAGAGGAACTCTTGTTTTGTTCTGATGACAGAACTGGAAGCGAGACAGGTCTGGCACCGGGGTTGATCAGTATAGAATATTTGGGACAAGAGTTATAAGAAACGGCAATGATAATAAACTTTGGACACAATAAAACATACACAAAGAAAAAGTTAATTATGTTTTTCGGTTAGTAGATGGTGGTATGCATTTGACATTGTGTTTGTTTGATTCTATTGGAGAAATTTAACCTGAGATACCGTCCTCATTTTAACCTCAATAATGATAATCGTATATATGATCATGATAATAATAATAATAATAATAATAATAATAATAATAATAATAATAATAATAATAACGTAACATGGAACCAAGAACATTGAAGATGCGTATCTGAAAGTTCTCTATCCCCTACCCCATCACTCCCATTACCCAATCATCGCCCCCAAAAAAGGAAGATGCAAAATAGCCAAGAAGTGTCCAGAAGGATGGAAAGACCAAGGAGAGAGCACTGACTAGACCTCCGCTGAACAAGTGCGAAAGGAACTAGGACCTTGGAGAGGCTTATTGCCACTCAAATTCCATTGGAGACCAATGGCCGATGCTAGCGAGAAATCAATAGCAAGCAGCTCTTGCGATAATGCAAATTCATTTGCAAATGTTATCAGAAGAGGTGGAGAGTACTGGAAAACTGGGGAGATTTGTTGTCATTCAGCTTCCAGTAAAAACCACAGCCAGTTTTCAAGGGGAGATCCTTTATGACCTGTGTGAAAGCTTCTTGTGGTCCAATAATAATAATAATAATAATAATAATAATAATAATAATAATAATAATCCGAGAAACTGAATCTCTAATAACTGCAGCACAAGATAACTCGATAAGAACCAACCATATCAAAGCAATGATCGATAAAACACAAGAAAACAGCAAATGCAGACTATGAGGACAAAGAGACAAAACGATAAACCATATAGTAAGTGAATGCAGCAAACTCACCCAAAAGGAATACAAAAAGAGGCATGACTAAGTGGGGACGGCGGTGCACTGGGAATTGTGACAACGGCTGCATTTTGAGCGTACAGATAAATGGTACAAGCATAAACCAGCAACACCACTCGAAAACGAAAACCACAAAATCCTATGGGACATGGACATACAGACGGACAAACCCATCAAAGCAAGAAGACCAGATTTCGTAATAATTAATAAGAAAGAGAAATCCTGTCCCAGCTGACCACAGGGTGAGTATGAAAGAAAAGGAGAAACGAAGCAAATACACAGAGCTAGCCAGAGAGTTTAAAGGGATTTGTATGATGAAGAAAATCAAAATAGTACCGATAATAGTAGAGGCATTAGGAACAATTCCGAAAAACTTCGAAAAAAGAATGTCAGAAATTGGAATCAGAGGAATAACTGCAAAAATACAACGCCTATTGATAAAGAAAACGGCCGAAATATTAAGGAAACCCTTAGAATGTGGGGAATAACACAAGGCACTATAACAAAGAAGCGTTACAGGGAATGAAGAACGCCGAAGCTGCATATCAACAAGTTCTACACCACCATCATGCATCCCCCCATTGTCTCATCACTGTCCCCCCAATAGAAAAGTGATACCAAATAGCCGAGAAGAGTCAAGGAGGATGGAAAGACCAAGGAGAGAGCGCTGGCCAGACCTCCGCAGTACAAGCGCGAAGAGAACTGGGATTGTGGGGAGGCTTAGTGCCACTCAAATTCCAGTATAAACCAATGGCCACTACTAGCGAAAAATCAATGGTATGAGGCTGTTGCGATGATGCAAATTTATTTGCGAATGCTATCGAAGGAGGTGGAGAGAGCTGGACGTCTGGGGAGACTTGTTGTCACTCAGCTTCCAGAGAATACCACAGGTCTCCAAACCGATCGCTTGCTGATTTGTGTCAAAGCTCCATGTGCAACAACAACAACAACAACAACAACAAAAACAACGTTATACGTTACAGTGACCGAATTGAGCAGTATCGGCAGAATGAACTATTCGAGAATAACGATAAACTTAATTTTGGATCAACTAGAAGGAATTTGAAAGACGTTATATTTGATGTGCATTTCGGAAAAGGAAGTAAAACAACAAGATAATGCAGAATGGATCAAAGTTATTGAAAAAGAAGTTGTCCTCTAGGATCGAGCGAAAAATGAACATAACAGTCAACGTTGAGTTTCTGAAGGCGACTATTAAACATCTTTAAAATTTGAAAGCGCTGGGACTTGTCGGAGTCCAAGGATACTAATTCATAAACCTTCCAGCTCGTCACCCGGTTCTTGCAACAATTTTAAATAACTGTTTGATGTCATGTAGCTTCTCGGGGTGACTAACAATCTTGATTATGAAGGATGAGACAAAAGAGGTAAATTTAGACACATCACTTGTCTTCCAGTGATGTGGAATATTGTCTGAATATATCTGTTTCTTTGGACCACACTATTTGCTTCCTAAAAAACAGAAAGTCCACCTAAAAAGATTACGTGGCACTAAGGGTCAGCTTCTAATCGGTTAAATGATCCTTAAAATCTGCAGACAAAGATCTACTAACCTTCGCATAGACTGGTTAGATAATAAGAAAGCATTTCACGTCGTTTCTCATTCATAGATGAACAAATGCTTTGAATCTCAGGATAACTCCCAACATTCGAACAGATTTAAAGAATAGCATGAGGAATTGGGGAATCACGAAATGTTGCAGTAGGTACCGTGAAGATTAAGAGATGAATTTTCAAGAGCGATACCCTTCCCCTTTTGTCATCAGTTTGATTCCGATGTCATTTCTTTTCCCAAATATGAAACCATAATATGGACTTTAGAAACAAAAAGAATTCCTACAATAAAACACTTTCTATTAATGGATTATCTTAAGTTTTTTTCAAAGAACGAAAACCAACTTGACACCAAACTAAAAGTTCACGAAAGAGAGCATCACGCAGACTTCCAGAGAAAGCGTTCGAAGAATACTAGAATCTTGGGAGACGTTTATATTAAAATTCCGAAAAAAAACAAGGGTCAGTGCTTACGGAAAACGAATAGTAAAAGAAAAAATCTGGAAATCTGGATAGACTTGCTGATACTCAGGGTCCAGGGAAACAACTAGTTCTTAGCGCTGAGCAATCAATAGAAAACGGTTTAAGGGGAAACTCCCAGTTAGTAAATAATCTGTATTATATTTCTCTTTACCTATCTGTCAGTTCTACATCTTTTTTTCGGAAACTATTAGGCTCATCTGGTTAAACCTTTATTAGATGGTGAAGCGAACGAACTATTATGATGTCCGTGCGACACATAGTTATTGATTAATAGATTAGCGTGGATTAGTATTTAATGGAAAAATAAGGGAAAACTTTATCTTTTAAAACCATCACTTTTGCCTAAAGCCCTCATTTTAAACCGACGGTTTATGACTTTTTCTCATTTTCAAAAAGCAAAATGTTTAGTAAAATAATAATAATAATAATAATAATAATAATAATAATAATAATAATAATAATAAAGGGATATGTAAGATGAAGAAAATCAAAATAATACCTAAAATTATAGGAGCACTAGAAACAATCCCAAAAAACGTTGAAAAAAGAATGGGAGAAATTGGAATCAAAGGAATGACTGGAAAATACAACGAACAACAATCATGAAAACAGCTGAAATATTAAAAGAAAAACCTTGAATATGAGGCTAACACACAGGAGCAACAAGTACGAGCCAGAAAAACTGCTGCAAAGGCAAAACATGAAAGGCTACATGGAACCAAGAACACTGAAACCGCATATCTATAAGTTCTCTACCCCAACCCTATTCCCATTGCGACATCACTGTCCCCCAAAAGAGCGAGACCAAATAACCAAGTAGAGCCAAGGAGGAGGGAAAGACCGATAAACTGACTAGATATCAACCGAATAAGTGCGAAGAGAACTGGGGCCTTAGGGAGGCTTATTGCAACTCAAATCTCAGCAAAGACCAATAGTTGCTGCCAACGAGAAATCAATGGCAAGCAGCTGTTGCGATAATGCAAATTTATTTGCAAATGTTATCAAAAGAGATGGAGAGTACTTAAAACCTGGAGAGACGTTGTCACTCAGCTTCCAAGGAACATCACAGGTTGTAATAATAATAATAATAATAATAATAATAATAATAATAATAATAATAATAAATTAATAGTAACTATGAATCATATAATCTAGGATACAGAATCATGTTAATAATTATAATATACTAATTTCTAAAATTTAATTTATTAGGAAATCGTAATTATTCTTACACTAACACTTCATAAAATATTGTTATAATTTTATGATACAAACTACGGGGCGGGAAATAAAGTACATTGAGGACATGTTTGAACGTATACTGATTCCATGGTGTAATTCTTTGTATGATGATGAAGTTTGGATACGATGGGGCGACAAGCCACACTGCTCGAGTATCACAGTACTGGTGTAAAGACAACGGTCCGGGTTAGGGTAAGGGTTAGGGTTGGGGTCAGCAGAGAAGAATAACTTCACTCATCACCTGAACTTAACGTGTTTGATTATTCTTTGTGGCCAATTCTGCAGAGTGAAGCCTGCTTTACTCCTTTCCAAAATACAGGAGTTTATAGGATACGATTGAACAAATGTTGAAAGAAAATATCCTTAGATGTTGTTGAGTTTTCTATACATGATATCCCCAAAAGACTTCGTAGCGTGGTGAAGAGTCCGGGGAAACATTTTAAATAATTCTAATGCTATAGTGTTTCTTTCAATATTTGATAATCATTTTCTGTAATTGGATCTTGATATTTTTGTTTGTAGAAATCTGAGTTTTATTTTAGAAGAGTATTTATACCACAGCAAGTGATGTTAAAACATTCATTAGTCCTAAGATTGAGCTATGCTCAAAAATAAATTTTTCTTATTCTATCTAGCTGTAATTTATAATTAATTAAATATAGAATCTCTCTCTCTCTAAGCAATGTACTTCTCTGTTCATTTCCCCGTTCAATTCAATAATTCTTTAATCCCTAAAAAAAATATGTAATTGTGATCATTTAGAGAAAAAATAAATGCGTTTTTTTCAGAAAGGTTTTATTACGTACTCGTCTCCAATTAATATAGTGTGTTCGTACGTATTCGGAACAAGTATGAAAATTAGTGAAATAAGAAGTATGTTTATTGACTATATTACTCGTCTCTTACTGATAGAGAATTGATACATGTTTGTCAGAAAACAAAGCTATATTATTACTTCTAAAATACTATTCAGGCTGTCTAAAGGTATTGGCTTCCTGAGACAAAATGTACCTAACATTGATCCTTTTTGTTTTTCTACCTCCCTTTGCAAAACATAATTATGTGCTGCAAAACCAAAAATAAGAGCAAAAAAACAACCTTTTCCCCCATTACCTTTTTCCATTTCCCCTTTCCCTTCCTATCTCCCCCACATCCTGATTGGTTTCATAACTTAAAATGTGCTAAACATTAATACTGTGACCATTTTCCTTCTCTCATTGGAGCCCTGTCGGTGGGGCATTAGAATACACCGACTGCCCCCTCCCCCCTGCAGAGGGTAAAAGTCCCTCAATGGGGGTCCTGGATATGACCTTAAACTATATCCAGTGGTGAGGCCCCAGCTTGTGGGCTTTGGGGAGTGTGGAGCCACCCTTTAATTACCATTGCTCCCAAGTCCACTCTGACCCAGAATGGTAGTACCTGTTAGGGCTCCAACTATGGGTTGAATAGAAACCGATTTGAAAATAACAAATATATTCTATTAAAAAATGTTTCTTCAAAATCTTTGGATTCGGCATTAAATAACCCGAAAAGGGTTGATATGCCGTAAAACAAAAACAAACAACCAACCAACCTTCTCCCATTGGAAAACTTATTTATTTTATGCAAAGAAGGGAACAAAAACGATAAAATCCACTATAAAACAA
Source organism: Euprymna scolopes (assembly GCF_053919585.1). NCBI lineage: Eukaryota > Metazoa > Mollusca > Cephalopoda > Sepiida > Sepiolidae > Euprymna > Euprymna scolopes. Next base: position 142,837,573 of record NC_136490.1, on the reverse strand, counting down.
CCAAACCAAACACAACAAACTAGAAATTGAAAACACAAAGAGCTTGAAGAATAAATACCTTCTACAAAATAACTGGATGCAACATGAATAATATTTTCAAAATAAATGGATTCGGCATTAAATAACCCGAAAAGGGTTGATATGCCGTAAAAAAAACAATCAAACCAAACCTAATAACTTGCGCTGTGTTATCATTTAATGCTTAAATTTATTTACTATACTATTTCAGAATAATGACACCATCATCTCAAGTATTACCTCGTCCTTTTTAAGTGAATTCTAATGTATTACATGTTGAACATCTACTATAAATATCACAATGCAATTAGGGAGAGGTTCGCATTAGTTATTTAAGTAAATCCAAATAAACAGAATATGTAGATTTTTTTATATGGAAATCATACAAAACATGAATTCACTTGATGTAAGGAGCTAAAAAATACTATTTCAAGATTAAAAAAATCCTGCTAACGATAAATGTTAGATCGAATAGATACTGACCTAGAAACAGCAATTCTTCTTTCTTTGTTAGAAATATCGCTTGTGGAATGCGATGACTAAACCCTACTTTCCATTACAACTGGCAATTGCAAATTGTTCGTATATTTGTCAAATAAAGAATAACGCAAACACACAAGTGTAAGAATTATAGAAATGTTTTCATATGTTTAATGCGTAAAATGCTATAGAGTAGGGCATATCATCTCAATAGTCCATAAAAATCTTTCACTTAGTGCTACAAGCACCAAGTGAAATATTGTTTCAGCAATCTGCCTCACTAATAGAAATGTTCACCTGTATTATATTGTTAACCTTCTAATTTGTTGACAATTGTGGTTTAAGAAGTAGGAAGAAATAACTATTGTAAAATCTCTATTAAAATATTAAAATTCGTTAGTATAATGCCGTACTCTAATGAAATCGTTTGTTGTAAGTAGTAAAAAAATGGACATTTTGTTCAAATGAGAATCTTGAATCGATTGGATATTTGCTGAAGCATAATATACGATGAAAATATATGGAGTCAAGCAAGTGTAAGAATAATTGTAACATTATATGTTCTTTTAAGAAAGCAAACTACCACATATTCGGTATTTGCTTTTTCTTAAGTAATTCTCGAAATAAAAAAAATCGTAATACATATTTTATTCGTGTAATAATAACAAAAGAGTATTATGAAACACGTAACATTGAATTCTTCGGACTACTGTTCTCATAATGAGTGTTACTTTTTTCATAATGTTTCGTTCGATGGAACATCCTACCTTTTTCGGGTGAATCTTGTCGAACTCTGGAATCTTCCTGTTCAACTCGATGATCTTTCTGTTGAACTCACATATCTGTACGGAATTTCGAACGGAACCCATTATTTAATCTGCAAGAGTAACCTTTTCTTGTTCATCTTACAAAGTACTTTATCTATTACATAAAGACCCATGGCGTAGTGAATAAAGTATTTGATAAAATTCTGTTGTAAAGTTAGACTCTTTAGGAGGTTGAACGTCCAAGCCTCATTGGGCTACTCAAAATACAATTGCTAATTACTTAAAATTTCTACTCAGATGACGGAATGAGAGCATGCTACGCCCGTGTATTAAATAAAAGATATCATTCGTAATTCGTACAAAATCCCGAGTTCGACACAAATATTACTAATTTAACAAGGATTTCAAAGTCGGACATATTACGCCTAAAGAAGGCCTGAGGTTACATCGGCCGAAACGTGGTGAAAATTACATTCAAGATGAGAAAAGTAGTCCGATGAATCTAAATCATGTCCAAAAATTAATCTTCATCTCAGAAATTTCAAAAACTTTAATGTGGAAATGTACAACCGTATTATTTTCAGTCCGTGAATATAAGAAATAAATATTTGTTAGGAAATTAGTAGATCATGACTTGAGCTGCAAGAAGATGGTTTGAAAAAAGACATGTGTTCTCGGCTTCAATTCAATCTATGAAATTAAAATCAATTCGAATTTTTTTGTTCGAATTATATATCGTATGAATTCAATAGCTTTTTATATCTACCCGTTTGTTGAAAAACTATTCCGGTCAATGGCAGGGGGAAACACTTACTCTACTTCCTACAACGTATACAGCTTATTTTACACTCTAATATGCAATTGTTAAAATTGCAGAAAAAAAATAGTTTGTGTTTCCCACACTGCATGATCCATTTCGAAGAGAATATTTTGAATGTTCGTTTTTAACCTCCTACGTGAAAGAAATAAAACCAAAACGAAAAAAAAAAAAATGCCGATTCTGTGCAAGAATTTGTATCTGAAGTAATCTTAAATGTTAACATATTTTATAATGAATGTAAAAGTTAATATGGAAGTTTTCAGTTATGACATGTATTTTTGCTTTATTTATTTGTTTAAAGATGTTAACTATTAACAAAAGACATTATTTAAGCTCAATTGTTTAACTCCAGACCATGTATAAATAAACCATAGAAAGTTAGATTCCCATAACTCCGTCTTTATGCATTTATAAGAGGACTAGCCTGGGTGCCCGGCGTTGCCCGGTTGTTTGGAGGTGTGTATTGAACAAAAGAAAAAAAAATGGGTTGTAGTAGGCAGGCAAGCTCGAATCCGTACCGCGAAGGAGGAAAAGAACGTGAAAAAAAGTGATATCTTTGTCGTTGCGTTCATCGCCAAACCGGAAATAGCGAAGGTTTAATTTAAAGCTAGTCAATCGAAAAAAGGGGATGACTTTCGAAAATATCGGCGAAAAACGCGATCCCTCGTTGTAGAAATGTGCCCAGTTGAGGGTGAAGGAATAAATGTTTTTAGTTAATTTTCGATATTTGTCGTCCTAAGGGACGATCTTCAAAACGATACCGATCTCGTGAAAATCAGTCGCCTCTGTCGAAAGTTTTATATACATACATGCATACATGCATACATTATAACAGACAGATGAGATTTATATAATAGATTATTATTTCTTAATGGAACATTTCGTTACATCTGAGAAAGCCGAACTACAAAGATAAATATATTGTGTTATGGGTGTTGCAAATCATATAGAAAAAGACAAACAATCGTATCCAAAAATTCATAAAATGGACGAAGATTACATCAGTAGAATATTTGTATATGTTCAGGGTTTAATCATAGGTGGGTTCAATTAGAAATAAAATGTTCTATTAATTTTTATTTTTGAATAAAATAAGCCTATGTTAAATTCTGTCATGTCAATGTAAAGAACGTAGGAAGAGTGTAAAAATTCTAAGTAAAATAATTATCTGTGAAGGTTTGTATAAGATAAAATCCGTGAAAACGGAGGAAAAGACACGCAAATGACTGGCATATATGTAAGAGAAGAACGGATTCCGGAGAAACAAACAAAGTAAGAAATTTTTAAAAAGTGTTGAACATCTTATAGTAAAGATCTTTCTTCATTTCTAATTTGTTCCCTATATATATATATATATATATATATATATATATATATATATATATATATATATATATATATATGTATACATATATATATATATATAAAGAGAGAGAGAGAGAGAGAGAGAGAGAGAGAGAGAGAGAGAGAAATAAAAAGGAACAGACCGTACTATGTGTTCATCAACGTTTCGTCTTTATTTCGAGATTCCTCTGGATCGAAATAAAGACGAAACGTTGATGAACACATAGTACGGTCTGTTCCTTTTTATTTCTTTATTTTGTCGAAATACTATTTCCATTATTTTCATCATATACATATATATATATATATATATATATATATATATATATATATTATGAATATATTTATACATAAATATATATATATATATATATATATATATTGTAAGTTATGAAAATATATATGCCAATTAAGTCACATAATATTCCGCGTTTCATTCTCGTGAGAATTCTTCAGGCTTATGCATAAACCTGGCGAATTCTCACGAAAATGAAACGCAGAATATTCTGGGTAGTTTAATTGCCATATATATTTTCATAGTTTACTACCTTGCTCTACCTATGTATTGAGCACTGTTGAAGTAAATACTGATAAATTTACGCATGAAATTATATCTTCTTATATCAATTTATGTGATTAAATGAAGTATATATATATATATATATATATATATATATATATATATATATATATATATATATATGCCTAGCCGCACTGATGAACAGTGAAACAGTGAAACAGTACTGTATTTGGATGAGTATATATATATATATATATTTCAAGTATAAATACGTAAATAATGTCGTAATATACTATATTGTGAGTATATATTTTAACTATCGACTTCAACGTGCATTTATGTGAATACAACTGTTTAGTAATAAATTATTTACGACAACTAAGCAACACATAAATGTTTAATTTAAGAAGAAATGCATCACGTAAAATAAGACATTTAGCCTGATAATTTCTAATGCTTAGCTTACTTCACACACACACACACACACACACACACACACACACACACACATATATATATATATATATATATATATATATATATATATATAGGGTGTCCATAAAGTCCGAGTGCACTTTTAAAAATTCATAACTTTCTTTGTATTTGCAATAGAAATAATCTGTAAAATGGATTTGAAAGAAGTAAATGTATATTTTTTAAGTTTTTATTGAAATTTTATTTAACTTTCCACATTGCCTCCATCATTAGCAATACAAAGGGCAATACGATTTTGCAGTTCACCAAAGTTTTGCCCGCAGAATCTTATGCACAGTAGACTTTGGCAACTCGAGTTCCAATGATGCCCGTCTTACAGACATTCTTGGACTTGCAGTAAAGGATTCTTCTATGGAAGCAACACTTTCGTCACTGACACATGGCATTCCAGACCGTGGTTTATCATGGATAAACCTGTCTCTTTAAATTTTTTCATCCATTTAACAATGATGTTCCTATGAGGCGCTTTTTTATTGTATTCAATTCTAAACGTTCTTTGTACAGCAATAGTAGATTTCAATTCAGCCAACCAAAGGACACAGTTTACTTTTTCCTCAATTGAAGCCATCGGATCAAATTGATTCTAAAAGACAAAATAAATATGTTTTACTTATGTTTACTTATCTAAAAATTCTTGCAAATTTTGTGGTGAAAAATGATTCAATAACTATACTTAAAACTAGATACATGAAACTTTATAACATTTTTTACAGATTATTTCTATCTAAAATATAAATAAAGTTATAAATTTTTTAAATGCACACGAACTTTATGGACACCCTGTATATATATATATATATATATATATATATATATATATATATATATATATATATATATATATATATATAACAATCTTATCATTGGTAAAACAAAAACAGATAGAGTGAGAGACCCAATTTATATATTTTAGACTGCATCGTCTTTTCATAAATAAGGACTAACCAATAATATCATTGTATTTCTTTTTCTTCCAAATTTCCAGCTTTTGAATTCCTCTATTGGATCACTCAAACCCTTATGTTTTATCTTCGTATAAAAGTTTGTTTCGCCGACGTAGGGTCCATGTTTGATAATTAAATTATTCATGGGAAAAAATTGTTCTAAAGCTATAAATAGTCTTAATTAACGCAAGGTTTGATATGTATTTATAAAATTATTAGAGGCCAATATGTTTTAACACTTTTAATATTTTAATACATAATAATTTGCTAAAGTTTTTTTTTTTAAATAAGGCATGATTTTCTATTCAAATGTTGAAATGCTTTTCAATTAATTTTATCTGTTCTGTTTTGGTTGGTTGGTTGTTTTTGTTTTACGGCATATCAACCCTTTTCGGGTTATTTAATGCCGAATCCAAAGATTTTGAAGAAAAATATTTTTAATAGAATATATTTGTTGTTTTCACGTCGGTTTCTATTTAACCCATAGTTGGGACCCTAACAGGTACTACCACTCCGGGTCAGAGTGGACTTGGGAGCAATGGTAATTAAAGGGTGGCTCCACACTCCCCAAAGCCCACAAGCTGGGACCTCACCACTGGATATAGTTTAAGGTCATATCCTGGACCCCCATTAGAGGACTTTTACCCTCTGCAGGGGGGGGGCAGTTGGCGTATTCTAATGCCCCACCGACAGGGCCCTGTTCTGTTTTGATTTTTTTTAACTTTTAACAATATATTAAATTGCTCGACATATTTACAGAGAAAAGCAAATGTGTTCTAATTTTTGTTATTTCATAATTAAATTATTTAAAAGAATGTTCGTTTAATATTTTATGCAATTGCAAACTTGGTTTGGATAAATAGTCGATTAATAGTAAATAGTACAAGGAGTATTGCACTAGATTTTTAGCTCGTTAAGTCAGGCAAAATTATAGCGTGTTGACTAAGAACGATTGCTTTATTCCAAATTAATGTTTGAATATGATTAAAATTGTGCGCATTTTTTGTATTAAATACGAATCTTTTTTTCTTTTAGTTTCTAATTCTACATCGAACGGATACGAAAACATCTTTTTTCGCTTCAACTTATCATAACAAATCTACATAGAAAATTTCACCCAGGTTTACCGGAGAGTTTCAAAGAAACTTCTAGAGTAAATGTTGTATTGTGCTGACTAATCGCTATTAATCCCTAACTATATATAGGATAGATACCATAATACTTAGCTTGCTGCACTTTATCAGCCAGCTCGACCCAATCATTTCCGAGAAAAAGTGGAACAGACAAAAAGTCAAACACATGACATATAAAGTACTACATATTATAAAAGTTACCTTGCAGTCTGCGGAACGGTCTGTACTAAACTACGTTCTCAGTTTTGGTCTACGGACTTCAAAATTGATATATAGAGTATTCCGACCTTTGGAACAAAATCGATTTGGTTTTAAGCCGGGAAACAGCTGCCAAAGAGTCAAATTTGAAATATTGGGACTTGGTAGTCGTAATTCCATAAAAAGGTATGCTCTACGCATGCGCAAATATACATTTATACGTTAAAAAGCGTTGATTTTTAAAGTTTTAGCATGCTCAGATGACGGCGAATGGCGCAAAAGAGTGAAATGCTTTGGTTTCGATTCTGATAGCAACTAAGTCATATTTCTTTTAATTTTTGAAATCATTACTGGAAATTAGGTAGCATATAATATTCAATAGAGAATTGGCTCTATAATAAATATGAAATCTGCATAAATCAAAATATCATATGTAAGCATATTTTACGACCGGGAAACGCCGTGCGCTCTGCCAGTATATAATACAGATAATTCGCGTAGATGCGGGAATATACACACATATACATAGGTAGAAGAAGGGGTAAGATAACTGTATAATTACAAAGACTACTCGTAGGAAATTCAATCCTGCTGGTAAAAACAAGTTTCTTTTTGTGACGTGAATACACAATTCTCGCTTTGTCTTTGTTCATTAAAAACGATATTTGAAATACATGGAAAAGAAGTCAAAACTATTTTATAAAACATAAAAGAAAATATACGTAAGGAAAATAAACGTCACTTCCGGTGGTACGGTTTTGAAAATTGCAAAACATCTCTCGATTATTGTACATTTTTTTTTTATTTCCTGTTCGCGTCCTTCTTTCATGGGGATTGTTTATTATCATTTATCATATTGGATCTCGAACAAGGAGCGAGTGTTCTTATCCTCCTTTCCGCATGATTCAAGGGGCTCAAATAATAATAAAACTTATTTCATCAAACGAGAATTAATGTTGACCGAGCAAATTCTGTAAGTAAAATAATATTACCACCTTAAGAAGTTTACAAATTGATAAGGAAATCTAGTTTTAAAATAGTGCTGAGCTCAATACATTTAAACAGGTGCTGTCGTTATATATATATATATATATATATATATATATATATATATATATATATATATATATATATATATATTAGTGTTGATATTAGTGTTGGGACCTAATAATAGGAATCGGAAACCGGGAAAATTGGAGCATTTAGAAACATCGGAATCGGGATCGGAATCAAAAAAATTTTAGCCTATTTTCCGATGCCAAAACCGATTCCTTAAATTATAATTTTTATTTGATTTTCGTTTAAGAAACATCTTCCACCGCTGATAGCAATTATGAAATTATAGATATTTATTGATTAAAACTTTCAGTATGACGAAAATCTCTAGATCATCCGCTCACAAGTGTGTTTTTACGTTTATGAAAATATAGGGACATTTAAAATGTGCTTTTACGGTAAGCAATACAAAATAACACTTTTATAGTTAAATATTTAGAGATTTATAAAGAATCGGAATCAGAATTTAGTACGAAAACGCTAATTGTATCGGAATCGGAGAAAAATACTGGAATCGTCCACTCACTAATATATATATATATATATATATATATATATATATATATATATATATATATATATATATATATATATAATATAATTTTTTTTTAAGCTACGCTCCTGATGAGATGATAGCCGAAAGAGCTCTTGAGAAATTGCGGCCTATTTTATTTAAAACTGTATATATATATATATATATATATATATATATATATATATATATATATATATATATATATATATTATAAATGTTTATTTTGGAAATATGTATACCGTTTTCGTTTAATGGGTTGAGACTGTTACGATAAAAACTGAATCACCGTTAATTTCGAGTAAATCTCAACGTGTCTATTTTATAAGTGTAGAGCATATATAGTACAAAATTTTATAAGTGTAGAGCATATATATTACAAAATTTTATAAGTGTAGAGCATATATAGTACAAAATTTTATAAGTGTAGAGCATATATAGTACAAAATTTTATAAGTGTAGAGCATATATAGTACAAAATTTTATAAGTGTAGAGCATATATAGTACAAAATTTTATAAGTGTAGAGCATATATAGTACAAAATTTTATAAGTGTAGAGCATATATAGTACAAAATTTTATAAGTGTAGAGCATATATAGTACAAAATTTTATAAGTGTAGAGCATATATAGTACAAAATTTTATAAGTGTAGAGCATATATAGTACAAAATTTTATAAGTGTAGAGCATATATAGTACAAAATTTTATAAGTGTAGAGCATATATAGTACAAAATTTTATAAGTGTAGAGCATATATAGTACAAAATTTTATAAGTGTAGAGCATATATAGTACAAAATTTTATAAGTGTAGAGCATATATAGTACAAAATTTTATAAGTGTAGAGCATATATAGTACAAAATTTTTTGAAATTCAAAGATTTACATTTTTTTTATAACTTTTGTTTATTTCATCTTGGATTTCTTCATTACAGTCGTTTTGTTAATGTGGTCGCAGTCTTATGATTTTCATGTGTTCAGAAAAATCTCCTATTCCCTCCAACTCATCAGAGGTTATTTCCATTCGATGTTACCAACAAAAAGTTAATTTTGTACATGATAAACCTAGTATTTTCGTTTGGGGAAAATAAATTCCATTCCCACGTTGTTACAAGTCGACCATCTTGGGTACCCTGCTGCACGATACCCAAAATGACCGACTTGAAATAAATTCGATGTGGTTACTCATGGCACTGGCGGGCACTGGCGAGCACAGATGGATTAATTGCTTGTCTTTAAATGTCGTTCACTGTCAGCATGTGTCGGGCACTTTCATCTGTGGTGGTCATTCCTCTTTTTAGGTAGTTACTGTTATTTAATGGAATGGCGGTGACTGGCGGACGCTGCTGTACAGTAAAACGATATTAAATTTAATGTAATGGTAAACACCATAAACACCACCAAAAATAACAACAACAATAATAATAAGAAGATGAAGAAAAGAAGAAGAAAAAAACGCATCAATAAATACTGTCAAAATACGGAATAGTCCTAGAAATCGTTGTTCGTTTTCCACATAAGCACAAGTTGTATAAAATGTGACTGTGTTATTTTCTTATAATAAAACCCGAAACTATTGTAAATTGTTAGTTGAAAGAACAGGCGAAGATAAAGCATACGGTACAGGTGTAAAGTTAAAACCAGGGTTTTATGTAAAAATTGTTCAGTTACCGATTTGAATTTCGTTTGGTAAAAATATAAAATCGAATTTGAATAAAAGTAACACAACAACAGTAACACAACAACAACAACAACAACAACAATAACAATAATAATAATAATAATAATAATAATAATAATAATAATAATAATAATAAATATGATGTGTGGCTAATTAAAATACGTAACAGCAACAAAAATTCGGATGAACTTGGATTGTCGTAGAAGGTTGCGAGATTGCTAGACTCGTAATGGAGCTGTAATGAAATAAAGGAATAGTTTGATTTGTTTTGTGCGATGATCGATACCACCTTGTTTTGTGTTTAACTGTTCGTAATATACTGGAAACCGATAATCGCTTATTCCAAGATACACAAGCGAGCAGATAATGATAAAGCTGGACATTTATTAAAGAGTAGTCAGATTTTTAAGAAATTAAAACGGAGAAACTAATAGAAAATATTTTTCTCGTAGGCGAAAATACGGACAACGATTAAGTAAAATTTGTGAGGTATGTAGGGAATTCCCAGTTACTAATAGAGGAGTGAAAGAAGAAAATAATTAAGGAGGGAAATTGGGCTACAATCGCGAACTAAGACGTAGTTGTGATTGAGGCACTCCTAGGAATTATGTGATTGCAAATATGCACAAAACCAATATAACATGGTAGTAAGTAGTTTGATCGTAATGAATTTTATGTGGCGTTTACAGTAGCCAAGCTATAATCTCTTTTTTTTTTCGAAGAATAAAAAATGTTCCTGTATTATTATATGTTTAGATTAATGTGAAGCTGTCGTACAATAACATGCTTCCATTATGCGAAAAGAATAATATAGACGGTTATCTTAGCATCCCCTCTACAGTGGACACTCTGGTTAAGAATTTTTTTTTAAATACGGCAGTCTGAGGATAAGCGATGTGTCACTCCTATTATGCATTTTAATGTTTTGAATAATTTTTACTTTGTTGCTGCTACTACTAGTCATCTTTCACTCTCTCCCTCTTTCCGCTTCTCTTTTTCCTTCCCTCAACCTCTCTCTCCGCGTCCTTCTCCACATTGCCGACTCATACGATTCATTAACTGCATTCTCTAATGCCAGTCTTCTGGAGATTGTCTTTTGCAACTTGTTTCAATTTATCAGCAATAAGGATCATGAATAAAACAATACGTTTTGACGTTGAAAGTTCATCTGTTTTTATTTCCGTTAACTCTTCATTTTTCACGATTTATGTATTTGCATCTCGGCATAACAAAAAATATTGTGTTTTATGCTTTACGGTGCATCAATCTTGTTTAGTTTTTCACAATTGAAATAACTTACTTTGAAAAATTAGTTCATGCTTCAAGATTTTGTGTGTTTACTTTAGTTATTTTGTTTTACGGAATGTCGACCTTTCGGGCTATTTAGTACAGAATTAATAATTTAAGAAAAATAGTATTTATCGTTAAAATTCTTTATATATTTAGATATTCATTCATGGTGTTTGTTTTACGATGTGTGCATAGACATCGTTTTTCGAAAGTTGTTGTGTTTGAAGGCTATATCTATGTAGTTCCTAGGAAACATTGTAGACACCAGTTAGTATATAAACGAGTAGTGACAACATTGGAAGGAATTTTCAAAAATTTAAATTGTATTCCGTTTATTTACCATCAAAATATGCACAAGCTGGTAGTTTTTGATGTCCCTAATTTTCGAAAGTATAATCTCTTCATCAAGGAAATATAAAGATACGTATTTTCCCTTTGTCTGTTTTATTTGTTATTTATTTAGGAATATGCAAAACGTTATTCAGTTTTGAAACAGAAAGAAAAACATAAAACCATAATTTCTAGCCACAAAGTTTTCTTGGTAAAAATTAAAAAAACAGTGGGGCAGAGCGATGATGATTTCACGTGAATGGATTATCGAGTGAAGAGTATAAGATTCAATTACAGTAAAATCCAAAAAAAAAAAAAATAAATAAATAATAATAATAATAATAATAATAATAATAATAATAATAATAATAATAATAATAATAAAACGTTGGTAAAAGTCCGGTATCCAGTAGTAAAAATCAAAAAGAATCCCGTTACTGGAAGATATTCCGAGGGTATCCACAAGGCAGGGTTCCGTGAAATAATTCACAAATGGGTACAAGGAAAAAAAGAGTGAGTTTCATATTATTATAAAAACAAAAATAAATTATGCGTAAAATGAAGAAATGGAGAAATTTCAAGACGCTTCTGCCGAGGCCGACTTTGATATATATATATATATATATATATATATATATATATATATATATATATATATATATATATAACTACTTCATTTAATCACATAAATTAATATACGAAAATATAAATTTATGCGTAAACTAAGTATTTACTTCAACAGTTCTCAATACGTAGGTAGAGTTAGGTAGTAAGTTATAACATATATATCTGGCGATTAAGCTACATAGAATATTCCGCGTTTCATCTACGCTAGGATTCATTAGGGTTATGCGAGAATTTGTTTGGTTGTCTCGCGTTTTTATATACGCACCTTCTATTGAGATTTTAGTTAGCCAATCAGCTTTCTAGTTTCCACCACACCCTTCCTCACCCGAGACAACCACAAAATCCTCGCATAAGCCTGATGAATCCTAACGTGGATGAAACTCGAAATATATATATATATATTTATAAATATATATATATATATATATATATATATATATATATATTGTGTATTAAGGCAGCATGTTTTGATTCATACAAGTACTGTTGAATAGCACGGAGTGTTCTTGCTTAATGACCTTTTTTGTAATTTTTAAAATTTTCGAATTATCCTTCCTTATTTCCCTGTTGAATATGTGCAAGAAATTTCCATAATCGTCTTGGCTCATCTGTTTTTTCTTTTGGTTGTTTTTTGCAAGTACTTTGAACTTAGTTTCAACAGTTGTCGTCAGGCAGTTTTGATTAACGTTCGTTTTAAATCTGGATGATTTTGTATGCTTCAGTTAAAATTATATTTAAATTTCTTGAACTAGTGAAGCGTCTCGTGCGTAAAAAATATATACGTTTTTTGTTTACACACAAGACGCCTCACTAGTTCAAGAAATTTAAACATGATTTTAATTGAAGCATATATATATTAATTGGTACAGCTAGTCTATATATATATATATGCATACATATGGGTACAGCTAGTATATATATATATATATGTATATATATATATATATATATATATATATATATATATATATATATATATATAGTAGCTGTACCCTGCCATGAGTTGGTCTTGCTCAATTTGACGAAATGAAAACAATTTCCAAGACAAGAAAATGCATGTTTCATATATGCTTAATTTCCCAGTATGTTTGGGTGCACAAGTGTTGTTGTCCTGTTTTCTAAGCTGATATAGAAATTTTCGTGTCTGCTGACTCCTAAACACGAAAACTAAATTGTCCATGTGATAAATTGTCAGTGTTTTGCTGTAAGCCATACAATTGTAAAGGTTGCCCCTTAGCTTTGTGGATGGTGATTGCAAACGACAGTCGAATTGGAAAATGCAATCTCCTAAAGGTAAATAGCGTATCAAGTGGAATCAGAGGAATGCGTGGAATGAATATATATTCACTTGTGAAAGGTTCTGTTTAGATTGTTGCTTCTATGATGTTGTTCATTAATTGTTTACTGCAAGTCATGTGCCATTGCAAAGCTTGGCTTGGTTTATATTTCGCAACATGATAATTAGTACGCCAATTTTAAATTGCAGTACATACAATGGCATTCCTGGCAAATCTAGTGAATTCAAATATTCTGTTGAATAATTTACCACTTCATCTCCTTCCACAACAGTGTGGATGAGCTTGTGTGGTACTACCTCACTTGAAATTTTACGTTGAATAATAGCTTTAAATTCATAGACGCCTTTCTATTGAACTGCAAAATAGCTCGTTCAGTCAGCCAACTGGAATTCTTATAATTAATTTGAATATCTGAAAAAACCTTTCTTACCAACTCTTCTTTTGATGTAACTAAATTACAGAAGTTAAGAATTAACGAAACTGTTCCTTAACTCTGATCAGCCGACACTTTTTTGTACAGAATTTTCCACAATTTATGCGAAAATTTCTCCGCTGACTGAGCGCTCTGCAACTGGACACGCATATTTTGAGTAAAGTTTAATGTCTTCACATGGCACCAACTGTAGAGTATTTGAGGCAATCATTTATTTCATCTGTTGGTATTGATTTAGGAATTACAGGTAACGTTTGTCTGAAATCTCCTCTATGTAATATTACTGCATCCCCAAATTCACCACGCAAATCTTGCAAAAATCGATCAAGAGCCTCAAGTGGTTTTTTGTGCACAATTATGCATTCATCTCAAACAATAAGTTTGCATTTCTGAAATATTTTTCCCACGCTGGATATGTTGGAGATATTGAACATGGAAGTAATTACAAAACAGAATGCGGAGTTCTCCTACCTGGTAGTAAGATCGCAACTATTTATTCCGTATACAGCAAGAGCTAAGGCTATGTCATTTTGACATCGAATGGCTGTCAAAACAATTTAATTAAAAAGGCTTAACCAGTTCCTCCTAGTGCTGTTCAAATTAGCAGTAATTTCGAAATAACTTTTATTCTCACAGAACGTAAATTAGGTGACTAAAGAAGGATTTGTCCATGTTTTCGCGATGCCTTATTTACTGTAATTAAAATAAGATACGGGATTAGAGATAGATAGATAGAGAGAGAGAGAGAGAGAGAGAGAGAGAGAGAGAGAGAGAGGAAGATATGAAGATAGAGATGGAAAAGAGAAAGAGATAGGGAAAGAGTAGGAGATAGAGATAGAAGGATTGAGATAGAGACAAAGAGGCAGAGAGACAGAAGGAGACAGAGAAATAGAGAGAGGGAGAGATATAGAAGGAATAAGAGAGAGAAAGGGACTTCAAGAGAGATGGAGAGGGTGATAGAGAAAGATAGACAGAGAAAGGAAGAGATGGATGAAGATATATATAGAGAGAGGGAGAGAGGGAAAGAGAGAGAGAGAGAGAGAAAGAAAGGGTGAACTATATTCCACCGTTTTTTTACTTCGGTCATAGGGAGGAGAAATCCTTCTAGACTGAGACATTTTTTTTTTTTTTTTTGTAATTATGCAGAGTACCCCTTTTTTCGGGAGCTGGATTTTCCACACATTAAAAACCGACCGGTACTTAAACCGAAACTTTGCTCAAAACGTGACATCAACTGTTGGCTTTCGCCGACAGTCACCGATTATCAAAGCGTAACAACGCTACTAAACTACTGAAGAAAACATATGAATATAATAAAATCACCAGAAAAATAAGAATTAAAAATATAACAAAATTAAAAAGAAACAACAAACGATAACAATTTCTATTTTATTCTTGTGACGATTGGGGGGAAAAAAAGTTGTTTTTGTTACTCATGTAACGTCAGAATCGTTATTTTTCGGTATTTATAAATGGTCGACTGTTGCCGAAAAGAAACGACGTTGAAAAAAAAGTTGTTTTTCCTTTCTTAATATTGTAATATTTTTTAATTTAAAAACACGCTTGGATATTAAAAAACCCTATCGCTTCAGCGGGTTTTTAGATTATCGATTACGAACAAAGATATATATATATATATATATATATATATATATAAATACTGCACTGATGCTTCACAAAAAGATGAAACGCTAGTATCGGTAGGTATTTAATAATTATTATAATAAATAATTATGGCAGCCCCTTTAAGAAACTTGTTACTTATTGTTGAGCACTTTCAGTTGAATTAAAGTCGGTCAATGTAGCTCTTATGCACAGATCGTCATATGATGATTAGATTAATCTGACAGACGTTAAAAAGCATTAAAAATGTTTAAATTCAATGGCATTCCTCGCGGTTAACGGTAGCCGAATGGATAAAGGTCTTGCTAATGAAGCCAGGGATGGCGTCTGTCGTCGAGTTCGAATCTATCAACTGGTGTTAATCGTGGCACTCTGCACTGATCATTCATTAAAGGATGAAGCACTAGTACGTGTAGGTATTTAATAATAATTATAGTAAATAATTATATATATATTCTCCGAATAGTTCTTTTTGTGTTCTTCTCAAAATTGTATAAGTTGAATCCATAATCGCGAGCGCTTTCGACAGAAGTGTTTCTATCATCCTCGGGCATATTGTAGAAATAAATGTGGAATTTTTTTAATTTTTTTTAAATTACATATATATATATATATATATATATATATATATATATATATATATATTCATAATCACGTGGTAGCTTGTTACAAGTTAAGTGGGCGCACTTATTTTTTTGTCGAAAGCGCTTGCTATTATGGCTTCTGTCGGCGAGTACTATTCGGAAAAGATAAAAAGGAAAATTGTAAAACAGAATAACTCCGTGCTATTCAATAATGTATGTTTGTCTAAATGAGAAAAAGTTGCCTAAATATAAACAATATATATATATATATATATATATATATATATATATATATATATATATATATATATAAATATATATATATATATATATATACATATGTAGTAAGTAAGTAATTTATAAGATATATATGGCGATTAAGCTACACTGAATATTCCGCGTTTCATCCACTCTAGGACTCTTCAGGCTAGGCGCATAAGCCTGAAGAGTCCTAGAGTGGATGAAACGCGGAATATTCAGTGTAGCTTAATCGCCATATATATCTTATAAATTACTAACTAGCTCTACCTACGTATTGAGCACTTTTGAAGTAAATACTTTAATAAGTTTACACATAAATATACTTTCGTATATTAATTTTATCGGAGTAAATTAAGTAGTTATATATACTGCTTACTATTTCAGTATGATAAAATTGAGCATAAAATATATACTAGTGTTCGGACGATTAATTGGAATTGGAACATGGAAGCGAAAAAAATGGAACTCTTGGGATATTGGAATCGGTATCGGAATTTGTATCAGAATCGGAAAAAAGTGTTCTTGTTTTCCGATGCCTAAAACGATTACTTTGATTAGCTTTTTTATTTGCTTTTGTTTAAAACAAAATCATCTACTGCTGGTAGTAATGTTAAAAAATAAATATTTATTGATTTTAATGACCAGTAAAACTAAAATCTTTAGATCATCATCCCAACAATTGTGTTTTTTTTTACCTTTGAATAAATACATACACATATAACATAGGTTTGATTGTAACCGAAAAAATAATAATTTTGTAGTTACATATTAACACATTTATAAACAATCGGAATCGAAATCGGTAATTGTATCGGAATCAGAAATAATATTGGAATCGCCCCATCACTAATACACATCATATAGTTTTATAATACATATTATATAGATCTATAGATTTTAAATGTTTATTTAAAAATGTATCAGGGAAAAAATATAAGTTTTATGCATGTTTCGAAAAATAACAAAATCAATAATCAGGTAAAAAATGGCAAAGAATCGAAGTCCTCATAAATTACATACACCGCTAAATTCGCAACGAACAGTAGAGACCTCGGCATTTCCATGCACACAAACATCATTATATTGTATGATTCAAAGATTCTAATGTCGGCATTGGTTTCCCCGATAATTTTCTAGAAAGGTATCCGATACTTATGAGAGGGAACATGAGAAGTTTGCCAACATTTTAAGTGAAAGTGATTTTTGTGGAACGAATGAAATTCGAACTTTGATCATTTAGCTCGTCAATCCGTGTCATAAACCACTAGACTACTGTCATCTCCCAGGAATGACAAATAATGGGGTCTTTAAACTTTTGAAATCGCCCATCATCGATCTTCTTCTCTATGAATAGTTCAACAAGTTTTACAAAGTTCACTCTATTTTTTAATTCCTCGAATTTTAATTTACCTTAAATTATTTATTTTAAAATCTATTTTTTTAATTCCTCGAATTTTAATTTACCTTAAATTATTTATTTTAAAATCTATTTTTTAATTCCTCAAATTTTAATTTACCTTAAATTATTTATTTTAAAATCTATTTTGTACATAAACTTGAAGTTATATTATACTATTTTTGCTTATCTTACTTTGTTGTAATTAAAATCATTTTTATGAACATTAATTTGTATCATGAGTGTCAGATGGCCGCTTCGACAACACCGTGACGATTGGTAATTATGATGATGATTTGGTAGAATTTGATTATTTTAAGACGATCTTACAAAAATGTGTTTATATTTACTCTGAAAAAACAAACAATGTTGTAGTCAATTGGAAAAGCACTTCCGTAATGTCGTATTCCACAGACACTTAATTCTAGGAAAAAAACAGCCTTTTGTAAAATTTTACAATGAGGGGAATTATAAACTGAAGCGCAGTCGAGCATCCATCATTAAAATAACGATGGTGCATCTCTTCCAGGAGAAAGATTTGTGCGCGAGGAGTAAAGTAAATACACTTTCCTTACTTCCTCTCTCTCTCTCTTTCTCTCTCTTTCTATCTCTCTCCATCTCTATGCTCTCTCTCTCTCTTTCTCTCTCTTTCTCTCTCTTTCTATCTCTCTCCATCTCTATGCTCTCTCTCTCTCTCTCACTCTCTCTCTCTTTCTGACTTAGGAAATCATGACTATATATTGATTCATTAAAATAAGCAATAGAACATTTGTTTATAATAATAAAAACGAAATTATGAATTAAATAATTAAATTAAATTATCATATTTAAGCATATGTTATGACCGGCCAGCGCCGCGCAGCCTGCTATTAATTCTATAAATATGCTTCAGTTTGAAACTCTGAAATAGCAGTTTAATATCAGGTCTCCAGTAAGATAGTCCACCCCAGCAATGAAATCTAAGAAAATTGAGAGTGAAAAATATCATATTCTTGCGAGAACTGTTTAATAAATGCAAGACCCAAACATATTTTAACGCAGTTCTTTATCTTTATTTTGTTTAGTGAAACTAAAATCTAAATCGAGTATACATGGCTGGATATAACGGCAGAGAAGATAGTTAATTGCGCGTTATTAAAGGCACATCTGTAAAGCAAAGGATCTCACAAATTGAATTATAATAGTTTTTTATGTGAAGTTCAAGCACTTGTTGCGTCTCATGTATCAAAGAGGATTCCTGTGAATTAATGATACTGACAGGCTGGGTACTTTTGCCGTATTCACGGCGTTAACATGAAATAAATAAAACAAAATTAAGACGTGCCTGTATCTTCTATGTTCAACGCAAGACTTTAGTCTAGTTAGCATTTAAAACAATGCGATATTGCTCCAACTACAGTTATTGCTTAGATAAAGAGTCTGGCTAAAAACATGAAACTTCTAATATTTGATATCAAATGATGACAATACTAGAAAATGCTTGTTGCATTTTTCCATCCAAATTGAACATTATTTTCTCTTCTTCGAGTCTTAGAGAGGGAAATTATCTGTGTATTATCTTTATTAGTTTTCTGAATTTTGAAGATGAGGATTTGTTATCTGTACTGCTTGGATTTTTCTGACTACTTTTCTCATCCTTTTTTTCACGAAGGAATACCCACTTATCAAAGCCCAGAAGCCACTTGAGGATTAAGGTAAAAGAGTGTACATTGGTCAAAAGGACAATATCATAGTAATCGTTAAAGGTGTAAATTTGGTAAATTGGATTATTTAAGAGGAACAGCTCATCAAAAACTTGTTTACATTGGACTTGAGGACGGCCATATTGTAGTCAGCTGGAAAGCAGACAAACGGAAGAGAGTTCCACAGATGTGCAGTTCTAAGAAAGGACCTCCGTTCACGGAATCTACGTTTAGGTTTAGACACATATAAAGAGTGAGTGAAATTATTGATAGTGGTTTCAACTAGACGAGTGTTTCTTGTGAATGTTTGGCAGGGGGCATAGATTGAAGCTCAGACGAGCGTTTACCATGAAAATAAGGTTAAAGTCGAGACAGGCTCGTAATGTGTCTTCTGTGAGAAAGAGATTGCAGGAAAGAGAAACGGGCATCCCCTACTGGCTACAAAGTCTATTTTGAACTCCATCAAGGCAGGATTGAGTGTTATTTTAAAAATGTAAACTCCGACCGTTTTCAGGTGTATCTTATAGATATTTTAAGGAAGATGTTTATCAGAAAAAATCACTCAACAGAATTAGAGGAGATACGTCTTTTAAATACAAAAGTATTCAGAGAACCGCTTCAGAGAGTGAATGCAAATTTTCATAAACGCATTTATATTTGCATCACTAAAAATAGACATCGAATGAAAGATATTATATTTCATACTTTGCTTTATAAAATGGCAAACATTTTTTTTAATTGACGAAAAAAGGATCCCATTTTCGATAAAATCTTATATTTCCTGGATTTTTACTGTTATTTCTATCTCATCCTGTACAAAATATCGTTTCTACCTTAACCTAAACAATCACAAGGTTGTCTCCTCAGCAACCGACAAGGCTAACATGCTTGCCAGTCGGTTTGCCTCAAACTCCACACAGGACCCTTCCAACCACCCCCTACCTGACTTTCCTATGCGGACAGACGCCACGCTAGACGATCTGAAAACCACCCCTGCTCAGGTGCATGCTATCATAAAAAACCTTGACACTTCAAAAGCATGTGGTCCCGATCTTATCCCAGCTGTGCTATTAAAAAAATGCTCAGCCGAAGTAGCTTACGTTCTCTCCAAACTCTACAACAAATGCCTTAATGAAGCTTGCTTTCCGGGCTGTTGGAAAACTGCTTCTGTTGTACCAGTATTCAAGAATTCTGGCGAAAGGACTGACCCATCAAATTATCGCCCCATTAGCCTCCTCCCACTTTTTGCCAAAATATTTTAGACCTTAATTAACCATGCTCTAGTCCATCACTTTACAGATGCTAAACTTCTGACTGACAAACAATATGGATTTAGACAAGCCCGTTCCACAGTAAACATCCTAACTGTGATCTCTGAACGTATATACCATTCACTGGACAAAGCGGAGGAGGGCAGAGCGGTAGCTCTAGATATATCTAAGGCTTTTGACAGGATATGGCATGAGGGTCTCCTCAGGAAAATTAGATCATACGGTATCACTGGTAGAATACTTAACATAAATTAATCCTTCTTAGATAAGAGCAACATCCAGGTTGTCCTCGACGGCCGTACATCTAAACAATATGATATAAATGCGGGGGTGCCCTAGGGTTCTATCCTTGGACCTCTATTGTTCCTGATATTCATAGATGACCTCCCCGACAAAATTGCCTCTGAGATGGGCATATATGCTGATGACACTACATTCTATGGCAGGCACGATAGGAAGACGAATGAACACATTTCTAAAGAAATGTCAGAAACAATAGAGGAAGACCTCCAATCTGTGATGGAATGGGGACAAAAGTGGTTGGTCGCGTTCAATGCTACCAAGACTAAACTAGTTTCATTCAATAATTACAAGAAACCCTCTCTACCACCTATAGCAATGGCTAACGACTCTGTATCTGAGAGTACATCTTTTAAACTCCTTGGCCTAACGTTCACAGGAAGCATGAGTTGGAACAATTACATTGAAGGCATTGCCAGGGCCGCTGCAAGAAAAGTGGGCTCTCTCTACCGTGCTAGAAAACTACTAACACCCGAAACTATCCTGTACCTCTATAAGGCCACCATTCGCCCATGTATGGAGTATTGTTGTCACATCTGGACTGGTGCATCTGCTACTAGTCTCTCGCTCCTTGACAAGGTTCAAAAGAAAGTCACAAACCTGATAGGCCCTGAACTGGCATCTAAGCTTAAGCCTCTGTCCCATTGACGAAATGTTGCATCCGTCTGCCTTTCCTACAAGCATTTTAGTGGTGAATGCTCTGACGAACTGCAATCACTTGTGCCCCCAGGACGTGAGCACCCTCAACAAACCCGGCAGGCTGCTAAATCCCACCCCCACACTGTAGAGATCCATAGATGTAAAAGATCTTTTTACTCCAATAGTTTCTTCCCCAGAACCGCTAGACTCTGGAATTCCATTCCAGGTCCCTGCTTTCCCAACAGTACTGACGTGCAGAAGTTCAAGTGTAACATGAACCGACATCTTGCTGCCCAAATCCCTACATAGTACCCCAGTAGTTGTTGCCCCTGATAGTAGCCCCCTACACCAAAGTTGCAATTTGCCTTGTTTGGGGTGAAAATGTAATTAAAAAAAAAAAAAAATAAAAAAACATTATCTTGTACAATACATTCTTTTTACCTAAACCTGTTGTTAGCGCCCCTCTTTTTCATCCCTCCCTAGAGCTACAACAACAGTAAAAAATATTTTAAAGTAATCTGTCTGTCTATCCATCTCTCTCTCTCTCTCTCTCTCTATATATATATATATATATATATATATATATATATATATAATAAAAGTGAGAGATGTGTGAGGACACTTCTTAACCTATATACTCCCCGAATTTCTGATCTACCGATTTGAAATTTGGTAGATACGGTATTCAGACATATGGAAAACTTTTAAATCCGTTTTCATCTGAAAAAAAAAAAAGAACTACTAAAGGGAGATTTTTTTTTTTTAATTACGTGGGAACCGTCGGATTTTTCTCTGTTTGTAAACTAGTTCACGAATAGGCATGGGCGGCCGGAAAACATGACTTCTTTATGTTAAAAAAAGGTTGGTTTAGAAAACGCAATTAATAGATCGCGTCAAACTGGTCTAACAGTTATCGTACTTCTGGTTCTTTAGGTTTTGGTTTCGAATTTAGCTCGACTGTTTTTTGGTTTTTACTTCCAACAGATAACTTAAGCAGTTAAAAGATGTCACAGCGAAACTGCCAGACAATTTATTCAAAACGTGGCATCCTCCATGTTCTATGTTAAGAATGGCATTTATTTAGAAAGCCATTTTTAAAATAGGGAAAACAGCAGGATTATTCACGTTATTATAGCGTTTTGAAAGTAATTTCTGATTTTAAAATGTTCTCTCTAGATTTCATATAAATTAATCGCTTTTATTGAAACTTGTGATAGACTATTCACTGATCGGGTTAGCCTCTTGCGACGACTTACGTAAACTTTCGGAAGATGCCGATGTAAAGTTGCCAGAGATTGTGTCTTAAACTAATTCACCCATATAGTAATATTACTTAATCCGTAGAGATAAATGTACAGGTAAGTAGTAGAGTTAGATAAATAGATATCCGTGGATAGAGAGAGAGAGAGAGAGAGAGAGAGAGAGGAATAGATATAGAGAAAAAGAGAGGCACTACTTTAACCTTAGATTAAACAGCTTGATTAGATTTTAAGAGTTTTAAATGAATAGATCAAACAAAAGAATTCCATGTTTTTGAATTCATCAGATAAACATTGATTATTCAGAGTATTTAGATTTTTTGGACTACTGTTTGGGTCTTGAGTGTTATTTTCACAACGTTTAGACCGATGTAACGTCAGAGTTTTTTCAAGTGCATCTTGTTAAACTCAGGAAATTTTCTCTAAAACTCAGAAAATCTGCAAATTCTTTCGAAACTTCAACCTCTATAACTGGATAATATATAAATGAATTTAGTAAGTAATTTACCCACTGCGCCACGCCTCGAAGTCACAATCCTCAGTGCTGGCGACATTAACAAATACAATTGCGAATTATTTAGGACTTCTACATAGTAATGTCTGACAAACAAACGCATTCTACTCCCGTAGATAAAATAAAGCTTTCAGTGAAGATCCCTAGGTTCGACGGAATGATACCTGAGTTACAGATACGATCTGAAAATCACCCCTTCTCAGGTGCACGCTATCATAAAAATCTTGACACTTCAAAAGCATGTGGACCTGATCTCATCCCGGCTGTGCAATTAAAAAAGTGCTCAGCCGAAGTAGCTCCAATCCTCTCCAAACTTTACAACAAATGCTTTAATGAACCTTGCTTTCCTGTCTGCTGATAACTGCTTCTGTGGTACCAGTTTTCAAGAATTTTGGCGAAAGAACTGACCCATTAAATTACCGCCCCATTAGCCTCCTACCACTTTTTGCCAAAATATTTGAGTCCATAATAAACCAAGCTCTAGTCCTTCACCTTACAGATGCTAAACTTCTGACCGACCAACAATATGGATTTAGGACAGGCCCGTTCAACAGCAGACATCCTAACTGTAATCTCTGAGCGTATATGCCATTTACTTGACAAAGCAGAGGAGGGTAGAGCGGTAGCTCTAGATATATCTAAGGCTTTTGATAGGGTATGTAATGAAGGTCTTCTCGGGAAAATCAGATCAGACGATATCACTGGAAGAATACTTAACATAGATTAATCCTTCTTAGATAAGAGAAAAATCCAGGTTGTCCTCGATGGTCGTACATCTAAACAATATGATATAAATGCGGGGGTGCCTCAGGGGTCTATCCTTGGACCTATATTATTCATAATATTCATAAATGACCCACATGACAAAATTATCTGTGAGATGGGTATATATGCTGATAACACCACGCTCTATAACAGACACGACAGGAACACAAATGAACACATATCTAAAAAATGATAGAAACACTAGAGGATGATCTCCAATCTGTAGTGGAAGTGGGACAAAAATGGATGGTCACATTCAATGCTGCCATGACTAAACTTGTTTCCTTACATAACTACAAAAAAACCTTCTCTACCACCAATAGCAATGGCCAAAGACTGAAAGCACATCTTTTAAACTTCTCGGCCTAACGTTCACAGGAAACGTGAGTTGGAACAATTACATTGAGAGCATTGCCAGGACCGCTGCGAAAAAGGTAGGTTCTCTCTACCGTGCTAGAAAGCTGCTAACGCCCGAAAGTATCCTGTACCTCTCTAAGGCCACCATTCGCCCATGTATGGAGTATTGTTGTCATATTTGCGCCGGTGTGTCTGCTACTAGTCTCTCACTCCTAGACAAGGTTCAAAAGAGAGTCGCCAACCTAATAGGTCCTGAACTATCATGAAAGCTTCAGCCTCTGTCCCATCGACGAAATGCTGCATCCCTCTGCCTGTTCTACAAGTACTTTAACGATGAATGTTTCGACGAACAGCAAGCACTTATACCCCCTCTACGTAAATACTCCCGACAACCCCGACAAGCAGAAAAATCCCACCCCTTCAGAGTAGAGATCCCTAGATGTAAGAGAGCCTTTTACTCCAGTAGTTTCTTTCCCAGAACCCTAGACTTTGCAATTCCCTTCCAGGGTCCTGCTTACCCAACTGTACTGACATGCAGAAGTTCAAGTGTCACGTGAACCAACATCTTGCTGCCCAACTCTCCACCTAGTACTCCTGTAACCTGTGCCCCTAATAGTAGCCCCCTACATCAAAGTGGCAATGTGCCTTGTTTGGGGTGAAAATGTAAAAAAAATATGGGGAAGTTCGGATGTTACATCGAACAAAACGTTTTCAAAATGCCACTCAAGAATAGAACAGTAGAAGAATTCAAATAATACAAAAGTCTTCCAACATTTGGTTTACTGTTTTTTGTCATTTTACTCCGTATGAAGTGTGTAAAATAAAATCGCAGAATATCGTCAAATGCAGACATAAGTTTTTCCTTTTCTTTTCTTTTAATTGCACTAGTTTTATATGTTTCTTGACAGTTTTTTTTTCATTTTTTTTTTTACTAACTTTTAATATTCATTTTCCGTTTTCTGTCTCCTCTCTTTAAACATTTTATTTCATTTCTTAAACTTTATTTATTAATTTTTTTGCATCTTTGATATTTTACCCAATCTCTTATTTCTACTAAAATGGTTCACTTTTTTTTATCGCTTCGTTTCTTTCTTTCTGTCGATAAACATTTACAAAAAAAAACAAAAACAGATAAAACAAACAATAACAAAAAGAAAATAGAAACGGATGACAACAACCGTGCAGAAATCCGATCCCAGTGTCACCTCTCCCTTGTCTCCCAACGCCATGTTGGATCAGCTGCTCCAATGGGAGTACGAGACATGCAAGCTGATACCACATCTCTTTGAAACACTCGACTGGCTGCATCCATTTTCCAAATGCCGACACAGTAATCTCCCTTGTGTTTCAAAATGCTATCGTGACAGACTATTGCAGCCAAATATACGCCGTGTTTACTCAAATCATGTCTACGGCTGACGGGGGTCGTATTTCGACTTAACGTGCGCAAACTGTTGGACGAACAATCAAACTTCTGTTGTAGAAGTTAATAAATAAATTTACAAATGTAACACGGCTATTCACACCCATAGTTGATACCCGTGGGTCAATTTGGTTGGAAGCATCGCCACCACACAAACCGCCTAGTAGTAGCAAGAGTACCCAGCCGAAGACGGGCTCATAATATCGATAAACAAAAAAGAAAAAAAGGAAAAAGAAAAAGCAAGTTATCGTCATATTGTAATAATCAAAAAGTTTATATTGTTGGTAATGGTTACTCTGATATTTTTCTAGGCAGAATTCTTTCTAGAAAAATATCGGGTACTTAAAGGAGAGTCAACGAGAAGGTTGCCAACATCCTAATAAAAGCGATTTGATAGAGCGAACTGTACTCGAACATTGAACACCCAGTTCTCAATCCGCGTCGTTAACCATTAACAACTGTCAACTCAAGATACACCAATCGGTCGAATGTAGTCGAAGTTAACCCGGAGGCTGCTTTTTTTTCATTGGCCTCTAGAATGAGATGTAAGGGGGTACTCTTTTCCAGTGATTGCACCACTTTACCTTGATCCTCATATAATAATGTTGAATGTTTAGCTTTGTTTAGTCTATGATATGTAAGGGCGATTAATTGGAATCGGGAATCGGAAAAAAATCAGAATTTTTCAGTGTATCGGAATCAGTAAAAATAAATTGTGCTTATACTACGATTGTTACAATTGTTTCTTTTTCGTTTTGTTTAAAAAAATAATTTTTCATCGCTGGTACTAAAGATAAATAATGAACTGGTATATGTATTAAATTACCAGTAAAACTATAATCTATAGATTCTCCCACACACAAGCACATTTTCTATTTGCAAAAATATATGCAAATATTACATAGATCTTAACGATATTCCGAACATTAGTAAAGAAAACTTTATAGCTGAGTATTTTTCAATAATCAGAATCGAAACCAATAATTATATTGAAATCGAGAAAAATATCGAAATTATCCCATCGTATGATTCGACCGAAAATTAAAGCTCGCTCTCCTAAAAATATTAGCTGACAAATGTTGTCACTATTTGAATGGGATATTTTGATGAACTACTGAATTATCAAGGCTTAGCGGCCACTCGACAATGAATTTAAATAAGTTTATCGAGTCGGTGGTGAAATAACACCTTAAAGAATGGTAACTATGATTGGAATTGGATATACTTTGATTTTAATCCTCACCTGTTGCCTTTATGACACACATTCTAACTGTGATAGAAAGGCAGTTAAAAGACAATCTAGTTAACGCTTGGTAATTGTCCCGTATTATACCGCTTTATGGTTATTTATTACTGAATCATTGACCCTACCGTACATATCTTACTGTATACGATTAATTGAATACAAGTTGGTATTTTATACATAACTAGAGTGAAATTCTACATTCACACATTTCACAATAATAGATAGGATTTGAGTTTACATCGATATAGCCGGTACAATAGTCCATGAGAGTATAATTGTCTCCAATCACATACCCAGCTTTAGTTAGGGTTGTTTTGTCTGTTTTACGATATATAACCCTTTTGGGTCATTTAATACCGAAGTATAACCCATTCGAAACGATTAGTTGTATAAGATTACATTAGGCACTACATGGAGGGGTATCCCATGAAAATCCTTCCAGTGCTGCACATGGGATTCCGCTTCAACAACACAAAAAATATCTTGAGTGATCTGATTCTAACCCAAGATATTTTCAACTCTCCGCATATCTCTATTTCTTTAGCGAAGCATCTATCATTGTACAACTAATGAAACCTGTTACGCATTTATGTTTGCAGGAATAAGAAAATCTGAATGATAAAATAGGATGCTTATAATTCGCTTAAAGAAAAAATTCATAAATTATATTTGCTAGTTTAGAAACTAGAACGGCTTCATAAGATACTGCTTCAAACGATGTTGCCTAAGACTAAACCACTAGAGAGCGGTTTACAACTCACTCACACGCACGCACGCACGCACACACACACAGACATATATATATATATATACATATATATGCATAATAAAATACCATTTCTCGACGTATTAGTAGATTCAACCAACCCCACAATGCATAACATTATCATATTAAAATCCTACCAACAATAATGCAATACTCTTACATCACCATAGCGAATGCCCAGAAAAATATAAAACTGTGATTACCCCGCTTATACAATATAGCATCAACCCGACAAAGTTTACAAAAAACTAACAAACCTAATAAACAATAACTTTTCCCAATAAAACTGTTGATAACAACAAAAAACTCTATTTAATAATACCAACACCACACTAAACCAAACTAATTTATTTGCCCCTTCGAAGAATGTCTTCGAATCCACTCTAAAAACTCATACAGCGCATATATAGGCCACACAACAACAACACTCTCACGACGACTAACCTATCATTCAGCTGACAATAATGCCATGAAACAACACCTAATATCTTATGATAAAAACCTACAGTCGTCCGACATTAGAAATATCTAAACTAACTATACTAAAATTCGATATCTTAAAAATTGCAGACGACGACTAAAATTACTAGACGCCATACTAATAAAAAAATACAGCCCCTTATGTATGTATATATGTATATTTATGTATGTATGTATATTTACTTATATTTTACTATATGCATTTACTTACATACTTACTTTCTTTATCCTTAATTTGCAGATACCGGCCATCCTCTCCCCTTAAACAATTTTTTATTTTTTTATTTTATACTTTATTTTTTATTTATTTATTTTTTATTTATTATTTATCTATTATTATTTATTTATTAATTAATTAATTAATTTATTTATTCCATTTAGTGTATTTTAACAAGTCTTGCTGATATTTTCTTAAGTAATAACCTGTACATTCCAGTTGACCTATTTTTTGTCCCATATTTTTCGCGCCTTTTAACATCTGTTTGTATGGTTCATTTTGACATTTGCTTTTCTATTTTATATTTAATTCTATCACCATTTAATTTTTTCTTTTTTCTTTTTTTTCTCTTCTTCTTCCCTGATCTTTCTTATTTACATTATGTCTCGGCAGCCGTGCGAAATGTGTATGTTATTTTCTTTTATTAATATTATTGGAATTTTTCCCCTTTTCCTTGCACATATTTGTGAATTATTCCATGGATTACGGCCTTTTGGATTATTTTGGACCATCTTCCAATTACGTGATTTCCGAAACAATATAAGATGAATAGGGCGGTCGTTTCGGAACGATGCTTTTATTTGTGTCTCGAATGCTTAAACAACTTTATACGACATGTAAAAAAATTAATAGTTCGGAATAACTGCACAAAGGAATGGTTAGAAATGCGGTTAGTGTATCCCCCTCATCGTTAAAAGATGTGACACAAGGTCTTAAACAAAACAATTAAAGACTGGGAGGTTGGAACTCTTCGGGCTGCACGCAACACCACCTCAATTTGCCAACACAATGGCTTGCACTATGTCACAGTCATTTGCAAGGACGTATCCTTAGCTGCTATGCCTGTATTAAAAAGATGTTGTCTCGTACTTACCTTCCTACAACTACAAGCAGATGTGACACAAGGTCCGAAAACTGAGACTGAGAACATGACATGCTGTAATCTGACTCGCAAGTATTCCAGAGCAGCCCAATTGGCTTTCTGCATTGGTAGCTGCACCTTAGGTAGTTAGTAAAAAACTTACATTTTATTACAGAAGGAAAAGCCCAAGAAGGCTGAACTTCTAAGACTAACCAGAAACATAACTCCGACAAAAGGAAATCACCGGCATTACGTTGTGTCGAAGTGAGTGTCA
Source organism: Euprymna scolopes (assembly GCF_053919585.1). Classification (NCBI taxonomy): domain Eukaryota; kingdom Metazoa; phylum Mollusca; class Cephalopoda; order Sepiida; family Sepiolidae; genus Euprymna; species Euprymna scolopes. Next base: position 142,807,687 of record NC_136490.1, on the reverse strand, counting down.
AGGACGTGTACTCGATAGATATGCTTGTCGTCTAAATGGAGACAGCTTTGCATCTACCTCCTCGACCGCTAAACGACGTGAACCAATTTACGATGTGAAAATTATAGGTTAGCGAACATTAGATGGTTCACCATTCTCTCGCGAAAATATATATATATAACCAGCTTCACAGATGTACTCCAATAGGGGCGTTTCAGGCAATTAGTGATGAATCAGCTCCTTCCCAAAAGAAAATTTTAAAGCGTGGGGGGTTAATCTAGGACTACCTAAAGTCATATCTTAGCCCAATAAAAGAAATCCCGTCGCTGTCAGTGATCACACTCTATCGGATAAATTGCCAGGACTTATCCTCGACTGTTGTCCTATGCATCTTATCAGATCTAATTACTTTTGTAACGCATTTGATTAATTCACTGTTCTAATTGCGGTTTTATATTTTATTAATTTTTTTAAAACTGTTTTTCAATCCAAACAAGGTATATCACTACTTGGAATGTAATAGTTTACTATTTGGGACGCTGCCTAAAAAGAGACTGTGGGGATTTGAGCAACTAGTTGTCTCTTCCCATGAGATTTAAATGTATGCATATTAGTACAGACAGGGAAGCAAGAAACATGGAGGGGATTCCAAAGTCCAAGAGTCCTAGAGGAGAAACTATTAGAGTGGAAGACATCTTAGTATCTAGAGACTTTAAGTGTGAAGGGGTGAAATTTTGCTGCTTGTTGGGTTAGTCGAGGGGACACAAGTGTTATGAGTATATAAGAAACTAGTCCAATAAATATGGAAAATAACTTGTGAAACAAGCACTGGGATGCCATATTGCGGCGATGAGACAGAAGTTGGGTAATGCTGCGACCCTTTGGTTGTGATCATAGGGTAGAATCTGTGTTTACTGGAGCAGTAAGGGCCAAAGATCAAAACATTATTATTATTATTATTATTATTATTATTATTATTATTATTAATAATAATAATAATTGATTGATTTGGGCGAAGGCGGGTAACTGGATCGATTATTATGATTATTATGATTCAAAAAATAAACAATTAGATTTGGAAAAAGTGATTGACAACTAAAAATAAACAACTATGAGAAGAATGTGATTTGAAAATACAGGAAAACATAATTTTTGGTTTGGATAAATAAATAATCAGATTTATGTCACGTTAGCGGTTGGGGTCTTAGACACATGATGAGATGTAAATTTGGGGAGATTCTAGTCAGTCATTAGCTGAACATCAGAGAGAACGGGTGACTCAAGGGGAGTTGGTTTCTCCATGACGCAGCCAAGATGTGAAGACGTTGTAATCTCTGAAGATGCCAGCCGGAATCATGAAAATAAATGTTCGCATATAATCCAGGTATGTATTGTGTTATTTACAGCTGTTAAAAAGAACTGTTTGTCTACAACTGTTTCGATACGTCCACGTCAATCGCTTCCTGTGAGAACTGTTGCATAAATGTTAAAATATACACACTAGACGATCAACTAAATGATACGACGTATATACATACACGCATTTACACGTACACGAATATACAGAAAAAATATAAAACCCACTATTCAACATGTGCGTCGTTATGGAACATATTCATATACACACACAACGTAACAGTTGGAGCTTAGCCGATAATGTGAGACTGGTTAGATTTGAGACTCTTTTCTGTACCCTATGTTAGAGTAAGAGACTTGTGGTAGATACACCAGTCCATATGTCGCAAGGCATTATACACGAAACATTAACTTTTATACGCTTAATATAATGCTATAAGTTTCGATGTTGTGTTTTAGCGTTATTTCACGAAAAGTAATGAAAATGCGTAAAAACATACATTTTTATTCGTGTAATGGATATGTGTACACACACGCACGCACACATACACACTTATATATATACATATATATACATATATATATATATACATATATGTATATATATATATATATATATATATATATATATATATATATATATATATAAGCACATACACTTGAGAAACAATTTAGCAATAGTTGAAGACATATTTTTTTCGGAATGAGAACACAAATAGAGGTGAAAGTCCTTAATCCGCGGAGTTTCAAAGAAATAGTTTTCTTTCTCGTCAAAATGGTGAAGTTAAGAAAATGCATTTAAAAATTTATCCGGAAAAGTATTTAATGAAACTAAGTATGAATAGGAAAACATTAGCATGACAATGCAATATAGAACAATGAAACAGATGGAGTGGGGTAAAAAGCAAAAATAGTTTCATGAGAGAAGATATATATATATATATGTATATATATATATATATATATATATATAGTAGTTGCCTGTCTAGCCGCACTGATGAGCTGTGAAACAGCGAAACAGTACTGTATGTGGATGACTATATATATATATATGTATATATATGACATGCGTTTATATTATTAATTTCATGATGTTGACCATGTTACAATTTATTTCTTTAATTCCGTTTACACTTATAATTCTTGAAAGTAACTGTTCCGTAGCACAAAAATCATTATATATATATATATATATATATATATATATATATATATATATATATATATATATATTTACGAGCAAAAGTACTCGTCGTTGACTGGGTTCAAAAACAGCCTACAGAAAATTTACTCTGATTTATGAAAGTATGATAGGTTATGAAAAGGAAGGGTTGTAAATTCGGGTTGAATTATGGGGTATCAAAACCAAGGCAAAATATGATGAAAGTAAAAATGAAATAGATAAACCCCATAATTTATTATGCCATACTTGTTGACACTGAAACAGTTATCACAATATTCTGTGGATCTATATTAAAAAACCTTGTTAAACTTTGCGACATATTTCCATTCTATGGAGGTCAGGTGCTAAAGAACACCCCATAATTTTATTATACCATATTTCTTCAAACTGAAACATAATTATCAAAGTATACTTACGCAGATAGATATGAAAAGTCTTTATAAAAGTTTGTGCCTATGTCCATTCTATGGATGCTAGGCGCGAACGCAGACTCCACAATTTTATTACCCCATTCCTATTTAAGTTAAAACATGCTTATCAAAGTATTCTTACGTACATGTATATCAAAAACACTTGTAAACATGTTTTCTTAAGTCTTAATTTTTTTTATTTCCATACTTTGAGGACCAGGCGCCAACGCAGATCCCACAATTTTAATGAACCACCGTTCTGCCAGATCAACCATACCCATTCCTGTGTCTCGATACATCTTCTATCATTATATGTAATCAGTTTTTTTTTAATAGTCAACCATATAGGAACCTATTCGTAACCAGACACACACACATTCAGCTTTATATATATATATATATATATTTATATAAATATATATATATATATATATATATATATAAATTTAAAGGAGATTAGAATAATAGTCTAAAGAGCTAAGTGTATTTTAATGTAATAGTGAAATTACTAGTTTAATTAAAATACAGGAAATGCTCGTTGTAATTTAGATATATAATAAGCTCGATAGTTAAATGTCCTAGAGCTAATTCAATATTAAGTAATGTGATTTATAATGTTAAAATTTTAAACATTTTTAAAAAATTTTTAAATTTAAAAATCAAAATTTAATTAAATTAAAAATCAGTTTCATAAGAAGGAACAACAACAAAGTCAATTATCTGTACGATCGTTTCGGAAATCCGTGCTTTTTATTTGTGGTATACATGAAGTCACGTAGAACAATTATACATAGTTTTTTTGGTAAGCACGGTCTCCTCATCAGCAAATTTAGGAGGATTTCTATTGAATTGAAAAGACACCAAAAATAAACCTAGCATTAAAAGTAAGGCAGATGAATCTGAAAAATTGAAGTAAAAGGTTTGGATTTAAAATTTATAAAAAAATTAATAAGAAAATTGGTATAGGTTAGAGATAGAAATGAGTAGAAAAAATATTTTTTTTTTTGAATTTACATAATAAATTTGATTTAAAAATATATAGATATATAGTTACCTTTTAGTTTTTCTTTTTTTGAAATCAGGAACTGTATTTAACGTAGTCATTTAGATGTTTGTTATAGCTTTTTATTTTATTGAATCATGAATTTTAAAAGGGCGACGCTCGTGCAGTAAATTGTTTCCGTTAGCGTATTTTGATTTAAAGACGCTACAATTAATATCTATATAGAGAGAGTATTTATTTTGCAAGTTTTTAAGGGGAGATAATTGTCATGGCTTTATTTATTATTTGATTTACGAGTCTAAGGGCGGTAATTGGTTTAACTTAATTTATTTTAAAAAAAAAGTAATCTATTTTTACTAATGAGTAATTTTTAATGATTTAAGGTGGTTTATATTTATTAAATTTAAACCAACGTTTATGATTACATGATAGAAGCTCGTGTCTTGAATTTACTAGTTTGGTTGTGCTTTTTATATCTTCATATTTTAAAATTTTTAGGGTTTCTTTTGTACATAATGTACAAAATTTATCTCCTGGTTTATATGATTTGCAAGTCTCAATTATTTGCGATTTTAAGTTGAAAGAAATATTGCTATTTTTTAGTTGCCAAATATAGTTGGATAGAGTAGTTTGGTTTGATAGAGAGTTATTTTTAAAAGAATGTTTGTGCGTTGAAATTCTATGTTTTATTTGGCCAGATGTGGAACCAATATATATTACCTCTTGATAATTATGATTATTTTCCGTTAGGTCTATTGTTGGATTATAATGTGGTGGGTTGGTTAATAATTGATCGGTAGATTGATTTAAGTTGGTGTTATTATTTAATCTGGTAGTTGAGTTATGGCTGTTGATAGGTTCTTGTATATTTGGAGTTTTTGATACTGTGCAGCTATAGATAACATTTTTAATTTTACATGAGCCTTGTAGGGGACATTTATTTTTTCTTCTACAGTTACAGTCCGATGTATTTTGTATAGTTGCATTTTGTAGTTTATTAATTTTATTATTATTAGAGCTAATTATTTTCTGATGAAGGTTAGGCATAGTAGAGTAAGAGACTTTAATTGTGTTCTTATTGAAAATCTTATTATATTTATGGGGGGCTTTAAAGTTCTTATCTAATATTTTAAAAAATTCTCTAGCTATGTTTGTTTCTAGGTTTTTGGAATACGGGGGGTTGAACCATAGGATCTCCTTCTGTCTATTCTTACGTTTGTGGGTTTTAGTTTGTTGTTTATTTATATTATTATCTAATATTTGTAGTTTGGTTTTATCTTTTTTTGTCTCCTGGTTATTTTTCTTAACTCGTATACGGGAAGACATTGCCATATTATATGTTATTACGCTCTTAATAGGTTTATTTTTAATGCAGTTTATGTTTCTATCATTTTCATTTATGAATTTAATTTGTGAATTATATATGTCAGGGGAGGGGTGCGAGAAGAGATGATAAAAGGGCCGGGTAGCTGAAACAATAATGTGACTTAACAGAAAGATACGGTAATAAAAATAAAACACATATTTGCTCTACAACAGTATTGATCACTTTCTTCAGTTTTTATTAATTACCATTTCTACTAAACTATATATATATATATATATATATATTGATAGATAGATAGATAGATACGTACTTTTTCACAACGAATATATTTTGAAAAACTTATACCAATACAGTAGAATTTAATTATCTACCAACCTAAATACTTTATATATATATATATATATATATATATATATATATATATATATATATATATATATATATATATATATATATATATATATATATATACGTTTTATTTTTTATTACCGTGTCTTTCTGTTAAGTTACATTATTGTTTCAGCTACCCGGTCGTTATTTTGGCCGTCCGTAGCTTCCTCAGACTTTTACAGAAATGTTCGTTATTATGGGATGAAAGAGTGAATGAGGTCAGGGGAGGGGTGCGAGAAGAGATGATAAAAGGGCCGGGTAGCTGAAACAATAATGTGACTTAACAGAAAGATACGGTAATAAAAATAAAACACATATTTGCTCTACAACAGTATTGATCACTTTCTTCAGTTTTTATTAATTACCATTTCTACTAAACTATATATATATATATATATTGATAGATAGATAGATAGATAGATACGTACTTTTTCACAACGAATATATTTTGAAATATTGTACTGTATCTTATTTTCTTCACTTTATTCATCCAGAGGAAGTCTTACAATAAAGACGAAATGTTGATGGACATATACCTTAGTTTGTTCCTTTTTCATCTCTCTCTGTCTCTCTTTCATGTCTCTGTCTGTTTGTGTGTCTCTCTCTTTATATATATATATATATATATATATATATATATAAATGTAACTCTTGGTTCGTTCGCAATTAAAAGTCTAAAAACCCACTGGACGGATGGCTTCCACGTTTTGGTATAATATGTTTGTTATATCCATGTGTGTTTTTATATATTTCTTTTTTTATTATAACATTATACTTAATTTTTGTATGATAAATAGGTGTTTTTCTTTGTACCGATACGCCATTTTTTTTATTTAGGGACAATTATTTATTACCGCTCTCTGTCACGTGACCAGTGTTACAATTTAGCGGTTTTCCTGCTAGATCTGGAGATTTCGTTTGCAATCTAGCGGGGAATTCTAGAAAATCTGGAGATATTTGGCACCCACACATCCTCAATTTTAGATTAAAAAATAAAGAAAAGCGCTTAAAAATACTTTAAAACATAAAATAAACTCATTCAAGTAAGTAAAAAAAGTAGCATTTATTGCCTTTGGTAACTATTACTTATTGATTATTTGTTTTGTTTTTCACCTTTTTTCGGCTAACCATTCTTAAATCTCGCTATAAAATCGATTTTTCCAAGTACATTTTAGGTGGGGGGGGCATTCCAACCTCCGAAGTTTAGTTTAAAATACGATCTAAGCAACCCTGCTTTATTTAGAAGTATTTAGTCCAAAATTGTAAAAAGCAAGAAACAACAGCAAAAAAAAACTTATACCAATACAGTAGAATTTAATTATCTACCAACCTAAATACTTTTTATATGCTAAAACAAAGTTTTTTTGTTTTTTATTTTTCTAATTTCAATGTTGCACTATTATTGTGATGTTTAATTTGCAGTATATTTTAATCTAACTTTTATTATAAAAAGTTTGAGTTTATGATTTGTTTCCTACAAAAAAATACCCTCTCTGAAAAAAACAGGCAAAACTAGCTGATAAAATATGTAAGCCTTCTGGGGAGCTAACCGCTTCAATATAATTCCAGAAACATATAGTGAGAAAACACGGGACATTTTATATATTAAATATACTATATTTATAATTTTTGTATGGTAGGAAGTTAAAATATGGAGTTGGGGGGGGAATTAGCGATTTTTGAAATTTTCAGACGATAAAAGTTAAAAATCTAGCGATTTTCTGGAGATTTCTTTCTCCTGATCTCGCGGGTTTTTTTAAATCTCAGTTGCCAACATTGCATCACTAAAAAAACACTACAGGCTTAATGTAAACAGAATGTGTTTACAATATCAGTAAATTTTCAATGAGTTTAATCACATGATTATTGATAATGTAACCATGTGATTGAAATTTAATTTAAATTAACCACACGTGGTCGCTTTGCTATCAAATATTCATCGAAAAATGGTAGATACACACAAAATGAATGCCGACGCTCAAAGTGTATAAACATTTTGACTCCTCCCTTTACTTAAAAATTCACCAAAAATCAGGAAATTAATGAATTCTAATGAAAATTGCAGTATTTTTCAAATAATAATCGCAGAATATAATGAACTAATTATTTTTACTTAACTCTTAGTGAAAATGTTTTATTTTGTTTAAACAAAAAATACCTTTACTAAAGTTATGGTTTTCAGTAGTAAATAAAGAACGCAAGAATTTATTTTTGCTTTTTTTATATAAATAAGCATCGTAATTTGTAACAATAAAAAATAATTTTTACAGTAACATTACGAAAAAAGCCCCTAAAGTCCGTATTAATGAATTCGATATAACTCGAAGAAAAATGAATTCTCGCATACTATTCAGGAAATTAAAGATTCAATTAGATTCCTATTTCAGTCACCTAAATTATTTAGGGTGAAATGAGGTTAGGAATTTATAGCCAAACCTAAATATTTTTTTGCTTAAAAAAATAGCATTAATACAGTAAGTTAGGTAAAATTTGCATTCAATGCTCTGCTATACGGTTGTAAAAATGGAACGGAAATATGAATTTCCTTCCCTTTTAAATTCGGTACATTTTTACATTACGTCCAATTCATCGTTCACATTCCACGCGTCAACATTTATAGCTTTCGGGTATTCTGGCAAGGTTAGGGGTGTCTATTCCGAAAGCCGTTCTTAACATGGGTAGATCGGTAGGTTCGTCAGAAATTTCGTGAAAAATAGTGATTAATTTCATCCTGTCATTCCAAGCTTATAACTCCTCGAAAAATCTAACTTAAGCCCTAATGTTTTTCAATTAAAGGAGCAAGGACCAAGGTTTCATTAAAACAAACAAACAAACAAACAAACAAACAAAAACGACATGTTTTTAAAAAAAAAGGTTTTAACTTCGGACTTTACGGGTAAATTTCTAAAAAACACTACTTTGTTTGTTTTAAATTTGAATATATTATTTATTGACCTTTTCTCTTCAATTTGTGATATATCACACTTTTGTGAATAAATTATTTACTTCTTAATAGACATTTCAAAATGGGAGGCGTGAATTATTATACCACCTGTCTTTCCGAGCTTATAACTACTCGAAAAATGTAATTGAAGCCCTAATTATTTTTCAATTAAAGGAGCAAGGACCAAGGTTTCATAAAAGAAAAACAAAAGGAAAAACAAACAACGTGGTTTAAAAAAAAAGGTTTTAAACTTCGAACTTTACAGGTAAATTTCTAAAAAACACTACTTTTTTGTTTTAAATTTGAATATATTACTTGTTGACCTTTTCTCTTGAATTTGTGATATATAAAACTTTGGTGAGTAAATTAATTATTTACTTTTTACTAGACACTTGAAAATGGGGGGGCGTGAATTAAAAAAAACGTTTGTCTAAAATATTATATTTGGTTTATTGGAAAGAGCATAAAATTTCACATTGATCCTGAAAATATCGTAAAAATAGAATCAATAGAAAAATTTTGATAGATTTTTAAAGTTAAAAATTGAAAAATATTGAGTTCTTAAAATTCATTACTGTTTTTAAAAAAATAGTTCTATTACTTTTAAAACAACTTTAATAGTTTATTTTGGAGGTATAATCTATAAAGAAAATAAACAACCCACTTTTAAAAGAGAAATTACGAGATTTTTATATTTTATTCGTGATTTCATGATAGGGGTGTAAAAAATTCCTACAAAAATTCTGATACATCTACTAGATTGGAGTGTTTATTCATTGTAAACGTACCCGACAACCCATAAATGTCAACATTTCCAATGTGAATGGTAATATGGACTTATGTAAAAAAAATAACAAAAAGATATACCAAACTGACTTTTTCGTTTAAAAATGGAATTATTTCCCTTTCGTTATTAACTTCTTTTTTTTTTTAATTTTTTTTAATAAATATTTTGTGTTTTATATACATAAAGTACAATTGTTGAATGTTACTGTTTTGATTATATGCGTTTGGGGGGCACAATTAAAAAATTAAGAAAGATTAAAACGAAGCGAAATTTAAGTTTCCGTTCCATTTTTGCAACAACCGTAAAACAGCGCATACTCAGCAAGTTTTATCGTAATTTATAAGCATAATGTTGAAACACTAAATCAACATTTTATTTATTTTTTTTGCATAATTAATGATGGAAGTATTTTTCTGTTTATTTTCTTAACATCTTTAAAAAATAATAATTTGTACATTCTCTTGAAAAAAAGAATCAAACTTTTCTCTACTTTCACATGTGTTCCATTTTAACAAACTGAGCCACAGCAACGCGTGGTCGGGTACAGTTAGTATATATATGTAAGTTAAAGTGTCTGTCTGTGTGTCTGTCTGTGTACATTTCCCGACACAATAACTCTGTCAATTTTCAGTCTATAGACTCGAACTTTGATATACAGGGTACTGATATTTGGGAAAATCTTTGTAAGTCGTTTTCGGCCAGGAATTTGGCTGTTAAGGGATCAAAGTTGAACGATTTGACATTTGAGAACTCTATAAACCCCCTCCGCCAATTTTGGGTATAAACACTTGAAATTTTAGATATAGGGTCCTTGGGCATAGATCTAAATTAATAACTTGGTTTGAGCCTAAATCAATAAATACTAAGGGAGTAAATATAGGTTAAAGTTTTTAAAAAATTTACCTCTTCGGTCTCTACTAAATTATTCAGACAATTTCTGGTATAAACATTTGAAATTTTGCAGAAAGGGTATCCAGAGGAAGGGCAAGCTTTTTAATCGGTTTGGGTCGAAAAATTGAGCTACCAATATATAAATGTATGTATGTATGTTTGCATGTCTGCCTAAAAATTTCGACAGAGACGACGGATTTTCGTTTTTATGTTCGACCCTTCAGACGACAAATTCCGAAAAATTGGCTAAAAATATTAATTTCTTCACCCTTAACTGGGCACTTTTCTACCGGGAGGGGTCGCTTTTTTCACCGATATTTCCGAAAGTCATCCTGTCTTTTCGATTGTCTAGCCTTAATTTAAACCTTCTGGTTTGGCGGTGATGGTAACAACAAAGACGTCACGTTTTCCCCATTCTTTTCCTCCTTCGTGGTACGGGTTCGAGCCTGCCTTCGTTTTTTTTTTTTTTTTTTTTTTTTTTTGCTCAACGCACACCTCCAAACACCCGGGCAACGCCGGGTACCCATGCTAGTATATATATATATATATATATATATATATATATATATATATATATATATATATTGTAGTTGTATCACAACTCATCAGTGCCGCTAGATTAGCACCTCTCCCAAGCAAAGGATTGAATCCTGAACCATCGCGTGTATAGTCAGCAGTTCTACCGATCGACCCCCGGGAGCGGTGCACGTAAACAATCTCATCAAATTTTAAACAAACATTCGTTCACTACTATTAGAGTGCTCAAACCGCTTATTTATAACCAAACAGTGAACCTCGCATTTTTCAGCCAATTGAGTAGCATGTGACATTAATTACGACAGTGCTCCACCCAAAGTGGGGTGGGTAAATATATTTGTAGTCATCGACATACAGTCCTGTTTGTTGTATCACAACTCATCAGTACTGCTATACTAGCACCTCTCCCAAGCCGACGATTGAACCTAGAACCATCGCGTTGATAGTCGGCAGTTCTACGGGAGCGGTGCCCGCAAATTACGGATATAGGTGTAGATATATTTATAAAGATGGCGTGAAAATAAAGCAACTACATTTCGGCGTTTTTATGTTTAAGTAACCATGTCCGAATTCTTTTTCCATTTCTTTTCAAAGTTAATGAGTTCTTATTCTGCTTGAGAATCAGGATTAAAAGTATTTTATAAAGATAGGATTGGTTCTGTGCAACGAAACAGATGCTGATAAGCATTGATCATTTTAACATGCTGAAAGAAAGAAACGGTAAGATGAATATCTAGGAATTTGAAATATAGACTTTTGGCATTCCCATATATATATATATATATATATATATATATATATATATATATATATATGTGTGTGTGTGTGTGTGCGCGCACGCGTGTTGATACGTTATGAACCTAATTTTCTTTTCTAATTTTATGTACTGATTTTCACAAACAGAAGGAAAAACGTAAAATAAAATCTATACTAGTTTGGTGAGAATGTTAGCGACTTTACACGGGATCATTATCGACGAAAATCAATCGTGTAAGGAAGATTAAAGGAAACTAATGTTTAAATCGGCATCAAATGTTCCCTTCAAAGAATTGGCTATAACCATTACAAGTTGGTATTTCTGGTTCTGTTTATCAACTCTTTGTACTGTCAAAATTAGCTGAACTTTCGTTTTTATCTGTGCTCTGCATGGGATTAGGGAATATTGTCCCGGCTCAGACGAAGAACTCCCTTCCATTACTGAAAGCACTCGCAGAATGCAAAGGATGAAAGTTATGTCTCAGATAAAAGAGGGGGAAAACTGACCGAGAATGGGATAATTGCCAAATACGCTTTTGATATTGAGATATACAGATTCGTGACTGAAATCAATTTGAAGATAAAGGGTTTTAATTCCTGGGTTCTGTTCATGGTTTATGCTATCTGTATATCTATTTATCAATCTGTCTATTTATCTATCTGATATATATATATATATATATATATATGTATATTCACACACACACACACATATATAATATATATATATATATATATATATATATATATATATATATATATATATATATATATAAGCGCAAATAGTTAATAAAACATGTTAAAAAAGCAGTTTGAAAAAGAGTTGGGTTTTGATAAGTGGTCACCACTTATCAAGGCCCGGAAGCCACTCATGGATAAGGGTTATCGTAAGTACAGCACGTTAGTGTGGATATTTTAGAGTGTCCACATAAGGGGGCGGTTCCTCAGGAATTTGTTTACGTTGGACTTGAAGACATCCAAGCTGTAGTCAGAGTTAAAAACATATTTAATCTTAAAAGGAAACACTTAATAAATGGATAGTCCTTAATCCGTGGATGTTCGAAGAAATAATTTGCTTCTCATCAGAAGGTAGGAATTAGCAAAATGCGGGATCGGATTTTGCATACAAAGTGTTTTTAACATGTTTTATTAACTATTTGCTCTTATTATAAGTTATATTTCCTATTTGGTTTTATCGAGCTTTTACAGCTGGTTTGGATTACTTTATAAATTTTATTCTTTAATATTTATAATATGATTTAGTTTTACCATCTTGGATCATTTTGATAAATTTAATTGTAATTTATATATATATATATATATATATATATATATATATATATATATATATATATATATACATTAGTTATGAATAATAATAATAAAACTACTGAAGAGGGCAGTGTTAGAGACAATGTCGGTCTTTTTAATGGTGAGTAAGAGATAAAACTAATAATAATAATAATAATAATAATAATAATAATAATAATAATAATAATAATAATAAAACTTTGCCGTTTGAATTAAACGCTTTTACGTTGCAACATTAAAAAATATTAAAGAAAAACAGTCTTGTTCCACAAACGGCTAAAATGATTCACGTGAACTTTTTCGAACATGATATATATATATATATATATATATATATATATATATATATATATATATATATATTAAAGGTTATGAAGGTTTTTTGAAGCATGAAAAGCGATGTTACTTTTTGTATTTAATATTTTTATTGTTATTTTTTATATTTCAAGCGGACCTCCGCTCTTGATCACAAAAAAGTATCGAAGTGAAAAAGAAAAAGAAAACCGTTGAAAGAACTAGATATTTGTAGCGTGGTCAGCGTTCATTCCTAGCAATCATGTTCGAAAAAGTTCACGTGAATCATTTTAGCCGTTTGTGGAAGAAGATAGCGTTTTTTAATATTTTTTAATGTTGCAACGTAAAAGCGTATACTTGAAAAGTCTGCCAATTTGGCGTCGATAACCAGCACAACTTTTAAGGTGGTCGCACAATTCTAAACGGGCACCAAGTAGATACAAAACGATATTCCCGATTTTTACACACGCATATTTCGAAAGGATACATACACGTAAATACACAGGCGTGGATGCATATATTTAGCATATTTCTTCATGCATACACATACATATAAGAATATAAAAAATACAAAAAAAATAAAAATACTAAATATAAGATGTAACAATACATCATCTAGCATACATATACACACAAATATACACTCATACATATGCATCTACATATACACATCTATATATTTAATCGTACATACACACACACAACACGCTCATGTATATATATATATATATATATATATTCAATTTAATCATACAAACATTGATGGCTACATATGTGCATACATGTTTCTGTAATCACCCGCGTTGGAGGATTACGTCTTCAGGCCAAGAATTATCGTCGAGAACTGATATTTCAAGCAAAAACATTTTCTTATTTCGTTTACAAAGTTAGAATATAACATGGGTGGGGGTTATGAGCGGGGAGAGGATAAGTAAGGTCTTTTAAAATAATAAACTTCTTTTTTTACTTCCCTTTTTTTATATTCCTTTTTTAAGTTTATCTATCCCATCTTTTTGTTTTTGCGGTATAAGGTACTTGAGAATTTAGTATTTTTGTCTCGCGGTCAATAATTAAAAACATTCCTAATGGCTATTGAGTGCTGACCGGTGTCTTTCAATTCGCACGCACGCACACACACACACACACACACACACACACACACACACACACACACACACACACACACACACACACACACACACACTAGAAGCAAACATACGCATATACCTATACTCAGGAGTGGATATACACCGCTCGGTGTATATTACTCATACACACACGCACTGAAAACAGACAATAACTATAAAGATACACAAGAATAAAAATAAAATAAAATTAATAAATAAAATAAAAATAAAATAAAAATAAAATAAAATAAAAATAAATAAACAAATAAATAAAAGTAAACATAAACCCCGAAAGTTATCAACCTCCTCAGGCATATATATATATACACGTATAAACACCCACACTTTGATACACCCGTGTATATATACACACATATACACATACGTAGATACATAATGCTCACATAGAGTTATAACATGTTTATATTTATACTCATATACGCAGTTATATCAATACACGGACCTTCAACACAGACATCCATATACACATCCGCATATTATATATTATGACTGTTATTATGTCAAAGTTAATAATATTAATCACACTAACAATCCTAATAATAATAATTTTAATAATATTAATAATATTAATAACACTAACAATATCCATAATAATAACAATGATAAGACTGTCGATTGGGAACTTTAAAAACCTCTAGACCGATAGATATATATATATATATATGTACATAAAGTTATAAACAGTACATACGGCCGGATCACAGCCGGATTGACCTGCTAGTATATATATTAAAGTGAAATTATCTGTCCTTGTGTGTACATTTCCCTACCGAACTACTCAGGAATTTTTCTCTCAGGGACCGAAGTTTAACGATTTTACCTTTGAAAACTTTTAGGTTTAAACACTTTAGATTTTACATGTAGGTAGCTTGGACATGGATCAAACTTTTTAATTTATTTGACCCCTTTACAATAAATATTAAGGGGTCAAAATCGGGGTCAAAAGAAAAGGAAAATTGACCTTTGCGGTTTCTAAAAATTTATTACCAATTTATAGTCTAAATATTTGAAATTTTACATAAAGTGTATTTAGATATAGAGCAAGCTTTTTAATCGGTTTTTGGCCGAATATATCAGCTGCCAAAAGGTCAAAATTTAAAAAATTTGACCTTTGCGGTCTCTAGGAAACTATTCAGCCAATTTCGGGTCTAAATATTTGGAATTTTACATAAAGGGTATTCAGGCATGCAGCACGCTTTTTTATCAGTTTTTTGGCGAGAATTTGGCTGCTAAGAGGTCAAAGTTGAAAGAATTGACATTTACGGTCTCTAGCAAATTATTCAGCCAATTTTGGTTCTAAATATTTGAAATTTTTGATGTCAGTTATCTGGATATGAGTCAAACTTTTTAATATATATATGTACATATGCACATAAAGTTATGAACAATACATAGGGACCGAGCAAAACCGAGATAAACTGCTAGTATATATATATATATATATATATATATATATATATATATATATATATATATATATATATATATATATAGTAATGAAGTATGCATATGCCTTATGGCACACATAAATTTACATCCAGCGAATTGTACATGACGCTAATTGTGATCCTGAAGATCTGAGCCAACTGATAGAAGACGGGAAAATGTGGATAGAGAGAATCACATTGGTCCAGGCAATGAGCCCTACCAGATAGACAGATAAGTGTATTTATTTTTGAGTTATTGAAAATTTACTACACGTCCAAATCAGTGAATTATGATAACTGTTGTGCTGATCACTTTACAGATAATAATAAACTCTTCTACTTACTGTAAAGACTAGGAGAACATGTCTTTCGGCGTTATACCTAGGTTATGTACACCGAATAGTCGGACTGACGTATAAGCACATTAGTTATTTATTGTATTTGCTTTTTTGTTCAATACATTTTGTTCCCACCAAATGCTGACTTGTGTATTTATTTCGGTCCCTTATCGGTCAACAGCAGTAACTTAGAATTGATTCCAGGCATTATGGTGCTCCAAAATTGAGCCTCACTACCAATGGCATGTTCGAAATCTGTCTAAGTATATATCATTAACTTAAGGATACTTTAACTGATAAGTACGAAGGATTTGTTAAGAATGGTCCTGCGTAGTGAAAATCGAACTCTCAAATTTGAACCTCTTCAATACACATATCAATATTTACAATAGGTATTCCAAAAGTAAGTGTTATTATGATTAGACTTATGCATACATGGGCTGAAAGTTTCATTTTTTGTTGTGTATATTGACAGTTTAAGATTTTCTGAAAGTAATTCTTATTTGAATTCCTGGAAAATGCATTGAAAATAGTGATGCCTTACATGGAAACTAAGTTCTGGGGAAAATTTTTTGCGAGATTCAATCGTACTACTTCCGTCTTCGTAGCTCTTAAATTTTCAAAACACGGAAGTTTTACTTTTGGAACGTATGAGAAAGCGCGCCCCGAACGCCCATGCACAGCCATCGTTTGTTACTAGCAAAAAAAAAAAAAAATTCTAGACCATAAAAGATCGCCCGTTTTAATGTTACCATTCCCTTGAAAACTCTTGAACTTTTTTAGTTAAAAAATAGGAAATTATACTTTTGGAACGACCCTCGTACATTGAGATGATTGTAAGTAAATATCGGTCTTCTGGCTAACAGATATTTTTAAACATTGTTATTCATTTGGTAAACATGCAGATCAAATTCATTCAAATGGCAAGACATGTACCAACTAAGAAGCAACCATATGTTTATAAACTGCCTGGTGCACCCCCCCCCCCAAAAAAAAAACGACTAATGCAGTGCTTTCAAAGTAGCAATAAATCTGTCAAAATACTCTCCAAAACAAAATAACAGGTGTCCAAGATTTAAAATAAAGCTGCACTTTAAGAGTTTTATATGATTACTAAAGAAATACTGACTTTTTAATAATGAGAAAGAGAAAAGTTTTATTTCGCTGATTTACCAATTTTATTATTTATTATTTATTATTTACAAATACTTACGAATTCATCATCGAATTTGTTCAATTTTGTTAAACGTTTTTATTTTATGTTAAAAATTCTAAATATCTTTAAATATTTATTTAACAACACCACTGCATTTATATTTGCCCTCTATATGCCCCACAACAGCGGAGTTACTATCTTTAAGAGCATATCTGAGAAAACAGTCCACATACTGTCTTCACATCCCTCGGCTAACATCCACATCTGTGGTGACTTCAACGTCCATAACGTGGAATGGCTGACCCATTCAAATAAGACAGATGATGAGGGGAGGTTTTGTCATGATTTTGCCATTGCTTATGACCTCACTCAGATAGCTCGCGAACCCACCCGTGTGCCCGATACACCCAATCAATATGCAAGCCTCTTAGACCTTTTTCTCTCAACTTCCCCTGAGCTATGTTCATGTACCGTTCATTCTCCTCTAGGATCCTCTGACCACTCCGTCGTATCAGTTAAGATAAAAACGAAATGTAAGAAGCCCCCAGACGTACCCCTCCACCGTACTGTATACCGATACTCTATGGCTGACTGGGATAGCTTCCGTACATTCATATCTGATTTACCTCTGCACTCCATGTTTAAAAAGGAAGTGTCCTCTATAGTATCAGATCTGACCGAATGGTTAATTGTAGGCATTGACCAATTCATACCATCTAAAAAATTCCAACAAAAACCTAACAGCCAGCCATGGTTCTCCCCAGAATGTGCTGCTTCTATCGCGCACAGAAATCACTTTTTCCATAGCTACCAACGTAATAGATGCACTGAGACTAAAGCTGCTTTCAGGACTGCCAGCAACCACTGTAAAAGAGTAATAAAAAATGCAAGAGAGCTATATGCCCAGTCTGTTAAATCCAATGTAGCTGATCAGCGGCTTTGTTCTCACCAGTTTTGGCAAATAACAAATAGGATCCTGAACAGAAGTGTGCGTTCAATCCCAACCATTATCAATGGACCAGAGGTCATCTCGTCAGCGTCAGACAAGGCCAAACTATTTGCAAAGAACTTTGCAGATAATTCTACCCTATGCGACGAAGGCCATCAACTCCCCATATTTCCTCCTATAACACAGACCAAGCTAGGTAACATACAAATATCCGTGCATGAGGTCGCCAAGCTAATAAAAAACCTAGATTCCAGTAAAGCAACTGGCCCTGCTGGCATCCCAATTATAGTGTTTAAAAAGCTTCAACCAGAACTTGCTCCCATACTTACGAACCTGTTTAAGCGCTGCCTTAAGGAGAAGTGCTTTCCGACCCCCTGGAAGACCTCATCAGTTTGCCCTGTATTTAAGAATTCAGGTGATAAGTCATCTCCCTCTCAGTACAGACCAATAAGTCTCCTGTGTGTTATGAGTAAGTTGCTGGAATCAATATTAAATAGAGAAATAGTCAACCACCTCAGCAGGAATAACCTTCTTAGTGACACACAATATGGTTTCCGCTCTGCAAGATCTACCGCAGATGTGCTGACGGTTATATCCCACAGGATTAGTGAATCTCTTGACAAAGGCTTCCTTTCTAGGGCAATTGCTCTTGACATATCAAAGGCCTTCGACAAGGTATGGCATAAGGGTCTACTTCACAAGATTTCCAGCTACGGTATAACTGGAAATGTTTTCTCAATCATTAAATCATTTCTCTCCGATAGGCTTATAAGAGTAGTGGTAGATGGACAAAAATCGGAGGCCTGCAATATAAATGCTGGGGTCCCTCAGGGGTCAATCCTGGGCCCAACTCTCTTCCTGATCTACATCAATGACCTCCCTAAACACATACTTAAATCATTTGTTGACATCTATGCTGATGACACGACCATCTACAGCAACACATCAAAGGCTGTAAATGACAAAGTTCTCTCTGATTCTCTCTCCTCTGATCTCGAGCGCGTGGTTCAGTGGGGGAAGATGTGGCTAGTTACCTTTAATGCATCCAAAACCAAACTCCTATCCTTACATCATCAACGCTCTGATCCCCATCAGGCATCAATTGTGATGGATGGCTCTCGTCTGGGTGAGGCCCCGTGTTTTGACAAGCTTCTGGGTTTGACCTTTACTCCTGATCTGAAATGGAACACGTACATCAAGTCTGTTGCCAAGGTCGCTGGAAAGATGGTGGGATCCTTCTACCGCTCCAGAAGATATCTCACTACTGATGCAATTCTCTATCTATATAAAAGCCAAGTACGTCCAAGGATGGAATACTGTTGCCATATCTGGGCAGGAGCTGCCAAAAACAGCCTATCCTGCCTTGACAGAGTACAAAATAGACTTCGTGGCTTAGTCGGGGATGCCCTTTTCTCTACCCTGCAACCCCTCTCTCACAGAAGAGACGTTGCGAGTCTATCCTTATTTTTTCGTTATTTTCATGGCAGGTGCTCGTCTGAACTCCAATCCCTGGTCCCCCCTCGCCAGTCTTTCACGAAAAACACCCGTCTAGCTGAATCCACTGTGAAAAATTTCCCCCACTCTATATCTGTGCCTAAATCAAAACGCAGATTCCATGAACAAAGCTTCTTTCTTAGAACTGCACGCCTGTGGAACTCTGTTCCGTCTGCCTGCTTCCCTCCGGATTACAACTTGGATGTCTTCAAGTCTAATGTTAACAAATTCCTAATGAACCGCCCCCTTAAGTAAACACTCCATCAAATCTCCACACTAACGTAATGTACTTGCAATAACCCTTATCCCTGAGTGGCTTCCGGGCCTTGATAAGTGGTGATCACTGTGTAAAAAAAAAAAAAAAAAAAATTATGTGAAGCTGGACGTATCGGGTTACTTAAATTGTCTCTTAGATTAGCTATTTACCGCCGTCTGTAGTTAGACATCTTAAAAATGATTCGGTTGGTTTAGTTGACTTTTTTAACGGCGTACCAACATTTTTAGTGTCTTTAATGCCGAATTTAGTAATTTTGAAAAGAAGTTTTTTATGATTTAAGTTTGTATACGTTTAAATATTTATTCACGATGTTTTATTGGCTGTTTTGGAGGAAAATTGTCGTTCCTGTTTTTTTTTACTTCATAGAACTTCTTACTCCTTTTATCTCCTTTTTCTCCGTTTGTTTATTATGAGTCAAATTTAATAAAGAATAAGTGAAACATACATAGTGCGCCGTGAGTGCCAGGTGAACGAGACATAAAAAATGATAAAGTTCAGCATTTTCCCTCTCCCATTTAGCCCCAAATTTAGCGTCAAGTCCTGATGAAAATAAACAAACGTGTCCATTATGGAATTTACATTATTTTATTTGATTTTCACATAGAAAAAGGACCATAAGAAAATAAGAAAAATGGAAAACATAAAAACGTAGAATTAAAAACAAATCTGTTATCTTTAACAACGATTGTATATATATATATATATATATATATATATATATATATATATATATATATATATATATAAATATATATATAAATAAATATATATATATATATACTCATATATATATATATATATATATATATATATATATATATATATATATATACTCATCAGGTTTATGTATCGACTTGATTCTACTTGGTATTTATATATACAAACGTGTTATTAAATTTTCCTTTCACGCGACTCTTTGTTATTTTTCCACATCAAATAGAAGACAAAATATCAGGCAAAACTCGACATTCTATGTCCCCTTGTGTTTGTTCTCATATTTGGAGAAAGTGAAGCATCCTTCTTTGTCTATTAACACCTTGATATGCTTAAATATGTGTTCTTTATGTTCGTTTATATTTTAGATGTTTTTTTTTTAGTTTTTCTATTTATCTATTAATATTATACTTAATTATTATTACCCTCTCTCTCTCTCTCTCTATATATATATATATATATATATATATATATATATATATGTACATATATATATATACGTATATATTACGTATTTTTTTATAACATTTCTTAATACAATTTGTGAGTTCATGGTTATCTGAAACATAATCACATTCAACATTGCAGAAACGTAGTTTATTTATTGAAATAAAGATACCCTGGATGTTTTTTGCTAACAATCTAAAATTACCATTTTCCATTACAGTTTGAAAAGCACTTATATGGATCTAAAGATATGCTTTCTCTAATGTAAAATCTCATATTAAATACATATTCGAGTATTAATAAGTGCTTAGTAAGTATGAGCTTTGAGTACATCGTTCACCGGAAGTGCGAAGTCAGCTAAGTTTTACGTAATTTTTAGAATGTATTTCTTTATTATGTTATGGTTGCTAGTGTTTACAATGGCTGAAAAAGTTGCGCAAAGACTATACAAATTTCGATTTATATCTACTGAATTTCACACGTCATCAATTTTTTGTAGATTTCATTCAGATCGAAAATGTTAACAAGTCAATTGGATATGTGTTCCGTTCAAAAGTATTCAAGCATATATATATATATATATATATATATATATATATATATATATATATATATATATATATATATTCATTCACATGTAGTACTGTTTCGCTGTTTCACAGTTCATCAGTGCGGCTAAACAGGCAATATTTATAAATCGGTAATTCAAGACCGGGTGCAAGGAAAGACCAAGCAGGGAGTACACTAGCCATACACATGTTGAAAGAGTGCAAAGAGAACTAGTACGTTGTTAAGAACAACGGTCGCTCACAACCAGAAGTCAATGGCAAGCGGCTGTTGCGGTAACGCAAAATCATTTGCAAATGTTACTGAAAGAGGTTGAGAGTACTAGAAATCTAGGGACACTTTTTATCGTCAAGACGACCGGGAAGATCATCAGTTATTATCAGTTAATAATATATGATAATGACCCACGCCAGAACTCTAATGATTAAATAATAATTATGATAATAATCATTCATAATAATTCAAAAATCATCCCCCAACATCCTCATCATAATCATACCAGCATCTAAAGTTGGCAAGTGATCGATACATAAAGGACCGAGCTATTTAAAAATTAACCAGGGAAACGACATGGTCCGATGAACGAGGAATTGTATCACAAGGTGAAACCAATTTACTTACTTTTAGTCTTTCTCGTTATTATATGATTTTTTATTTGAAGCTACAATGTAGGGCTTGTTCTTTGTTAAATCATATGTGTGTATTTTTACGCAATGCTAAAACATTAAAAATATGGATTAAAAAGTTTTTATAAAATATTTAGCAAAAAAGAATCATCAGCTGAGACAGAGAAGCCCCTAATTCCTCCTCGTCCTCTTTCTCCTTCCAGAAACCAAATGTACCAAGGAAAGGGAATTGTCTGAAACAAACCACACCCTATAAAGAATAGAGGACATATTACATATAATCCATACTAAAAATTTCACGGAAACTTATATTAAGTGATTTACTATATATATTTTTATATACAAGGTGAGTCACGGTAAACGAATTTTTTTTAGAATGCTCCTTGCTCTCCTTGAGTAGGGGATAGGGAGTTAGGAAAGTAGTCTTGAAATATCCGCAGTTTTGTTTCCCTTTAAAAAAAACATCTGTTTCCCGTGACCCACCCCGTATATTATGTCTCTTAATAGTTTAATGTGCGTGTGGTCGCGCATTTAGCCTCACTATATGAGAGATAATTACTATCTATGTGACAGGACCACAGCTAAAACAATTGTGGACATTGCGTTTCCACACGCACATAATCAGACAGGAAATAAAGAGCCAATGTATAAGACAGTTAACGAAGACACGCAAACGATTCATAAGAACAACAAAACACTTGAACATGGCTACGAAAATGACACCTAAAAAGAGAAACATAATCCCTAATAACAGTCACACAAGATAACGCGAGTAAACCAACTATAACCAAACAAATATCGACAAGATGAAAAAAATCAAATTTAGAATCTGTTGACACAAGAAACGAAACAATAAATCGCGTAAGTGAATGCAGCAATCTAATCCAAAAAGAATATATGAGTAGGCTTAATCATGTAGGAAAGGCAATATACTGGGAAGTATGCAAACCCCTGAATCTTGAACAACCAGACTAATGGCCTAACACAAACCGATAGCAGTACTTATAAACTCCAGCCGAACATATAGAAACTGCAATAAAACTAAAACAAGAAGATAGAACACTACCTAGAACAAGAAGAGGATTGGGAGCTTGTGGAGTATTATTGCCACCCAATTTCCAGTGATACCCAAAGGTAATTGTCAGCGAGAAGCAATTATTAAGCAGCTGTTGCGATGATGAAGATTCATTTGCAAAGAAAGAAGTGAACTATACTGAAAATCTGAAGAGACAAGTTGTCACTCGATTCCAGAGAACACCACCCATTGTTGTTAATGAACAATTTCTTATGATGACTTGTGTGAGAACTTATACATAGTACAATAATAATAATAATAATAATAATAATAATTATAAAAATAATATAGTAATAATAATAATAATAATTCATAAGGATTACAAAAAAAGAGACAAACGAAAACCTTTGAAAATGGCTACAAAATGGAAACTGAATCACTAATAACAGCTGCACAAGATAATGCAATTAGAACCAACTACATTACAGCAAGGATCGACAATACACAAGTAAACAGCAAATGCAAACTCTGCGAACAAAGAGAAGAAAAAATAAACCACATAATAAGTGAATTCAGCAAACTGACCCAAAAAGAATATAAAAATAGACACGATCAAGTGACGAAGGTGGTGCATTGGACATCATGCAAACAGATTTTGAACAGACAGACAAATTGGTACAAACACAAACCAGCAGCAGTAATGAAAAGATTAAAGTCACAAGATCCTATGAGACATGCATAGACAAACGAATAAACCCATCGAAGCTAGAAGACTAGATGTCATAATAGTTAACAAGAAGGAAAAGGCATGCCAGATTGTAGATTTTGTCGCTCCAGCAGACTACAGAGTGAAAATCAAGGAGAATGAGATGCGGAGTAAATGCACGGAATTAGCTAGAGAGCTCAAAGAGATTTGGAAAATGAAGAAAGTAAAAATAACACGATTAATAGTAGGAGTGCTAGGAACAATACAAAAAAACATTTGAAAAAGAGTAGAGTGGATTAGAATCAGAGGGATGGCCGAGAAAATACAGAAATACTAAAGAAAGCCATAGAATGCGGAGACCAACACCACACATAAACTACACACAAAGTGGATACAGAAACAACGACAGATGCATAACACAAAGTACTATCACATGAGATCATGAAAACAAACTCTATAAATGAAAAAACGCCCTCCTTTTTTGTGAATGCCACCATAAACAGGAACCGCACCAAATAATGAGAGTCAACAAACGGGGGAAGACTGAGGAGAGAAGGCACAAACCAGACCTTTGCTGGAGATGTGCAAAGAGGACTGGAACCTTGGGGAAGATTATCGCCACCTGAAGTCCAGTGAAGACAACTGTCTCTGCCAACGAGAAATCAATGGTAGCGGTTGTTGTGATAACGCAAATTCTTTTGCAAAGATTACCGAAAGAGATGGAGAGTACTGAAAATTTGGGGAAACTTCTTGTCACTCAGACTCCAGGGAACACCACAAGTTGTTCTCAAAGAGAAATATGATGATGGCTTGTGTGACTACTCCTAGTCAGTAAATAATAATAATAATAATAATAATAATAATAATAATAATTATAATAATAATCTATATATTAATAATCTATATATTAATACGATAGCGTGTGTGCTGTTTTGTGTGTCACGCTTACATCTTTTTCTTCCGATTGACTGTCATTTAATTGTTATGACCTTCCATTTCTTGTAACAAATACTTTTATCAATAATTTTTTATAAGTTTTGGTTTTTGTTTCGACTATAACTGATGGCACCTAAGTTATATATTCTTTATAATTTTTAGTTTTGGTTTTGATTCAAATTGATGCATATGGATATATTTGCTTTATTTTTTAAATCACAACTTTATAATATATAAAGGCGATAGAAAATTGACTCTATAATCATAAATATGAAAGCTACATAAATTAAAATATCACATTTAAGCGTATTTTACGATTGAGCTACGCCGTGCGTCTATGCTAGCTTAGATAAATATTTTTGCAGTTTTAATACAAGAGCTTCAATAATAGCAGGGTGTCTCCATTTACACTGAACATCCACAGAATGCCAACATCAATATATTACATATGAAAGAGTCCTCTATGGCATTTCCACAGGCGCCACTAGTAATAATAAAAAGAATAAACGTTTATGTAATTGTTGAAATAAGGGAAAATGGCTTTAGAAATAAGTGTTGATTAGAAATACATGATAAAAGATGACACGTAACACGTTAGTCTATCAATAATGTAATTGTTATGTTGCTCTCTCATTCTACGCCTTTGTCTTTTTTGTCGTCTCTCTTGTGCCTTTAATCTCTCTCTCTCTCTCTTTCTTTCTTTACCTTCTCTTTTTCTTTTCGTTTTTCTCTTACTTCTCTTTTTGTAATTATCCACTGAACATGACACGTTATGTGACGTCATTCGACCGATGTGTTCAAAAAGCAATACATGACGCTATTTTTGATGCATGGATGCAAAAGATTAAGCAAATAATCTTACAACATGCATAGGCAATCAACGAAGAAAAAAGACGTTAGAATTAAAGTGTGCATATGAAGTGGTTAGTACAATCGAAACAAAATCAAACAGCAGTTATATGATTCGGCTTCAGTAGATTCTTCCAGCTCCGAAAAATATTTGAATAACTATATCCCTGCCGAACAAGAGTTTATTTCAATTAACTTATAGCACATAATACTGGTCAACAATAAATGTGTTGTCTGTATTTCTTCAGCTGATTTAGGACGAACCTGATTGGTTTTGCTCAATCAGGCCAGGTTTTTGAGTGATAGCTACCTGTCGACTTTTACGTTTTTGTTGACATGTACGCATGTGTAGGGCATTTTCGAAGTTGCCATGTTGAATAATTGTTTGGATTGGAAATAATTATTTTAATGACAAGAAGTATTCAGATCAAATAGCGCCGGGAGATTGTGTCTAAGAATCAAATCTGTTTGAAGCCATAAAACCTCTAAATCTTCCCAAAGTTGGTGCAGTATTACACGAAGAAGAGGAATCAGCGCCCTTAAAAGAAAGAAACCTCATCAACAACTTTCTGGTGGATAAAGAAAGAATACTCTTCTTGCCGTTGCACATATAACTCTGCTTAATCAAGCAGTTCGCCATGGCTTTGGAAAAGAATGAAGATTGCTTGACTTTACTTACTTAACTTACTTGTGCCAAGATTTTCCAGGATTGTGAGTGGAGAAGTTGAAGGCTGTCAACTCTGACCATGCTCATATCCGGCAGCTGATCAGAGATCTAGAGTTCGAAAACTCCATGAACGAAGTCGAACTAGAAGCGTGTAAACCATTTTTACTGCTAGTGAAGAACTTTTTTGACAGCAACAAGGCTTGAAACTATGCAAAACTTGTCAACGACATACTGAATGCATTCAGAGACATGGCCTGTAATATGTATGTCAAGACACACGACCTATTTTCACATGTAGACCGGTTCCTAAGAACCTGGGTTTAATGAGTGACAAGCATGGGGAGAAATTCCATCAGAATCTTAAAGAGATTAGGACCAGGTATCAGGGCCACAAGGATGCAGTCATGATGGGTGACTACTGTTGGAATATGAAGAAAGCTCTCCCTATCACTGAGCTATCCGGAAGTCCGAATAAACGGAAATTCAATCTCAGCAGTTTGAACAACGGTAAAGCGACATCCAATTTATATATACTTACCTTTATCGATGCTCACTTTTCAGTTTACAATAATCGATGTTTCTATCAAGTAATCAATATATGTAGTTAGCAAAAATTTAATCTCTTAAAAATATATTGTCTTGACAAAAATCAATTAATAATACCACAAATAGGTAATCGATTTTGTCACAAGATCTAATATATTTTTTTTTAAATATATTAGCACAAAAAGCTGAGCAGATGGAGAAAAACGGGGCCATTTCTTATTCAGATGTTCAAGAACAATCTTAATTAGTTTTAGAAAACAAGTAATTATACAAAAAAATGTTATCGTGTGTAATCTATACGTTGTAGTTTATTCAAGCACTAGAGCACGAATAGATCATGTATTAAAAAATAATCCTATAGTTATATACTATGAGTTTCCCCAATTTTGCTGGCGAGTATAGCTAGCTACCCAAAAACTGCATATAGGTTAACTGAATCGTAGAGATTTGATTTGGGCTTAGAAGATGACGGACGGCTTCACAGACATCTCCTCCCCATCACTGTGGGGGGGGGACGCTGACGTGTACCACGCAAGCCAGAGATTTTCATTTTCCCTCCTTCTGCGAGATATCTGGAAAGTGAAATAAACTATAAAACCAATTCCTTGTCTTGGAGTGATTGAATCTTCGTCCCCAAACAAGTGTTATATATATATAATATACATTATTATTATTATGATTATTCTTTGTTTATTTTTTGTTATTTTATCGTTGTTATTTGTTGTTAAGTCTTATTAAAGTGATGGTTAGAGAGTCTTATTGAGAGTTTGTCGTTGAGTCTTAGAGAGAGAGAGAGAGAGAGAGAGATTCTTTTATTAGAGGGAAGTTGTTGTAAGAGAGATTGTTCGTTGCGTTCCGTGTTCGTGTTATGAAGCATGTTGTTGTTTCTGTTATGAAGACATTCATATTTATAAAAAGTGTTCATTACTTAGACGTGTTGATGGAAGCTCTTTGAGTGAGGGGATAGTGTTCACACAGTCTTAGTGTTCATATTGTGTATGTAAGATGTGTATGCAAAGACATTTTAAGACACATGAGATACAAGACATATAATGACAATTTTCACTTTACCTTTTGGTAGAATCACAACACAAAGACGACGTTTATAAAAACACATACATGATGGGTTTATTTCTTCTCACGACCGGCCGTGCTTTTCAACATCAAGAATTCAAAGCTTCACATATTAAGTTTCAAAAGTGACCGTCTCGCTTCTAGACGTTCGAATCCCAAACTGCAGACTATCGTCTGTCATCCTCAAACTCTCTCTCCGTCTCTCCCCCAGTTTCTCCTCACTTAACTCTAAGGTTTTCTAACTATATCTAGAACTTCCCATTTTCAATTACGTCATACACATGTTAAAACATGTGTCTTCTTTCACGTGTTCTGGACATGCGTGTTCAAAAATGTTTCCTTTGTTTACAAAAGGAATTTTAACCTACATTCCCAATAACCTATTTTTCCAATATATTAAAAACATGTTATTAAATTATCTTGTATAGTTGCATTCCTCAATTGAATTTTTAATAACAGACTTGTCAACGCACATTCTTTTCTTGAAACTATTTTATCTCTAAGCTAAACAATCGTTTGTTTTACATTCCATTTTCTAATTCTCTCACGTAATCTATTTCTAAACCTAAATTACGAGGTTCGAATTTCGTCTATGCTATTTCATTTTCATTTTAACTAAATCTCTCTATTTTTATACTCACATGAAAATGGCAGCCCTTGTCATGTAACACAAGCACCAGTCTTTCTCCAAGACGAGATTAATTCAGATAGACCAACATCCGACGCAGAAAGGTATGTCTAAAAAAAACATGTACCACACACACACACACACACACACACACACAACGGCATATGAACAACTAAACAGAACATCTAGATGATCACACAACGTTAACTCTGACTAGACGATCACACACGATCCTCTTTATGATACATCAACACAACAAATACAAATTTTGGTGCTCATTAACCAGTTCACCCGCACATAGGTAAAAAGAAACACCGGGGGATTTAACGTTGTGAAAAAATATATAAGCACAACGAAAAAAAGAAGAAAAATAGAAACATTAAAATTATATATAGGTAGATTTATTCGTAATTAAGAAGATATAAGAGAAAAAAATCAGATAGCTCGATCGACATACAGATAACGAATTTTTGATTTTGAATATGAAAATTGAAAACACAGAATAAAGAAAAAATATTAATACAGACAGTGAATATATATATATAGATATCAGCAGACAGATAAGTATGAGAATGTCAACTTAAGAGGAAAGTAGATTTTCCGTTTACTTTAGACAGTCGCATATTCTCGTTTTCTGTATTTTGCCATTTAGTCCATGACCCGTGTTTCTGACAAAGGAAAAAGAATTCATGTTTTCTGTGTTGGAATCTATGCGTCCAATACATATTGTTTGTAAGTTGTTGACATTAAAGTTAAATTTTCACTCCTTACATGAATAAGCTTCATGCTGTCTCTGGAGCTATATACCTAAAAAAGTAGGTTACATTTAGTAGTTGTAGTATTGCACGGTAAGTTTCTGGTATTCCCATAGAACCGTAGACATCAGTTGGAAATGAAACTAATATAAAATGTTAATTGAAATTTTAAAAAATATATATGCTCTTACTGAACTAATTGAAACTATAGTAATTCACTATATATATATATATATATATATATATATATATATATATATATATATAGTAATTTATAAAATATATATGGCGATTAAACTACACTGAATATTCGGCGTTTCATCCACTTTAGGATTCCTCAGAGTGGATGAAACGCCGAATATTCAGTGTAGCTTAATCGTCATATATATTTTATAAATTACTAACTAGCTCTACCTACTTATTGAGCACTTTGAAGGAAATACTTAAAGTTTACGCATAAATCTATACTTTGGTATATTAATGTTATGTGAGTAAATTAAGTAGTTATATATATATAGAGAGAGAGCGAGATAAAGATAGAGTAGAAAAAGATAGTTAGAGAGAGAGAGAGAGAGAGAGAGAGAGAGAGAGAGAGAGAGAGAGAGAGATAACCACTATTAAATTGACACGACGGTTAAGTGCATTTACTTTTGAGGGGTTCGAAAAAATACAACAATTTCAGGAAAGGGAAAACACGTTATTGTTTGATAAAATCTGTTCCGCTGTTCACACCAACTATCTTGGCCAGCTCTGCATAATTTGTAAACTGAGCGGCTGATTTACAGCATCCATGTGCGGTAAAATGAGTTTATATGTCGAGGATAGAGGCATTAGGGCGATGGAAAAAAGGGTCTTTTCACATATTGTATCTCTGTGTTCGGACACCAAGAAACGACGGGACTTGTTTGACGGGAGATTTATGTAGCTGCAAATAATATGTAAGTCAATATGAAAATATGATATATGAGTCTTGAGTACAACAAAACAGCCGGCAGCATAAACACTCACACACGCGCACGCGCAACTATATATATATATATATATAGTGTGTGTGTGTGCGTGCGTGCGTGTGTGTGTGTGCATGTGCTTTTGTGCGTATATGTGCATGCCCGTGTGTGTTTACATACACATATATACATATACGAATAAATATTCGGGAGTATGAACACACACACACACACATATATATATATATATATATATATATATATATATGTATATATATATATGCATATACCCACTCATACACACGCGTACATATATATATACATACTAGTTGTACGTGCGACTTTGCCCCTACGTACAATATGCTTAAACATGGTATTTTAATTAATGCAGATTGCGTATGTATAATTATAGAATCACTACTGTATTGAATATTTTATATTACGAGGAATAATTTGCCCGGTGCACTAATTCGCAAAAAAAAAAAAAAAAATACTAGTAATGGTGTTCATTGAATTCCGTCCGTCTTTGCTTACAATATCACGTCAGCTGATATTTGGGTTCGACGATGAATGTCCTAGAAAAGTCACTTCTGATCAATGTTTAGTGTTAAAA
The DNA here is from genome assembly GCF_053919585.1 of Euprymna scolopes. Taxonomy (NCBI): domain Eukaryota; kingdom Metazoa; phylum Mollusca; class Cephalopoda; order Sepiida; family Sepiolidae; genus Euprymna; species Euprymna scolopes. Next base: position 142,776,640 of record NC_136490.1, on the reverse strand, counting down.
TAAGCAAACGAAGAAATAATTTGCGGCGATTTTAAATGGTACCTTTTATTTTATCGTTAATTAATGAGAAAAAAATAAAATAAAATGATAAGGTACACCCAGACTTGAACTGGGGACTGTTCGATCTGTAGTGGAATATTCAATCTATGAGCTATAAGTCTAGATGAAAATAGTTCTGATATTTTTAAGAATGGTTGGCTGAGAATCGAATATCCCTTAGTTTACTGAGAATTATCTCCCTTAGCCGCTGGAACGTAAAATATTTCGCTGTAAATATTCTTTAATCTATAAGAAAAACAAGACTATTTTTAGGATGGGATTTTTTCAATTTTCGATAATTATCGGATGATATATAAAAAGCATATATAAGAACACTGCCAGACATATAAATTACCTATATGTTAAAATTTCAAAGGATAGATACAGCCCTTTCGGAACTTATATATATATATATATATATATATATATATATATATAAGAATAAATAGTTAATAAAACATGTTAAATAACACTTTTAAAAAGAGTTAAAAACATATTTAATTTGGAAAAAGAAACACTGAATAAGTTTTTGAAGAAGTAGTTTCTTCTCATTAGAGGGTAGGAATAAGCAAAATGCGGGATCGGATTTTGCTTGCAAAAGTATTTATTGAAACTACAAGTAAGTCATAAATCTTACTTGATAACAAATATTGGAGCAGAGGGAATAGAGTGAAGAAAAGAGTGATTTCACGTCAATGAATAGTTTGGTGAAGGGTAAAGTATCCAATGACGGTAAAATCCAAAAATGCAGAATCCAAGAAAATTGGTTAAATTTCTATTCGCACAAGAAAAATCCAAATGAATCTCGTAATTGAAAGATGGTCCAAAGTAATCCGAAAGGCAGAAATCCGAGGAATAATTCACAAATGGATACAAGGAAAAGGGAATGCATTCCAATAATATTATTAAAATAAGATAAAAATGGACGTAAAAAAAGAAGAAAATTTAAACTCCACTGTCGAGGTAAGGCTAAATTAAGAAGAATGAGTGAAGAAGTAAATAGAATGGTGATTGAATAAATATAAAAATAGAAGAGACAATGTCAAAATGACCCAGACAAGATGACATAGAAAGGCACAAAAATTTAAAGCAAAAACGATGTCAACTGAAATGTATAAGTTATTGTTTAAGAATTAGATTATCAGCATGAGTGATTAAATGAAACGAGAAGAAAGATAAAATAAATACATATACATGTATATACATACATATATATGAATACATACAATTACGCATACACACATATATATACACAACAAATATCCACACACACGTACATATATGCATACATACATACACACATACATACATATAAGTAAATAGATGAATAAATAAATAAAGAGTAAAAAAATTAAAGGGGAGAAGATGGCCGGTATCTTCCAATTCCGGATAAAGCAAGTAAATATGTAAGTAAAATCATATAATGAAATATAAGTAAATATACATGCAGAATATAAGTGTGTAGGTAGATTTATTTATTTGATAGATAGGAATATTTAAACACTAAAACGAAAATTGCAGATGAAAAACCGGCCAAGCGAGGGCGAAATAAAGAATTACAATAAAAAACTGTTAAGTTATAAAATATTAAGAAAGTATGTAGAAGAAACGATACTGTTATAGAAATATAGCTATATATATATGTATATATATGTATATATATATATATATGAAAGATTAAATTAATAGCTATGTAATTTCAAATTTACCATAATTAAATTTGGACTTGTGTTTGCAGAAAGAGAACAGTTCGTTTTTAGAGTTTATTATAATGTTACTTTGAGGGGAAGTAATTATAGTTATAGTTTCGGTTGTGCAGAGGCGACATGACTTTGAGCTTGGAGTATACGACTTATAAGTTGATTGCATAAATTACAGATGCCGGACGCTACCTGATGCTGCCCAACTATAACAATAAAATCGCCGGGCTATTCGTCACAATATCTGGAAAGAGTAGGTGACCGTGCAGTTTCCACAATCACAAACTTCTTTGAGGATAATTCTGTCTGAAACATATGCATATATGCATTACCTTTTTACACATTAACTATAATGCTGTTTGCATAAAATCCGTATGTGGTCTATAAGAATTAATTAACACGCGGGGATGATAGCTTCTTGTGTAAAAAAACATCTGGAAGAATTCAAACCTGAGATATGTGAGTGACGTGACACTAAAGGAAATATAGGCAATTTCCGAATCAGTGAAGCAAGTTAGGTACACAACCAGAAGTACAAAATACGCACTCACACAAACTGCTTGTGGACGTATGTTTCTTATATCATCGAACCTCACCTTTTCTCATTTTTTTCAAAGGAAAGATGCTGCTAGTCTCTCTCTCTTTCTCTCTCTCTCTCTCTCTCTCTCTCTGTGGGTTCTATCATTATTTCGATGAAAAGTTTACAACTAAGCCTCAGATTTTTATTTCTAATTGTAAGACACTTACACGAAACCCATTTATCAATAATGAAGAAAAGACTACTCTTTACCCCTCATCGGATCTAGCGTCAAAGAAATTTCTATTTGACAGAGCTCCTTTGCAAATGCATTCTTCGTGTAGATTTAAACTTGGTCGTCTTTAAATCCAATGTTAACAAATCCACGCCGAATTTAATCAAAACCCGTTTTTACTATTGATCAGCATTAGTTCCTAAACCTTCGTTTGAAAATAGTTCCGTTTTCCCACCCTAATTCTCGATTGACGCTTGATCTTATAATAAAATGTATACGATAAAAAGAAATATATATAGTCACATTGAACGACACAATGCGAAACTATTTTAATTTTATAATTAAATATCAATGAGAGAAATATTTTACTGTGTATTTTTTATTTTTCTCTTTCTTAAAACGATTCCAATAAATTCTTCGCATTTAATTGGTGCTATACTCAGTCGCCTATTTATACAGCTGCTACTTAGATTATGAGGGATTGTATAGTTCCATCTTGTTAACATTGATGTATGTGTCTACGGCAAGTGTTTTTTGTTGTATATATAAATTTAAGTTTTCGGGAATGGATTGAATTAGAAGTAATAACTGCACACACACACACACACACACACACACACACACATATATATATATATATATATATATATATATATATATATATATACATATATAATTGTAGTGATTCAATGAATTTCAAAAAACCTTTTTGGAAGTAAAATGTTTGAATTTCACATCAAAGGTTTTTATTATTTTAAGTAAGACAAAGAATACTGTAAAATTTTATCTCCTAAACCTATAGGGTTTTAACGGGATAATACTTATAGAATATTACTGATAGTAATATTTTGTAACACTTATAATCACAGGTTTTTATACCGGCTTATTGTTAAATAACTTTATTCTGAAGTATATATATATATATATATATACATATATATATATGTGTGTGTGTGTGTGTGTATAAATATATATATATTCGTCTAAATATACAGTAGCGTCCAAAAGTTAAGGAAAGGTCGATCATTTCTTTTTAATTACTTCTAACTTTATCTATGAAAATAGAAAAACAATTTTGGGGGGTGAATTTTCCAATGTTTAATAATGGTAGTTAGATATAAAATAATTTTTTGATTTTGAATACATATTAGTGTTTTACACATAAAAAAAAGAATTAAATTACAGGCGTCCAAAAGTGAAGGAACGCGGAAAGTTAATACAAACTTTAGCAATTTTAATAACAACTTAACAATTGTCGACTCCGAATATTTTAAAAAGCCATCTATACAAGAAAAACGGCATATTTGTGACCATTATGTTGAAAAAGAAAGTCCATAGGGGAGATTGCTAAAGTACTGAAAAAGTCTAAAAGCTTTCTTTTCGGGTTATTGAAAATAGAAAACAAGGTTTACCATTGACTGAAAAGCCCTACCCCGAATAACAAATAAGAAGTAGGATAGAAAAATTACTCAATCATCTCATTCTGGTCGCTTTAAAACTATGGCTTCAATATCCCGGGATTTTACATCCGAAACTGGATAAAAAATTTTTTCGACAAACGATCTCATGAAGATTAAACGAAGTTGGATTATTTACAAGTCCATGCTCAAAGCCTTTAATTTCTATTAAAATAGAAAGACCAGATTGTTATTCGCCGAAAAACATTTATTTTGAGAAAAACTGGGAAAGGGTGCATTTTAGTGGTGAATCTAAATTCAATCTTTTTCCGATCAGACAAAAGACCACATGTCAGAAGAATAAATGGAGAAAGACTGTCCGCTAAGTTCGTTTAAAGTGCAGTAAAATTTGGAGGGGCAATATAATGGTATAGGGCATGATATCTTCAAAAGGAACTGACCTCTTGTCAGGATTCGTGGAAAAAGTTTATGCCAAAATTTACAGAGAATTGATTAAAGAAATGTTGGTACCTCATTTTTCTGATTCTGATATCCTTATGCAAGAAGACGCTATAAAGAAAAAATAGTTTCTAGAAGAGCTAAATAAATCCAATATTTGCGTTATGGATTGGCCAGCTGAATCGAATTGAACATGTTTGGAAATTTATTGGTGATAAGATCACAGGCAACATGCAAAGAAAATCTTGATGTTTTATGGGAATATATAAAAAAAATCCTGGAATAATATCTCGCCTATAACATGTGAACGATTGTTTCTGTCTTGCAGCAAAAGAAGCCATATTGTGATTGAAAATAAGCTTTTCACTAAATACTGAAAGGATTTATTATTTTTGAATTAATAATTTTCCCCGTTCTTTAACTTTTGGACGCCTGTAATTCAATGAAATTTATTTATATGAAAAAAACTAATATGTATTCAAAATCAAAAATTAAAAAAAAACGTATTATTTATTTAACAACCATTATTAAACATTGGAAAATTCACAAACTTTTTTCCTTCTTCTAGATAAAGTTAGAAGTCATTCAAAAATAATAATAATCGACCGTTCCTTAATTTTTGTACGCTACTCTCTCTCTCTCTCTCTCTCTCTCTCTCTCTCTATATATATATATATATATATATATATATATATATATATATATATATATATACATACATATACTTGGTTCTTTAATTCTATTGATAAAAGAAGAAAAAACAGTTCACTATCAATATTTTACTTATTTTTTTAATTCCGGCTAGTAGTTCATCAATTTTTCTCTCCTTATGCCTTACACACGTTTTGCAGTCAATAACGAAATATATATATATATATATATATATATATATATATATATATATATATATATATTAGTGGCTTGGCAAAGCGACAGGCAAGGCAAAACAATTGAAGCAGCTAAACTGCAGCTATTCGCCAGGACACTATATATACAAATGTAGGCCAATTCTGGAATATTGAAAGTGTCGGTTCTTTTCTGCCAATTATCATAAAAGCTTACCTAATCATTTAATAATTTGTAAATAATCTTTTAAAACTCCTTCAAATTGTCATGTAGTTTCGCCACATACAACTAAAGATATGAGTATTTAGATTTTCAATTAAGCTACTAATAACTAAATATATATATATATATATATATATATATATATATATATATATATGATAGATAGATAGATAAATAGATAAATATGCAATCTTTTTCATAAATTTTATAAAATCGAAATAGCGAGTATCAGACTTTTACAAACCGAGGATCGTTGGAAAGGTAACATTATGTAATGGGCTATGTGACATTTTCCCTTAAGGTCGCACATTAAAGGGATAATTTATTTTCGAACCTTAAAGGCATATAATGTTTCAATCATAGTCATTTGTTTTTCCTGTTTTGCATAAGAATTACAAAATATCTAATATTTCCCCGAAACATTTGGCCTTGATGAAAGGGAGTCCAGAACTCACTGCAATGCTTTCAATTGATCTGAAATATCAACAAGGGGCAACTTGATTCCAAATATTTCTCATATGTTAGATTTCCCCATTTTTGGTTTTCATACATAAAGTAAATGTCACAGTGTATAAGATTATTTGATACTGGAGATATTCATAATCGTACTCTACTTTCAGAAAAGGGGAATTATAAAATATGAGAAATATGTAGAATAAAGTAAATCTTTACTGTTATTTTAGAGCGTTTATAACCATAGCAGCAAGTGTTAGTCTCCCTTTCATCAAATCCAAAGGTTTGGGATATATATATATATATATATATATATATATTATATATATATATATATATATATATATATATATATAATAAAACTGGTAAATAGTAAAAACCTGAAGAGAGTGCTCAATACTATTGCAGGGCAAATATGTGTGTTTATTTTTTATCACCGTTTTATCTGTTTGGTTACATATGTTTCGGATGTTAGACCATGTTTACTATTCAACAGCCTCGTCAGAACTTACAGAAATGGTTGTTAGTATTTGGAAGTGTTTTAGAAGAAATACGAGTAAAAAGCGAGTAGGAGATAATAAGGGGGAGGGAGGCGGGTATCGACAATATTTCAGTTTTGAAGGTTAAAATATATTAGATTGTATTGGGTGTGGGGGGTAGCAGATTCGGTAGGCGTAGGTGAAGATATAGTTGAATTAATTACCTGATTAAAAATAAAAATTACAACCATCAAAAGTTAATATAAACACACACACACACACACACACACACACACACATATATATATATATATATATATATATATATATATATATATATATATATATGTATATATATATGCCACTATGATTACCCCAAACATCACTGTATTGGAAAATATAGCTACCAATAGACCACATTTATTTCATTCTTATTATTAGGGCACATATCTACTTAAAATAACTACTAACCCAACCATAAAGACATATATACAAACAAACAAGTAAGTAAATATGTAAGGAACCCAAAAATCTCAAAACAAAAGAAAAATAGCGAAGAATAAAAAATAAAAAAGTAAATTAATATGCTTGAAACAAATAAAAAATAAATAAATAACCAGCAAAATTAAAATTAACAAAACTTATCATAAGGAAGTTGCCAACAGTAAAGGAAAGAATTACAATAAAAACAATGTAGCATGTAGAATAAAAAGTACTTTATATCAAGCAAGAAAATAGCCGTCAGCCTAATAAAACTTTAACACTTCACAACTGCTAACTGCTTAATCGCATGGAACGGAATTCCCCTTCATCCCTAATCTGAAAACTAGAAAACTAAAAACAAATGAACGAATAAAAAATAAAAAGCGAGAGATCAATAAATAAAAAAAATAAACTAATAACAAAAGTACACTTTTCAAATGGAAATTAAAATCACCACAAATAAAAGAGATACGACCATAAATACAACCTAAGAATATGTGAAATTTTAAATCAAGGGATATAAATAACCGCTAAGCTGAAAGACTCACTTAACACCTTCCTACTAATGACGGCTTGAACAAAGGAAAAGCATTCCCCACCAAACTTTCGAAAAAGCCCTACTGCTCACATTCACAAAGTATGGACCCCAATTTTCACAAAACTGTAGATCGCACCCAAACATCTTATAAAAACCAATGTGGTCTTGACACCTTTTTCAATTTCAATTCTTTCTTTGGTCTGATGAAGTGCTGTCCTATAATTGGGACTCCATTGAAACATGTAAGTACATATGTAACCAATAATATTTTCATAATAAAAAGACTAGAGTCCAGCTCTGTCCTGCATTGAGCACTTTTTAATAATCACGCGATCTTCAATAGATTTTCCTCAAGAAAAATAATCGAGCTAACCGATATATATATATATATATATATATATATATATATATATATGAACAAATGATTAATAAAACATGTTAAAAGACATCTTGAAAAAGAGTTAAAAACATATTTAATTTTAAAAAAAGGAAGCACAAGATAAGTGGATAGTCCTTAATCCGCGGAGTTTCGAGGAAATACTCTCCTTCTCATCAGAGGGCAGGAATTAGCAAAATGCAGGATCGGATTTTGCATATAAAAGTATTTAATGAAACTACAAGTAAGTCACAGATCTTACTTGTTTAAAAAAAGGGTGAGGTAAGGGGAATAGGGGGTAAAAGAAAAAATGATAAAAAAATTTCACATGAATGGATAGTCCGGTGAAGGGTAAAAAATCCAAGAATGGTAAAATCCGAAACGGTCGAATTAAAAATTTCCAATCCAATGGGTAAATTCCAAATGGTCCTAAATGATCCAAAAGGCAGAGTTCCTTGGAAAAAATCACAAATGGAATGAATTCCAAATCATTAAAAGAAAAAGCACTGGAGAGAATATTTAAAACACGTCTGTCAAGGCTGGAGGAATCAAGTAAATATATATATATATATATATATATATATATATATATATATATATATATATATATATATATATATATATATATATAAAAGTAAACTCAAAGAAAAGTTGGTTAAAGTTATATATCATCAAGTAAAAATCCAAAGGAATCGCGTTGCTGGAAGATGTTTCGATGTAATCTAAAAGGCAGAATTCCGTGAAATAATTCACAAATCCGTACAAAGAAAAATGATTGAGTTCAAAATATTATTATAAAAAGAAATATATGTTGGGCGTAAAATGGAAAAATGGAGACCTTTTAAGACACTTCTGCTGAGTTATTTTTTTTAATAGAAAAGAAAATTTCACAATGACGAAGACAAAATAACATAAAATTGGTGCAACAATTAAAGCAGAAAAAAGGGGTTAACTGACATAGACAAATAATTACTTTAAAATGAAATTATCAGCAGGAGTCAGCGGAAAGATGAAAATAATTTGTGTAGAATGGATTGTTTCTAAGTTAAGGGTCATAAGTTTAATGTGGAAACGTCTGTATCGAATAGATTTTGAAATGTATTTAAAGTTGTGATGAAATATAATATTATATATGTATATATCTATATGTCTGTCTGTGCGTGCGTTCGTGTATATGTGTGTGTGTATTTACCTGCCGTATAGTAATCACTCCTTTATAAATAAATCCATCATTTTCAGTCTTAGAACACAGCTGATAAGCGTCCATGTGAGTACTATGGTATATATTCACTTTATTTTTCATCTAAAAGTGAAAAAAAAGATAGAATATGTGAAAATTAAAATCGATGTGCATGCAATGTTAACAATGTTAGACGTGAAATTATAAATATTCTAAACACTTCGAATATTTCAAGCTTCCATTGCCACTAAAATGATGTTAAAAAGCATTTTGTGAAATAGAATCCTATTTAAAAAATACAAATATTTCAGACCCATATTTGAACCCAAGACATCAAACAATAATTAAACAAAATTCTTGGAATCAAAATTTAATCTTAAAACTCGTAAAGCTTATGCTTTAAATCATAGCCTTTTTCTTGGATCAAAATCATTAATTTCCTATAAATTGTGACGATCAGTCCTGATCTTGATACAGAAGTATCATAACTTGATTTTATCTTTTAAAGGTAATATAAAACTCTTGTTTTGCCAGAGAAAGTTATTTAGCCATACTGAGACGAGTATTTTTCTATTTATTCTATAATAATATATGCGCATATTGAAAACATACTAGTATATATATATATATATATATATATATATATATATATATATATATATATATATATATATATACGCTGAAGAGGAGTAGGGCTCCGAAACACGCGTGCCCGTAGAATACTGTTTTATAAATGTATATATATATATATATATATATATATATATATATATATATATATATATATATATATAATTTTACGTGTGACCACCTTCATACAAATATATTGAGTTACTTTCAGGCTATTTCATATTTTTGACAAGTACAGTGGATTTGGAAAATGTCATTTATATTTCTGTCTGTCAACCTTTTCAATATTTCCTTCACACATAATTCCCAATTAATCGAGCAGGACATAAATAATTTCACGCTTTTAGTTTCAAGAATATTTGGATCCACATCGCACACACAGAGGGAGACTGATAGCCATGTATAGATACATTCATATATGCATGCCTGCATACATACATATATACATACATATATATTAATATATATATACATGTTCATACATTATGCATATATATCTTCACACACACACACACACACACACACACACACACACACACACACACACACACACACACACACATATATATATACTGGATGAGAAAAGTAGAAATGTAAAATTTTCTCTTATTACAATTTACAACTCTTAATTAATATATATGTTCATACATTATGCATATAAATCTTCACACACACACACACTCACACACACACACACACACACACACACACACACACACACACACACACACACATATATATATATATACTGGATGAGAAAAGTAGAAATATAAAATTTTCTATTATTACAATTTACAACTCTTAATTAATATATATGTTCATACATTATGCATATATATCTTCACACACACACACTCACACACACACACACACACACACACACACACACACACACACACATATATATATATATATACTGGATGAGAAAAGTAGAAATATAAAATTTTCTATTATTACAATTTACAACTTTTAATTGCAGCATTAATTTTTATAGTAAAAATTTAATGTCTTTACCAGGTAGAAGATTAATAATACCACACAACAGCCAATGCATACTTCGCAATTTAATTAATGTCGAATGAAGTCTATTAAAATGAATGCGTCATTAAACGCAAAAACTTAGTTCAAGAATGCTTAAAGAATGTTAGGCTTTTTCAAAAGAAGTCAATGCAACAGAGAAGCGAGATCCGAGTTTTGTACCATTTTATGTTTCCCTTGCGGAGATTTAAAACAAAATGATGATACTAGATATATAATTAGACTTAATATTTCAATGTTAATAAAATTAAAATATTTGTTTGATTCTAGAAAAAGGGTTAGCATTTAAGGACTAGTTTTAATATGTTTTAAGACGAGATTGAAAATAAAGAAAACCTGTTTAATTGGTTTTAATGCCTATGGATCAAATTCAATGCAAATGTGTTTGATCTTAATTTTAAAATTTGGTTATATCTCCGTATTATAAACTAGAGAATACTTTAAATACTCCAACGAAATTAACATTGTAGAGATGTCTAGTACATGTTAAAATTTTATAAAACTTTTGGAACATTTTCACAATAAAATCTAACAAAGTTTAGCCAAGCAGTTCTATTTCCAAATCAAAATAATCTTATATTTTGTATATATGTACATACAAATAAGTAAATAACATTTCCTAACATCAAAATCATAAGATCACTCTTAATTGACCTGAATGATATTTACACTTTATATAAATGCTAATTTCAACTATATTTCGGTTGACGTTGTCCGTTTGTTGGTAATAAAGTCAGAGACAGCTTCGTGGTCGGCTTCGTGGCTGAGTTTGAATTTCCCAACCGGCGGTAATCATTAAATCCTTTACTAATGATCCCCGAAAGAATGAAACACTTGTGTCCGTAGGTATTAAAAGTAATTATTATATATATATATATATATATATATATATATATATATATATATATATATATATATATATATATATATATATATATATATAGATAAAAAAGAATACGAAAAGTATAAAAGCTTATAACTTTTCTTTATTCGTTTTCAATTGGTGACGTGCAGGAATACAAAATAATATTATGAAAAAAAATTAAAAAACCTTTTTTATAAGTACATAATTTTCAACCGATCCTTCAGTCTTCATCGGTGTAGTGCTTTATATATATATAGTTACATTCTAAGATCTTAATATTTATTTTTTATGCAAAACAGTTTCTCCAGCATTAGACAATAGAAAAAAACCATTTTTCCTGCACGGCAATGCCCGACTGCACGTTGCTTAACCGACTCTGCAGGAGTTGACCGAATTGTGCTACGAAAATCTGACTCAAAACGAATTCAGCGACTTCATCGCCACTAAACCGTGGGGTTTTTACGTTACTGGCATAAATAATAAAATAATAGTTTTGCGTTGGCAAATTTGTGTTAATTCTGATGGTTCTTTTTTCAATCAATAAAATTTTGTTTGAGCCGAGATATTATCATCTGAATTACAAAGTTAAATGCAGTAAGAACTTTCTTTCTAACGTGACACACACACACACACACATATCTATAATATAAAGCTGAACGTACGTGTGTGTATCTCGTCACGAATAGGCTCCTATATGGTTGACTATTTAAAAAAAACTGATTGCATATAATGATAGCAGATGTATCGAGGATAAGGAATGGGTATGTTTAATCTGGCAGAACGGTGGTTCATAAAAATTGTGGGGTCTGCGTTCGCGCCTGGCCCCCAAAGTATGGAAATAAAAAAAATGAAAAAAAAAAACGTTTACAAGGGTTTTTGATATAGATGTACATAAGAATACTTTGATAAGCATGTTTCAACTTAAATAGGGATGGTATAATTAAATTGTGGGGTTTGCGTTCGCGCCTTTACTCCATGGAAATATGGCACAAACTTTAAAAAAAGACTTTTCATATCTACTTGCGTAAGTATATATTGATAATTATGTTTCAGTTTGAACAAATATGGTATAATAAAATTATTGGGTGTTCGTTCGCGCCTGACCTCCATAGAATGTAAATATGTCACAAAGTTTAACAAAGTTTTTAAAAGGGGTGAGGGTCCACAAAAACACCTAACCTTTAATCTTAATTCACGTTACCTTTTATTTATTTTTTTAAGTTGAATCATATTGTGTCGAATAAATTCACCTCATAAATCCACGTTCTTATTAAATTGAAGCCAAAAAAAAAAATTAGAACTTTAGACAATACTCGACACAAATTTTGCATAACTCTGTTTTTTCCTTCTCCACTTGCACGTAACACTCTTTCGAAAATAGATAAATATATAAATAATAAAAAATAAGAACGTTACTTGTTATCGTGTTAAAAGAAGAAAAACATTCTGCTCACGTAATTACGTGTTTTTTAAAAACATTTACATAACCTTTTATTTTTATTTATATATATGTTTAAGCTTTTTTGTCAGTGTACTAGAAGGAATTCAGTTGATTACAACTGTTTTGCATGTTCTTTAGCTTACAATAGTACAACCCTGGATCCGACGGCGGAATACTACACCGTTCAATACTGTAAAACTGAAACATTTATATTCTTGGCACATCACAACGACGACTGTGACGATTCTTGGGGTCTTCATATTATTAATACGGAGCTGAGGCATTTATGGAACAGTTCTTGTTAACACATATAGATAGGGGAGATACGAATTCATTATTGAAAGAGGGGAATGTGTAATGCAGTTATTTGACATCAGAGGGGAGAATCATTACTGATAATGGAGGAGGGGACAGATAGTACTTTGAGGATGTTATACAAAGTTCATTTAAGTGATGATGGACAAAACATATTTACCTTTTCCTTTTTGGTGGAATGACGACAAACGGACACAATAGTTTACAAATATAGATGGTGATTCTTTATTCATACCAGCTGATGATTGATGATTGTCAGGGATTCAAGCCTTTACGACTACATGGTCTCCTCTCCCCCCTTATCTCCTCCAAGAGGGCATCAGCTCTCACTAAGTCGCCGTCCTAATCTCGTCAGCTAACTGACTTACTCCAACTCTGTCTAAATATATTGAAAATCTCTCTTCTTTATGACGTCAGAGGCCTCATGTTCCACGTGAAATGATTCACGTGGATTTTTATATGTGTGTCCAAACCCACTTTTGGCAAACAAAGATTTCCCAATTTTAATTGTTCAATATCTAACCTATTTTAATCATTATTTATCAATTCGTATTGTCCATTCTTTTAACTGACATATTTAATATCCAGTTATTTCTAAAAAAAAACAAAAAACAATTGACTGAATTCCTAAATCAATTATCTACCTCTGGCATGAATAATATTTAGTTATTTGCGAGAACAATGGCAATCGTTCTGCATTCCTAGGATTCCAATACTTTTCTTACTGGGTTCGATTCTAGCCTTTTCCTAATATCATTTTCAAACTAATCCAGTATTGCATTATTACTTACTAGGTTCTGTCCCTTTTCATAACAATAGTTTAAGTTTTTTTCGGTTAAATATTTTCACACGGGCACACACATATGTAAATCTACTGTTTTATTTATATCGATGTTTTTTTTTTAATTTATCTTAGTGAAATAGGAACATTTTGTTATTGGGAAAGTGATGTATTCCGCTGGAGTTAACGGATTCAATGGATTTAATAGCTTTCCTGTTATTAAATATAAGAAATAGATCCATGGTAAACAGATGATGATCCCCGTTTTCTTTTTAAATTTTAAGTTGTTTCTGTTTTCATTATTATCAATACATGCGCAATTTGCATGAATTAAAATATCATGTTTAAGTGTATTGTACGACATTTGTATTTATTTCTCACAGTATGTATTAATTTCGAAAAGCTGCTGTAACAGTTTATGATTTAAACATTACTTTATTTCAAGTATATTTTTAACAGTGGGGTGGGGGATATAAAGTCAGTCCCGGAAATTACTTAAACCGTTTACAATTTAAACATTACTTTATTTCACGTATATTTTTAACACTGGGGTAGGGGATATGAAATCAGTCCCGGAAATGGGTGAAACCGTTTATGCATTAAACATTACTTTATTTAATGTATATTTTTAACAGTAGGGTGGGGAATATGAAGTCGGTCCCGGAAATGGCTGCAACCATTTACATTTTGGACATTACTTTATTTAATGTATATTTTTAACAGTAGGATGATAAGTTTTTGGTTTCAAGAATGGCTTAAAAAGCTTACGATGTAAGCATTACTTTATTTCATGTATATTTTCAAGAGTGGGGTGTGGGATATGAAGTAATCACGGAAATGGCTGAAACAGTTTACTATTTAGACATTACCTTATTTCATGTATATTTTACGCAGTGGGTTGGGGGATATGAAGTCAGTCCCGGAAATGGCTAAAACAGTTTCTGACTAAAACATTACTTTATTTCATGTATATTTTTAACAGTGGGGATTGAATGTGATAAGCGCAAATATATACTAGCAGAAAGCGTCGCCCAGTATTGAATGAGATAAGTGGAAAACATATAGTAGTAGAATAACCAGCGTTGCCCAGGATCGAATTAGATAGGTGAAAGATATATACTAGCAGAATATGCGGCATCACCCAGGATTGGATAAGATAGGCGGAACATATATACTATGAGAATACCCGGAATTGATTGATATGTTTTAATTAAATAATCATCCCAGGCAATATATAACACCTATTTTTTTTTAAGTAAGAGGGGGGCGACATAGTGGGTTTAAGTTATGAAAATTATTGTCCAAAATTAGTAACATATCCAAGAATTATGAAAAATGATGAAATGTGAGTTATTTGATTGGTGTGTTTGTAATGAAATAATAAGCCCAGACAATATATCAAAGTTTTTATATTAGTAGGAGGGGATATAATTTTGGGTTTTAATTATAAAAAATGATTGCTGAAATCAGTAATACATCCAAGAATTATAAAAATGATGAAATGTGAGTTATTTGATTGATGTGTTTGTAATAAAATAAGCAGCCCAGCAAATATATAAAAATTATTATTTTAGTAAGGAGAAGGCTATAAGTTGTGTTAAATTTATGAGAAATTATTGTCAAAATTAGTAACATATTCAAGAATTATGAAAAAGGATAATATGTGATTTAATGAATTAGTGTGTTTGCAATGAAATAATGAGACCAGACAATATATCAAAGTTATTATTTTAGTAACGGTGCGATGATGTGGGTTTAAATGATGAAAAATGATTGTCGAAATTAGTAACATATCCAAGAATTATGAAAAATTACGAAATGTGAGTTAAATGTTTAGTGTGTTTGAAATGAAATAATCAGCCCAGAAAATATATCAAAGTTATTATTTTAGTAGTGTGGGGTACTTAATGTGAGCAAAAATTTAAAAAGTGATTGTTGAAATTAGTAACATATCCGAGAATTACGAAAAATTATGAAATGTAAATTAATAAATAGTTGTGCTTTTTATGGAATAATCGGCCCAGACAATATATCAAAGTTATGTTTTAGTAAGAGAGGGCGATGAGGATGGTTTACATTATAAAAAATATTGTTGAAATTAGTAAGATATCCAAGAATAACGAAAAATGGTGAAATGTGAGTAAACTGATCGGTGTGTTTATGATAAAATAATCAGCCCAGACAATACATCAATATTGTAATTCAAGTAAGGGGAAAGGCAATAAGGAGGGCTAAAAGTATGAAAAAATTATTGTCGAAATTAATAACATATCCAAGAATTACGAAAAATTATGAAATGTTCGTTGATTGATTGGTGTGTTTGTAATGACATTATCAGCCCAGACAATATATTAAAGTTATTATTTTAGTAAGAGACGGCGATAGGGATAGTTTTATTACAAAAAATTAAGATCGAAATTAGTAACATATCCAAGAATTATGAAAAAAAATTATGAAAATCGAGTTTATTGATTGGTGTGTTTATAATAAAATAATGAGTCCAGACAATATATCCAAGTTATTATGTTAGTAAGAGAGGGCGATAAGGATGGTTTTAATAATGAAAATGATTCTCGAAATTAGTAACATATCCAAGAATTATGAAAAATGATAATATGTGATTTAATCCAATAATGTATTAGCAATGAAATAATCAGAGCAGACAATAAATCAAAGTTATTATTTTCGTAAGGGGGAGCTATAAGGTGTGTTTAACTTATGAAAAATGATTGTCGAAATTAGTAACATATCCAAGAATTATAAAAAATGATGAAATGTGAGTTAATTGATTGATATGTTTGAAATAAAATAATCAGTCTATAAATCAAAATTATCATTTAGTAAAGGGGGAGGTGCGAAAATATGGGTTAAAATTATGAAAAATGATTGTCGAAATAAGTAACACATCCAAGAATTAAGAAAAATAATGAAATGTGATTTCATGCATTAGTGTGTTTGTAATGGAATAATAATCACCAACAATATATCAAAGTTATTATTTTATTAGGGAGGTGGGAGATAATGTGGGTACAGATTATGAAAAATGATTGTCGAAATTAGTAAGATATCGAAGAATTACGAAAAATAATGAAATGGAGGTTAATTGATAGGTTTGTTTGAAATGAAATAAGCACATATATCAAAGTTCCTATTTTAGTAAGGTTGGGCGATAATGTTGCTTAAAAATATTTTTAAAAATATTGCCGAAATCAGTAACATATCCAGGAATGAAAAATGATGAAATGTGAGTTAATTGATGTGTGTTTGTAATGAAATAATCAGCCTATATAATTGTTGTGGTGGCAACCACTTATTTGCATATGCGAATAACATAACACTATAAATGGCAAGCCTAGGTTGGCCTTGGTGTGTCTTACTCAAATGCCACCAGATGTGACGCCGAAGAGCGTACATGTCCTCCCACCAAGACTCTCTGACTCGACACCGTCATTTGTACATATTGTAAATATACCTTTTCTTTAATACAATTATTATTGCGTTATCTTGTTGTTTGCGTCTTCATTGTATTTCCTTACTAATTATTGTTCAACCTTGCAAGCACAACAATAATATATCAAAGTTATTATTTTAGTAAGGTCTGCAAAATGGTGAGTTACAAATGATGAAAAATTATTGACATAATTGGTACCATATGCACGAATTTATTACATATGAAAAATGCCACTGTGGAATTTCCACAGGTCCCGCTAGTAATAATAATAATAATAATAATAATAATAATAATAATAATAATAATAATAATGATAATAATGTCATTCATTCAATAGTCTCTGTTTGGTTACAATATTACGCAGTTGATATTTGTGCTTGACGATGAATGCCTTGAAAAAGTCACTTCTGATTATTGTTCTGTTTTAAAATATGCAAATGAAGAAAGAATTTGCTGCGATTTTAAATAATACCTCTTCCTTTGCTATAAATTGAACTCATTAATAAAAAAAATAAAATCATATGGTAATGTACACCCAGGCTTAAGCGGGGAATTATTCCATATGTAGTCAAATGCTCTACACCTAAGTATATCTCCAGATTATAGTAATTATTTTTTATATAAAACAATGATTTGCTCAAATTTTGATATCTCCCTTTGTCGGGTAACGTAAACATTTCTAAACAGTTCACTTCTTGTAAGTAAAAAAAAACATCATCGATCATAACAGTTTTGTCTCAATTTTATTTCCCTTGACGAATATTAAAATGAGGACAAATATTAAACAATACTTTCTAAATTTAAGTTTAAGACATTTTAAACTAAAGCCTAGAAGATTAAAACATGTTCTAGATTTGAAAACGTAATAAATTTTCATTAATACTCTTGAAATTTGGTATACAGAGTATTCGGACATGTGTAAAACATTTTAATCCGAAAAAAAGGCTGCTAAGTGGTCAAAATTTAAAAATTGTTACGTGGAGATCATCGAATTCTTATATGTTTGTCAACTGTTTCACGAATGCGCATGCGCGAATCGTTCACATGACAGCTTCTTTATGTTAAGAATAAATACGTTTGAAAACACTTTTAAATACGTGGCAAGATATCGCACTTCTTACTGCATTCAAGTTTTGGTTTGGGTATCAGCTAGAGTATTTATTTTTTTAATTACAAGAAGTGAACCGTTTAGAAAAAACATAATACTTGCATTCGCATGTCTCAGTTTGTTTCCTCTTTTTATTTCATTTTTAAAGAAATTAAACGTTATGTTTAATACCAAGCAATGCCGGGTACATCTTCTTATATATCTATATAAGTGTTGTGTGCGTGTGTTCATGTGTGTGTGTGTGTGTGTGTGTGTGTGTGTGTGTGTGTGTGTGTGTGTGTGTGTGTGTGTGCGAGAACAATTCTCAAATTTTACACTCTGCTATACTTTGGTCGGAAAAAGGGGTTGCTAAGGAGTCAAAATTAAAAATCGTTACGTAGGGGTCATCGGATTTTTATCTCTTTACTAACTGTTTCACAACGTGAATCGTTCTATTACTTATGTTAAGAATAAGTAGGCTTGAAAACAGCTTTTAAAGATCGCTTCAAGCTGGCCTAATGGATAGTGTACTTGCCTCACTGTCTTTAGGTTCTGGTTTCGATCTCAGCTCGAGTAATACTTTTTCACGTACAAAAGGTGAATTTAGAAAAAACATAATACTTGCATGCACATGTCTCAGTTTCTGTATGAATTACAATTTAAAATTTATGCGTGTTTTACGATCCGGCAACGCCGGGAGGCCTTCTAGTATATATATATATATATATATATATATATATATATATATATATATATATATATATATATACTCTGATGTAAAAATATGCGGTCTACTGTATGCTCTGTCTTATGGCAGCCATCTGCACCGACAAAGATTAGCAGTATTACAAAAGTATGTGGTGGATTCTATACAAAAACTTCACAACTATAAATAAATCATCTGTTTTGATTTCCGAACCACTTTGTTGTTGTGGCGGAACCTCATGCGCTAAAATCGACAGGAGGGTCTATTATATATATATATATATATATATATATATATATATATATATATATATATATATATATATATATCAAATGAACGAATTGTGTTACAAAGCTCTACCCCTATATATATATATATATATATATATGTGTGTGTGTGTGTGTGTGTGTGTGTATTACTGTAGAAAAAATTCGAGCATAAATAGTAAAATAGTGAATTGTTGTTAAAACTTGAAAAGAAAAGGACAATATATTCTAGTAAAAATATAATAAATGTATGACTTAAATTTTGCAGCATTAAGAATTGATTATATAATGTTATAAGTTGGCTTTAAAAAATTCGTATTGCTGCAATATTGTAAGTTATAAATTTATTATATTTTTTTACTAGAATATCTTTACCTTTTCTTTTTCAGTTTTAACAACTAATCTTTTACTTTTCCATGTTTAAGCTTAACCATAATACTTTTCATGCTCGCATTTTTCAACTGTAATCCATGTTTTTTTCCACGCTTCCAGTAAAGTTACATGTTCTTTGTTGAATTTTAGTCTTAGTTTTTTGGCTCCATAAACATAACATACACATATGTAATAACAATGTACGGCAGTCGTCTGCTTTCAACAAAATCCCCAATGATCTCCCTTTCATTTTTTCATTCTCTCTGTTTCACTTGTTACTTCTCTTTGCACGAAAGCGGTGAATTGGTAGCAACAGTAGTCGTTGAAGCTACGAGGTTTCTATGGAAACCAGTAATAAAAACGTCGCTCACCTTTTTAGTTTTTTTTATGATTTTGAACCAGTAAATCTATCATAACTTTTGTTTTACTGAACGAAAATTTAATTTTTATTTTCACAATATTGCTAAGAAGGTGATCTATAAACTGTAATAATTTTTGGAGATTTGCTCGAAAAATGAATGGGTGGTGAAGCTTTAAAGCAGTTCTAAATGACTAAACCTGCCACTTAACAATATATTATATAAAACACTACACTGTTTGAATATTCCATATATATATATATATATATATATATATATATATATATATATATATATATATGTGTGTGTGTGTGTGTGTGTGTGTGTGTGTATGTGTGTGTGTGTTTATTTGAGAGCGAAAGATGAGAAAGGTGCATGCTTGTGCATTTATATGCATTTTATGTTTTTCTTATCTTGATTGACAATGGTGACAAGCGGAAAAACAGTCACCTCTCAACACCGCCAGCCATCATCAAAAACACTAACGACTGCAACTGAATATCCACTTTAGACTATCATCGCGAAAACATATAAACAACATTTTCTTCAAAGAGTGATCCAAATACGCATATTTCATTTTACAGTGACTTGCAAAAGGTTGGACCAACGTGCAGCATGGCTAACAAGTGATCGAGAATTCACTAAATGGTTTTTACTAGATTTTTTTATCGTACCTTGATGAAATGTTAACATAATATGACAATGTAAATTAGTTTACAAAAAAAAAAACGAACAAAAACGAGAAAGAATTTATTTTTAACAAATTATATCTTTTAAATTGCTTCCATTTTCAGCTTCACAAATTAGTGCCGTTTTCAAAACATTGTATGTAGCGAATTGGAGACACATTCGATTATAATTTAATTCTTTGACGAAATTCCTGGTGTTCAATTTCTGTAAAGTTTCAAGTTTACTGACGTAAACTGTTTATTTTATAAACTGCCACGAAAAATTTGCAAGCATACTATAATGAAAACATGTTTATCAATTAACAAGAAATTTCTCGCGGTTTTAAACTTTTACATTTAGATGAGCATATCTCGGCTCAAACAAAAATATTTGATCCAAATAAGCACCATCAGAATCAACACACTTTTGCCAACATAAAACAAGTTTATTTATGCCAATGACGTCAAAATCTTACGTTCTTGTAGCGATGAAATTGCTGAAGGCGTTTTTGATATTGCTTGGGGTTTTGAAGCATTTCTTATGCATTAAGTTGTCGCGATGCTTGAAAAAGTAGTAGTCGGTAGGTGAGAGGTCAGGAGAGTACGGTAGTTGAGGTAGAGTTTTGTAACCTAATTCGTTCAATTTCTGCAGAGTCGATTAAGCAACGGGCAGTCAGAAAGTGCCGTGGAAGAGAGTTGGGCATTTGTTGTTGACTAATGTTTGGTCATTTTGTCGAAGTTTCTGATGCATTTCATCCATTTGTTGACAGTCCTTCCGCGCCGTAATTTTTTTCTTGCATTCACAAAACTGTAATAGACAAGACTGGTTACAGATCACCAAACAGTCTGCATGACCTTCTTTTTGTGCAACTCTAGTTTCGGGAAGTGTTTTGGAGCTTCGTCGGCGTCTAACCACTGAGCTGAGCGTCGCCGGTTGTCGTAAAGACCCCCTTTTCATCGCAAGTAACAACCCAGTTAAGAAACTGGTCGTTTTTGTCGCGTCAAAGAAGGGAAGATTACACTTCATAACATTGTTTTTTTGTTTTGTTTTGTTTGTTTTTTTTTGTCGTTCGATTTATGAGGCACCCATTTATCAAAAATGTTTGTCTTTCCAATCTCTTTTAATTGGTTGGAAATTGCTGTATGCGTTAATTTAATTTTGATCAGTATATGCGTCGATTCGCTTTGACTAAAGCTCTTAATTTACCGTTGCCAACATCCGATAGCCGACCACATCACTTATCATCCTCAGGACTCTCCTCTGCGCCACGAAATTTCATAAACCATTATGTGCTGTTTGTTCAGTATTGGTTCCTGGATCAAACGCTTCGTTGATATAGCGAGCTGTTTCAGCAGCTTTTCGACCTAATCCTGAATTGAAATAAGAAAATGTTGCGAATTTGATGTTTTCCATTTTGTATTCAACGTTCTAAATAGATAAAACATAATTGTGTTAAAACGATTGTAGTTTAAAAGATAAGATAGAGGGAAAAACGTTCCTTAAAATAATATATAAAGCAAAGTTATAATAACGAAAACTTATTTGAAAAGACATCATTTGAAATCAGAATTTAAAATTTGGCAAACATTTTCTTGTAAAAGATGTTTTTATTTCATACATAATAAAAAAAATGTGCAAACACATTTTTTTCGTCCTATCGTTGTATTATGTAAAAATTGTATTAAGAAATCCTTCAAAATAAAGATTCTATTCAAGTCGAAAAATTTCCAGTGATTTCTTTTTTTTTTTTTTTACACAGTGATCACCACTTATCAAGGCCCGGAAGCCACTCAGGGATAAGGGTTATTGCAAGTACATTACGTTAGTGTGGAGATTTGATGAAGTGTTTACTTAAGGGGGCGGTTCATTAGGAATTTGTTAACGTTGGACTTGAAGACATCCAAGTTGGAGTCCGGTGGGAAGCAGGCAGACGGAACAGAGTTCCATAGGCGTGCAGTTCTAAGAAATAAGCTTTGTTCATGGAATCTGCGTTTTGATTTAGGCACAGATATAGAGTGGGGGAAATTTTTCACAGTGGATTCAGCTAGACGGGTGTTTTTCGTGAAAGATTGGCGAGGGGGGACCAGAGATTGGAGTTCAGATGAGCACCTGCCATGGAAATAACGATAAAACAAGGATAGGCTCGCAACGTCTCTTCTGTGGGAAAGAGGTTGCAGGGTAGAGAAAAGGGCATCCCCCACTAAGCAACGAAGTCTATTTTGTACTCTGTCAAGGCAGGATAGGCTGTTTTTTAGCAGCTCCTGCCCAGATATGGCAACAGTATTCCATCCTTGGACGTACTTGGCTTTTATATAGATAGAGAATCTATTCTTAGCCAATATTCTTTCTTAGCCAATCTGTATAAGCATTGTTTAAAACAAAGGAACTCACTCGGAAACGAACAAAAAGTTATCATCAATACCTTGTGTCGTATCTTTTGCTTTGCCTCATAACATTTACTCATGGAATTGGATAAACAATACAAAACTCATTTGCCCATGTTTACTATATTTCAAAAATTACACTTAAATCAAATCTGAAATACCCCATTTTTTTGTTGATTTTCATTCAATTTCATACAATTTGTTCACGAAGAAAATTACGGATTAGAACATTTTACAAAATTTAATACTGTTAGTAAAATAAGGAATTATTTAATTAAACGAGATCAAATTTCTACAATTTCTATATGAAATAAACTGTGGTAAAATATGTGTTCAAATATAATTTTTAAAGTATGTGAAATTACTGTTTTTTTCTTTTGTTTTAATATTTAAACTTTCAGAGGAAAAAGTGTGTTCTTTTGGGACACTGAATAAAGCGAAATAGAGTAAGAGCGATTAGGCAGTAAAAGGGTAGAAACAATTGTGATTGTGTTCAAATTGCATTAAAATAACGTAGCAAATAATCTATTCAAGTTATAATTCCAGGGATTCTTCAGTGAGTTATTTGATAAAAGGTATTATCATAACCAAGAATAATAGTTATGACGTCACAGAATATATCAGATACATTGCATGAATAGACCAATGATTAACATAGAGAGCAATATGTACGAAAAAAACGTGACGTGTTTATGAAAGGTATTTGATCTGAGGACAAAATCTTAATAGCTTTAGTACATCACACAACAACATGGCACATATTTAATTAGAAGTCACAGCTTAGGTTTCATTATCCATGTGTCATTCTGACCCGATACGACAGGATCTTCCAGGGTTCTATCTATTGATGAAATACGTTTTTAGTCCTTGGTACTTAATGAAAATTCACTCGGTGAAATGCAGCCATACGCGCATCATTGAAAACTTGTTAAAACGAAATCAGTATTTGAAAGCATCACGAATTTGATAAAATTTCTCCCGATAAAAATTACATATGAGATAGTGTGCTTCCGGATGATGCTATGATCTATAATATACATGAAGAAATTAGAAACCTTAGGACACGACCTCGGTAACTAGGTGGTATCATTTAATGCTACTAAGACTAAGCTGCTTTACTTTAACAATTACAAAAACTTTTCTCAACCACCGGTTACTCTGATAAATAATACCCTAGCTGAGAGCTCATTATCCAAATTCATCGACAACATTCAGACAGCGTAAATTGTTTAGAGTGAATAAAAAATACAAAATTTTTTCTCATGAATGACATTAAAAGTTGCCCCGAATTTGATGTGTTTTAATGTTTAACCTAACCACAGTAAATAATACTAGTTTCCCCAGACTTACATCTATGGTTTCAATTTAATTACTCTTTAACATGTAAATATCACTTCCAGTTGTAATGCGAGTTTAGACGGTGCATTTCAATTTGCCGATGTATATTAGTACGTGTTATTCATTCATCTAATCAAATATTTTACTCGTTATAAACAATCCTTAGCGTATGATTACTTCTTTTCTGTAAATTCCAGTGGTAGATGACAAGTAGTTTAAGAATTTATCGGTTAAATATTTACACTCAGGCAGGCAGATACAGAGATACATGTATTGTTTTATTCATATAGTTGTCTATAAAAAGTTGAGGTATTTAAATTTTCACAAAATCCTCAACTTTCTCTTTGCTCTTTTCGCATTAAAGTGAATATATTCAACATTGAACACAGGTACACATAGTTTAACATAGCACGGACGTGCGTATGCAAATGCCGAGCGATGTGCAAAGAAAACAAACTGTAAAAATAGCGAGAGCATGTACGAGAACACGTTTGTAACGAGGTTCGAGAAAACAAAGGCCTCAGAGAAGACAATGACGTTCGGAATCACATTCTATTCAGGAAAATACCCGAAAATATATGTCGTTTTTAAAATACGGAAGTCTGAGTTCGAATTATCCTTTGTCTTGATCTCCTTTGCGACGTAGACTCCATACTACGTGTGGGTCTCGTGTGTAAACGTGGGTGATGTTACACTAGTAACTCTATTAGAATATACACGGAGATAGTTGTTCTACTGACAACCACGACCGAATAAAAGTGTTAAATACGAGGTGCCTTCAATAAGTTTCCAGACTTTTTCGTATGGACACTTTTATTGATAATCCACACATGAAACTCTAGTACCCTTCAAAGTAATCTCCTCCGACGGTAATGCATTCATCGTACCGTTCGGATACCTTCTGGAGGGCTCTCATGGAAGTTCTCTTGTGTGAGCGTATCAATGATCCTCGCTACAGTCTCTTTCATCTCCTTAATTGCCTCATAAAGGCAGTGTCCAAAAGCTTAGAAAATAACGAAGAGTCTTAGGGAGCAAGATCTGGTCTATAGGGAGGGTGAGAAAGTGTCGTGATGTCCATCTTGATCAAATAGTCTATGACAAGGATGGAGTTGTGGACTGGTGCATTGTGCTAGTGGAAATGCCACTGGCCTAATCTAAAGAGTTCTGACCTCTTTTTATGGAACCTCTTCCTGAACTCCCTTAAAACTTCAACTTTGTATTCTTTGTAAACTGCCTGTCTAGTAGGAGCTGTTCATTTGAACCTGAAATCATAAAAATTGGTATAGTAATAACGTACTTAATTTTTAAGAATCTGCGACAATTTTATATGCCAAAAATGTCTGAAAACTTATTTAAAATGGAATTCTCAGTTGTTATCGCCTGTAAGGCTTTCATTGAACCTTCAACCTCCAGTAAACTGTCACTTAGTTGAAAGCAGTTGTTCGAATGATCCAAATAATGCAAATGGTTGTTGTATTCTTATGAGTTACATTATAAAACGCCCGAAGAATATCTACCGTGTCAAATCGACTATATTTCAACAATATCGTTTATTTCTACAAATGCTTTATGAAGCGTTTGGATTATATTTCTAGATTTCCTACGTTGTCCATTTT
The DNA here is from genome assembly GCF_053919585.1 of Euprymna scolopes. Lineage (NCBI taxonomy): Eukaryota > Metazoa > Mollusca > Cephalopoda > Sepiida > Sepiolidae > Euprymna > Euprymna scolopes. The sequence continues at coordinate 142,750,398 of NC_136490.1, read as the reverse complement.
TACTGTCCTATTTACGGATCCGTTTCTGTGGGAGTTTGTTAATAATTAACCAATAAGATCCTCCATTGGCTTTTTCGTAGGAAACTTCATCTTATAAGTGTCTTTACTTTTCGGTCCTTTTCATATAGCACGTGACAAGAAGTGATTGCTCTTGTACGTAAAATGTTGGTTATAAAATGAGAGATTTGAAATCTTTATATTTCTCTTTGTCTGTCAGTCCGCCATACATTTTCGCTAGACTTTTGGAAATACTACTCAGCTGATTTGGCTGAAATTTTCTACCGACCTTTGTTATGATAACGTGCATCGATTAAAGTAGTATAGTATCTGTTCATTGCACGATTAGGGATTAATAAAGATGAATATTTAATACAGAACTGAGCACAAAGTTAACCATATTCAACCATCAATTTAGAAGGAAACACTCATTCTAAGTTAATGACCCATAACTTTTGCTAATTTTGAACCATCTCAAATATTAAGTCTGTTTAAATTTTTTATGACTAAAATTAAGACATGTTTAAATTTTTTATGACTAAAGTTAAGACATGTTTAAATTTTTAATGACTAAAGTTAAGACATTTTTAAATCTTTTATGAATAAGGTTAACAAATAAACTACCAAATTAAAATCCCTATAAATTTATTTCATCGCTTGTCACTGCACGAGCTGATTTGTTAGTTCTCCTCGTGATTGGTTTCTTCCACCTTTTCCACGTTTGTATGTTGATGATCGGCAGCTCTGAATCGAAATCCAGTTGTAAATCTACTTCCTTGTTGAGGATATTAACAGTTACATAGGTTCGCTGTTTCCTATCGGATTCATTATCGGATCTCGCTTGTCGTATCGTGTTATTTCTTCTGTTCTTTCTGCCGTCGATTTGTGACTCTTCGTGCTATACTCATTGCGTGTTTTATTTTTTTATAAATAAACATTATTTTGTCCGCCGCAACGACTGCTTGAACTAGTGGGCGATTTTAGTTTGAAGATTGGATAACTACTTTCTGATTCTGCCCTGGTGGTCTTCTTATTTCCTTGTTTTTTTTCCAAGAGAGTACACCTTTGATCTGTAACTAGTCTTCGCACGTATTACACGTCCGACTGTTCGATGTTTCTTGAATCGTTCTTACGCTGACTACACGTTGGCAATCTTCCACCAGCTTTTAGAGGGTGAGCCTATCTTTGCTTTCGAGTCTTGAGAGAACTCGTCGTCTTATCTCTGCGTCCTTCCTCGAGACAAGACTCTGTGCAAAAATTTAACACTTTGAATCATCCGCTGATAGTTCAGCCGGGCGAAAATCTTCATAGAGCTTATTACTAATCGACGCAAATGGTGAGAAAATCTTCGTCGTCGCGTTTCGCCAGGATGAAACATTTCCATCTCTTGTGAAACACGGTCGTATTCGTACCGAAAGTTCAGATAAAAGTTTTACCGCCTCGCACAATTGCAGTTCGCTCGTCTTCCTGGATAGTAAATAGACAAGGAACCTATTGTGTTCTGTGGTCCCTAGTTTCCTTAAAAGTAAGTGAACCTTCTAAGCATTGCTTCACTCTTGGCACTCAGTGAATAAGTCTTTGTATCGTCTATAAAAATCGTCAAACGTCTTATCCTGTTCGGGTATGTAGGTGAACGTTTCAATCGAATTCCATATTGTGTTCTGTTATCATTGTGTTCCGTTTTGTTCAACCTTTTTAACAAAAGTTCCTCTTCTGTTGTAATAACAATTTTTCCATTCAACATTTGGTACCGCTGGTGCGGTTCATCTCTTTCTTCCTTATAGAACCGCAGGAAAAATTGTTATTGTTGCTGTAACTGCTGTTGGAATTGCAACGAGAGCTGTCTATTTCGTTCTAAATCTCCCTCTGTTTTTCCTACATCTTGAGACACTGTTGAATAATGGCCTTTTAGTCCTTCATCTTGGATATCCATACTACTTTTTCATAATGAACAAAAAAATTTATCGGAAGGAACAAATAAAACGAAAAATGTCCTATCATTTTTTTGTGTGTAAATGCTCTAAATTATATATATATATATATATATATATATATATATATATATATATATTAGTATATATATAAATATATATATATACGTGTACATACATATATGCACATATATATACATATATATATACATACATATATGTGTGATCGTTTATGTATATTCATGTTTAATTAATTTATTTATCTGTTTATTTTCTATTGTTTTTGTTAGTTTTAAAACTATTTTGTATCGCTATCCTAGAGTAAATTTTATTTTGTAAACACAGTTGTTTGCTATCACAAAATAAAATCAAGGTATGATTTCACGCTAAAAGCTAGCAGACAATCTTACTGAAGACAAATGATGATTACATCCGTAATAATACCATAAGAAAATAAGATAAAAACGTGGTGTTTACATATTTAGCTGATAAATCAAGTATATTTATAGCTGATAAAGCAAGCGAAGTAACACCCCCTTAAACTAAAACTGCCGTTACATATGTCAAGAAGTTACCGAGCTTAATTATAAACATAATTAATTATCAATAAGGTGCACGACTGCAGTACTTGAACCGTATGGCGTAAGTTTAAAAAATACGGTTTGCTAACAGTGAGACTCGTAAAGGAAACCTACCCAAAACAATTAAAGCTGGAACGGTACATGACCAAAGAAGTGTCCTCTGTGTTCGGTGCATTTTCGTTTGATAGGAGAAAAATCACAATAGCTAAGATGTTTACACAGTAAATGTATGAAAATGAACATATGCCTTTTTTGTACGCCCCAAAACTGGAAATGTGTAATGTTTATTGCCGCAGATTGATTGTTTTTTTATGTGTCGAGGTACGTGAACACGCTATTTTCGTAAAGTGTTCGAAATTGCAAGATATCGATGATCCGATATTCTACCAAGCGTATGCGAACAGCCAATAAAAATTAGCTGGTAGTGGTTATTTATGCACAAAAGGGTTATAAGTTGACTGTAAACAGGGCGAAATGGTAAAATGAAATAATAACGGGCACATATAATAATTGAACCATACGAAATATAAGGTAACAGTATAAACTGGTGTAGTAGAAGGAAAGAACAATAAGCGAGTAAGTATCGTTCTACCACCTCTAAATGTTAACTGTTTGAAAGATTAAATCTTGGTGGAACAAGAAGAGAAATTTACGACTGTGAATAATAGCGATGGATAACATGCATAAAACCTGCAACAGATATTGGCAAGTGCTCTGATCATACTGAATTTTTATGTGGTGACTGCATTTGCTAAGCATTAACTTTTTCATCAGAGGGGAATAATATTTCCTATTTATATATATATATATATATACATATATATATTCCCAAAATCAGACAATAAAAGGCATGATAGCATCATATTGTGTATTTTCATATTTGTTACAATTTTTTCCTGGCCATTCGGACGATTTCAAACATTCTCATTCAAAAATAATCCAAAATGTCCACTCTTCAGACAGCGAAATGCACTATTTATACAAATATGAACAATCTTCTAAGCTGTGTTTAAGAGAGCAGGCAGTTTCACTTACCTTCACCTAACTCGTCTATATTTTTTGTTTTATTATTTTCCGTTAGTCATAGTATTTATAAATCGCCCTATTTTTGTATTTATACTTTTTAAATTACCTTTCAATCAATTACCTATGTTAATATCACAGTAAACTTTTATATGCTTCTTCATTATTTTAATTTCATTCTTTTACTAATTTTTTTCTTAGCATTTTCTTTCTTCCATTGCCATGTTGTACGATATTGTGTAGCTTGTCCTGATATTTTAATTATTTAGATCTTTTATGTATTTGATTTCTTCATGATATCCTCATCTGTTTAACGTGTCATAATAATGATCTTTATTTTTACTAAAAATATTCTCATTTTGTGATAACCTGGATATTATCCTTAAGATTTAGAGTTATGTCTTAAATAGTTCACTATTTTTTAATTGCAGTCACGTGTTATTTCTACTTAAGTTCATTAAAAAATTAATTGTCTTTCTAGTTTTTTTTTCTATTATTCGATCGCTTAAATTAACTAAAAATAATGCAGCATCTCTATGTAGCCGACCATTTAAACCCAGTATTTCCAATATATAAACGGCTATATGTATGTCTTTATGTCGGTGTATCTGTATATCGGTGTGTCTGTCAGTCTGTAGGTCTGTTTGTTTGTCTATCTGTCTCCATACTTTCAAACTCTGTCTCCTCCGAAACTAAAAGTCGAAGACCGGCGCTAGGGGCTTCAAATGATTGGATTTTTTATGGACTGTTCCTTTATGGGATTTTAGCTGATAAAATTGTTGTCAAAGAGTTATAAAATTAGTCAAAATTGAAAAAATAGTAAAACATTTTGTACATTCCTCTTAGTTTATTTTTAAGTTTATATTTTTCTCGGTGTATATGCGTATCACATTGGTAAATTTATAACATCGCCAGCTTTAATGGCAAAGTTTCGGTTTCGATTCTAGCCGATGGCACCTAAATATTTTTTTTTTAAACTTTTGAAATATCAACTCTATAATAATATATACGAAATCCCATATTTAAGCGTATTTTACGCCCGGGCCAGCTTTCGCCCTTGCTAGTTTATATACCTCCTTAGGTATGTACAGAACTACCAGGTCAGTTCCCTGTGCGTATTGATATATGAGCATTAGCGAATTTAATATATTTTGATATATTGAAATTGTTTCTTTAAAATATTAAATATATATATATATATATATATATATATATATATATATATGTATATATTCTATAAGGAAGACTGAGATGAACAGCACCAGCGGCACCAAATGTTGAATGGAAAAATTGTTATTACAACAGAAGAGGAACTTTGCTTAAAAAGGTTGAACAAAACGGAACACAGTGATAACAACGCACAATATGGAATTTGATTGAAACGTTCACCTACATACCCGAGCATGATAAGACGTTTGACGATTTGTATAGGCGATACAAAGACGTATTCACTGTTGATATAGGTTAATCATTTTCTTGAAACCTACTCAGTTTGTATATATCAATTGTAATTCATTTGTATTTTTTTTTCATAAATTAAGTATTTTATTATGAAAGAAATCTTTTTTATATAAGTTTTGTAAATTTTGAAAAAGTCCAAATTCAATGAATGCGATTTTATTGGATTCTAGAGCATGTATAGTGTAGTATAATAGTTCTCCAAGATCCAAAAATCAAGTTTTCTTGGTTGGTTATATATTACTTTATAGAAGGTATTCATTACAATATTGTTTTATATTGCGACTAACGAGTCAGAAAAATGATGTTATTACTAGGGCTATGACAACAGAATTATCTTATCATTGTTTTGACTCTTTAGACAGATTTAATCAACCGAGAACCACATCACTCTGTATAAAAGCATATAAGATATCAACGGATTCACAGTCGAGAGCCAAACAATTAAAATTATATTCTAATGTCATACTCCTACTTATTACACTCAAAGTAGAGAATAAATTCTAAACACAATAATTAATATAACATTCAAGTATGACTCACAGAATTGGCAATTAAATAAAAAAAAAAACGGATAAAAAACTCTAAATGAAATGAAAATAAATATAAAACATCAATAATACAAAAATACGAAAATAATTAATATAAGTTAAAATAAATTCAGCATGATCATAATCTTCGAATTGCGAAGGAGTGGTAGTATGTGTCGTTTGCATGAATCACGTGTTGCTAAAATGGCGTTTTTATAAGTTTTTTACGGTAAAAGTATGTGAGTAAATATGCAGCAATAACATAATTTTTCAGACTTTTTAATCTCAATGCGAAACAATATTGGAATGGATACTTTTTGAAAGGAAATAAAAATCGCCTTAGAAAATTGATATTTGGAACTTATAGTATTATCATACTACGCTATATATATATGGTTAACCATTTTTCCTTAAATATTTCAACAAAATGAATAAGTTTAGAGAGAGAAGAAGAAAAAAAGTGTACATATTTATTTAACGCATTTTTTAAAAAGTGTATATATATAGACATTGAACAATCCAACCTTCCCATACACACACATATGTTTGTCCTTCCCGACATGGATAGGATTCAAAAACTGTTCTCTTTTTCGTAACGTCTATGACTTTTTCTTTTCTTGCGTTTTTACTTCAATATCCTGAAGATGTCCTCTGAAATAGGGACGAAACGTTGATTATTTTAATAATTACATTCGGTTTTTCTATTTTTCTCAAAACGTCAACCACCGCTGGTATTTTTATTTTTATTTTTTATACATACATATATATATATATATATATATATATATATATATATATATATATATATATATATAAGCAAAAGCAGGTTCCTTCAGTCTGTACAGACTATGGATACCCATGAAGGGTTGCTTCCGCGTGAAATTTTTTGTGGCAGGTGCGCAATCTCCAACTGCACCTCTCCTGAGACGACATTGTTAAATACCGGTGGCAAGTGAAGTACAGGACGACTGGAAACAAATGCCGAGATAAGCAGAGAGCACATACAGCACCTAGAATTCCTAAATGGTCACCCATCTGGTACTAACCAGGCTCAACGTTGCTTAACTTCGGTGATATATATATACATACATATATATATACATACATATATATATATATATATATATATATATATATATATTAAACCACCTTTATATCAATAGAAAGAAAATCGAAAAGAACTAACTATGAATATCCCAAGCCTCAATAAAACAATGACAACAACAACAATCACTCTTTATATATATATATATATATATATATATATATATCAAGAGTGATTGTTGTTGTTGTCATTGTTTTTTTGAGACTTGGGATATTCATAGTTAGTTCTTTTCGATTTTCTTTCTATTGATATAAAGGTGCGTTCAGGATGGGTAGGGGCGAATTATCTGTTTTTAATTTGGAATTTCTTTATTCTTACTTTATTTAATCATTATATAATATATATATATGTATATATATATATATATATATATATACAGGGTGACCCCTAATAAAACGAAAAAACGGAGAAAAAAGGCTAAAGATCCTAGTGTTTTGGTGTGATGTTTTGAATATAATAAACAAGTTATGACCAAAGTTTCATTTCATTCAGACAAAACACTAAGAAACGGGGCCTAATTAGAGTTGGGGCCCGTTTTTTAGGGGCACCCTGTATATATACACTAGACTACCCGTGACTCGTTGGGTCAGTATTTTATATTAGCTATGGAATTTATGTATGAGCGTGACACTTGTGGTATAAGAAAAATGTTTGTGACACAACAAAACATTTCTATGAAAATATATTAAAATGAAAAAAGTATATATATGAGCTGTTCTGTTTATCAATGTTTATTTTTGAAAAAAAACTTACAGCCATTGAATTTTAAGTGGTTTGCCATACTTATATGTAAATGTGCACTGAACAGATACCATAATACTTAAAGTTACATTCAAATTTTAATATTTATAAATAATAATAAATTGTTAGTTGAAAGTGCAGAATAGTTAAAACACTCGCCTATGTAAAGAATGGCTTTTTAAATAGAAAATGTAAAGAAAATGTAACTTTTTCATTTATTTTAAACAAACATTCATGACTCATTGGGTCAAATATTTAATTTATATGTTAATAATAAGGTCAATAAAACTATTTAAGACTATGCGGAAATGAACAATGTAAAAAAGAATAGAGAATGAAAAAAAAGGAAGGCGGTGGGTAAATCGCCGTTGTAAAATACTCTTATGGTTGTCAAAGGGTAAAAGTTGATTTATTTGTAAGAAAATTGTGTTAAAATAAGTTAAACGTAATACGGAAATGAACGATGTAAAAAAAATGCAGAAAGTATTAACAATTGTTTATTTAGATAATTTAAACGCGAAAAAAAGCAATGGGGACGCTGAAAACGTACACAGTAAAACAATGCATTTTATTGTCGCGTTGATTATTTATTGTTAACGCAATTAAAAAAAATATTTTCGGGGTTATGGTAGTGTAGAAGATAATGTATGAATGTTTTTTAAGAAAGGTGTATTAAAATATGGAGAATAAATTTTAAAAAAAGGAAGGCGGTGGGAAAATTGCCATTGTAAATTGTTCTGATTGTTTTCAACGGGTCCAATTTGATTTATTTGTAAGAAAATTGCGACAGTATAGTTGTAATAAAGAATAATTGCAAAACATCCCCACCATTCCCATGTTAAATAATAATTTCTAAATAATAACGTTAATATTTCAGTGCGCAGGTCAAATTCTGCAAAAGTAGCGAATTGTGTTTATTTATTTACGCTGTTATGGGTTTATGTTTATGTACGCATGCGCAACTGGAAGTCGTAAACCGGGTGTGGGGTCACAACACCCGTTACAAGGTCATTTGATTTTCATAATTATATATATATATATAATAAAAAAAACTGTTCCTACGATATGGTATGTGAAATTAATTAATACCTACATGCAGTTAAGTAACAGACTATATTCGTAGTTTTCAGGTGATAACTTTTATAAGCTTATATCGTATGAGTCTGGCTTGAATCGCTAGCTTGAATTAATTGTTGTGCTTTCCACACAATTATAAACTTTTACTGAAAAAAATTAAAGCTGAATACAAACTTAATTTGTAATATTTTACAGCATTTGTTCTTAACGAATATGTATTTCGAGAATGACAAAATATGCTATATAATAGCTGTCAAATTGTAGAGGAGCCGTTTAAAATACTTAGAGAAAATCCACAACAAAGCAGTTATTCGAAAGCTAAAGAAATTGCCAGTGAGACGTATACCAAAGTAGAGACACATGCACCTTGTTGCGTAGATAAATACGAGTATATGTACAATGTCTATGGATTCATCTTCCTTTGTGAACCAATCGCATAACAGTAGACGAAATCTCGTATACCTAGAAATACATAATACTTAAATATGTCTGTCAAGATATTTTTAAGTATGTAGTAATTCTAACTTTCTTTGAAACATATCAATGTCGATTATCAGATCATTTTTCAAGTAGTTTTTATGCATATTTTTTTATGTGTGTCCGGCTTCTTGAATTTCACAAACTTTTTTCGATAGCACTAATGAAGATCTCGCAATCTATTGTTTTTCTACATTAAGAAGGAATACTACGCCAGATTTAGTGCTATCCATTACCTACTTTCGTCTGTAAATTGTAATCGTGTACATACTGAGAAAATAGTCCGATGTATGTATTTCATTGGTTTTGATTGCGTTCTCCAACAAGTGGTAGGCGTATTGTTTTCCATCTGTTACTTTTATTCTATATCTTATTTTATTTTGCGTACTTGTAGTTATTTATTTCTATCCCACGGCGTGTTGACGTGACACAAGGGTCAAAAAGTGGAATTAGAACACCTAGCGATGTAAAGGAAGGGCATTTTCAGGTGATTAGTAGGGCTAGGACAACAATATATTCTTTTCATTGCTTTGACTCTCGAGTGTATATCCGTTAATATCTTATATGATTTTATATAGAGTGATGTGGTTCTCGGTTGATTAACTATGCCAGATATATACTCGAGAGTCAAAACAATAAAATCAATAATGTGTTGCCATAGCTCTGATGATTAGTAATAAACTAGTCTATTCTCAAAACGTGAGAAGATAATTCCTGAGAGTAGACCTCCTAGAACAGCACAGAACAAGCAGCATACCGAAAACAGGGAAAAGCCCCTTTTCGATTATAATTTAAAATTATGTGAAAATGCTTGTCGTACGAGTAAAAATATTAATTGTTACTTAACTGAAATAATAATTTTTTATTATTTCAAACAGAATTCGGGCTCTTTTATATTTTGTTTTAAACTACTTTCAATGCTTTTTCATCAAACGTGTTACAACGATTTATTTGAAAGAATATAGTATTAGTTAATAATAATTAAGACAACATTATGATCACTAACGATAAAAATGGAATTGTAGTTCAATTTTCCCGATTTCAACAACTAAATAGACTTTAAATCGATGGCTTAAAGACTTACAATTGTATTTCTAATTTCGAACAGTCATAAAGTAATTGGTATTTTTAACCATTTACAAAATTCGAAAATGAATTTACATTTATTATAATAGGTTAAATCTTGTGGTTGTATTCTGATTTACTACTTTTTATTGTTATTATAATTTGAAAAAAAATAACAACGTTCTTAGAATAAAAGTTTGGAAAAACAATTTTATTTGCTTTAACATGACAAAACATCTTTTGAAAGAGGAGATAACTGCGATATAAATATATCGTCGCAAGAACTGTCCTAAAATTCATCCTTTTTTTTACCATTGCTCAATTCTACTTGGTATTACCAGAACAAAATTTGTCTTGATGTATCTGTCATTTTCTATGCAGTTACCACAGTCTAGAACGATTTCTCCTTCACGGAAACAATATGGAAAACAACTAATGGTTTTAGCAGTCCAATACTGCTTCGTTAACATTTTACACTAGCAGTTCAGCCCGGCTTTGCTCGGACCCTATGTACTGTTCATAACTTTATGTGCATGTGTATATATAGATATATTTAAAAGGTTGAATTATGTCCAGGTAACCTACATCTAAAATTTCAATTGTTTAGGCCCAGATTTGTGGAAGGAGTTTGGTAGAGTCTGCAAAAGTCAACTTTTTTTTAACTTTGCCCTCTTGGCAGACGAATTTTCGCCTCAAAACTGAGTAAAAAGCTTGCTACGTATCTGAATACCCTATATGTAATATTTCGAATGTTTAGACTCAAAATTTGCTGAATGGTTTGCTAGAGACTGCAAAAGTCAGATCTTTTGACACTTTGGTAGCCAAATTTTCGGACAAAACCCGATTAAAAAGCTTGTCCTATATCTGAATAAATTTTAATAAAATTTCAAATGTTTAGACCAAAAATTGCTGAGTAATTCGGTAGAGATGTCAAATCTCGAGTCTTTAGACAGGAAATTGACAGAGTAACTTGGTAGGGAAATGTACACACACAGATACACACACACAGACGCTTTCACTTTTATAGATATATAGATATGTAGATAGATTTTCATGTGTTTTGTTTTTTTGTTTGTTTGTTTTTTTACAGAAAATTTGTGTGCCGTCATTTTCATTTTTACTTGGTAAATCTTCGTTTTTCCGTTTTCTATTACATAATCAGATAGGAGGAAGTACTATTTTGTATTTTTTTTTACATTTACTTTGAAAGGAGTTATTTTCTAAATTAATGGCCACGAGATATCTCCAAAGTTAACCATAGAATCATCATCTTAACTTTTGCACGATTGAAAAGAAGAAGCCTAAAATAAACTGCTAATAATAATGAAAAAAATCGTGTTTATATTATCAACGCCTTAAGACAATGTTTTCTGTTATGGCCACTTTTATTGCAGAGATATACATCTGTTTTATAAATCTACCAAAAATGAACCAATTCTCAGATTTTTAAGAAATTTTCGACGCTTGTTTAATTTTGAATTAATTTATATATAAATATTTTTACTAGATAACATTCATATTTCATTTAATGTAATGTGAACAAAATATATTACAATCCTTCAAAACTGTTACATTATATACGCTGAGTATAGTTTTTTTAATGTTTACCATGAAATCATAAATAAGCAGGCAAATAAATGCAATATTTTCATGTTTGGGAACAGAAAACTCTTACTAATATACGTATACTGTAATATGTTGAAAGGCATTCTAGAAAATAATTTAGAGAACATTAAAATGATTTAAAATATATTTTTCCGAAATGTACGGTTTTAACCATAGAAATTGGAGTAATCCTGTCTTATTTTTCTAATTGGTTGGTTGTTTTTATTTTACGGCATATCAACCCTTTTCAGATTATTTAATGCTGAATCCAACGATGTTGAACAAAAAAAATTTAATAGCATATTTGTTGTTTTCAAGTCGGTTTCTATTTAACTCATATTTGGGACCCTAACAGGTACTACCACTCCGGGTAGAGTGGATCTGGGGACAATGTCAATTAAAGGGTGGCTCCACATTCCCCAAAACCCGCAAGCTGGGGCCTCACCATTGGATATAGGTTAAGGTCATATCCAGGATCTATTTTTCTAATTATTAGAATTTATTTTAGTATTAGTTACGCTTTTGATCTATCTGTAAATAAACAATACTTATGAACGGCTTCGTGAAGTATATACAAAATTCTGACCAATTCTATGGCGAGCAATAGAGATTACTACTGACGACTTCATAGAAATTAATCTGTACGTTCATTTAAACAAAATAAGGAATACTCATATATTACCCTGGGTAACGCCGGGAAACGGGTGCTGCTAATATCTAAATAAACACGATACTGTCCTTGAAACGGACATACACTATTACTGGTAGTTGTCATCAAAAGATCTAGAAAATTTCCAGATTGTCCGTCAGTATCACATATCCGACTGTGTTCGTTAACAATCTGTGTTAGGTCATAGGAAAAGGCAGAAATCATGACAAATCATGCTTTATCACCTGATTCGTCATATATTATTTTTCACACAAATCAAAATATTTGTTGTTTCTAAAAATACGAATAAAGTATAGATTACTACAGAACCTCCCCCCCAAAAAAAAACCCCGCAAAATTTGAAAAAATAATAAATAACCAGAAATGAAACACAAAAATATTTTATTAACAAAAAACAATGGAATCTAACGGAAACCTACTAGAAACAATTACAATTTTACCATATATCTATCCATCCATATCTTGTCAATCAGTCCATACTTTAGATATATAGAGAGAGAAAAAAGAGAGAGAGAATAAATGATAAAATTTATATTCAAAAATTCATGATGTTGACCATCTTATAATTTATTCCTTTAATTCAGTTGACTCATATTACCAATCTATTTCTTCTAAATTGCTAGATTTGGCATTAGAATTTGCGAAATCTGAAACTAACATTACTAAATTGGAATTTTACATAGTTAAATTAGCCAGAAGAACTTTAATTAAATATAATAACAAATTTTGGATTAGGAATAATAGAGAATCTAACTTTGATGTTACGATAGGTCCCAAACTCTGCACAGGTAACTGATCCGGTTGGCCTCTCTATTCTGAAAGAGTTGGGGGGAAAAGAACCAAATATAAAGGGAGGTTTCTATAGAGATTATGCACTATTTTTCATTAACTCTGGAAGTAGAAATTTAGAAAGGATTAGTCAAAGGATATATAAGTTCTTTAAAGATATCGATTCAAAGATAACTATGGATAAAAATCATAAAGTAGTTAATTTCCTAGATGTCACCTTGAATCTAATCAACAACACGTATGAACCTTATCATAAACTTAATCAAACTTTATACTATATTGATTATAAATCAAACTACCCAATATCAATGAAAAAAAAACAATTATACATAGTATATCAAAAAGAATTTCCAAATCATCACAAAATGAATATATTTTAAATGATAAGAGAGAATATTACAACGAAGCACTAGCGTTGGTATATGATGTTCTGTTTAAGTTCAAAGTACTGTGGGTTCAAAGTACTTTGTCACTCTTTCCAAAACCCCAAACAGAACATCATATACCGTTGGTATATGATGTTCTGTTTGGGTTCAAAGTAAGTTCTTCCATGTTAATTTGAAAAGCGTAGTTCTCCCATGTTAATTTGAAAAGCGCCCATTTTTCTTGCAAATCGTCATCCATTTCCACTTTTGTTGGTGGTGGAATTGCATACGCCATGTTTATTGATGAATGTTTTAATGAATCCATGTAGTTTGGATATAAAGGCGAAATAAAATATATTAACAATGTAAGTAAAGCATCAGAGGAATGTACAATATCAAAACCTAAACCGTCACATGTTATTTCATACAATATGGCAATGGATAAATCCAATTATACAAATAGTAGGGAAAATATTAATATATAAATATAAATGGTAATTAGCATCACTAAGACCATTAAAAAGACAAATAGACTTTAAAATTGTGCTTGATTTAATCCTCCTTACAGTGCACACATTAAAAATAATTTACCACAAGATTTTTTTCAAATTATCGGTAAGAATTTCCCTACTGGAAACAGTCTAAGTAAAATCATAAACCGGAATAATGTTAAATTATTTTTTTCGACGTCGACTAACTTAGCTAATATTATTATAAAGAGACAAATTAAAGAGGATTATTAAATAATCAAAATATTGAAGTGAATTCACTTTGCAATTGTAGGAATATTGACGAATGCCAATTAAAAGATAAATGTCTCATTTCTAATGTAGTATATAAATGTGATGTAACAAATAATAACAAAACTAATTCTGTTATTATTATTGTTATTATTATTATATTGTTCTAATTCTGTTATTATTATTAATAATAATATTATATTATATTATTATATTTAACTAATTCTGTTAGTATTATTATTATTATTTTTATTATTATTATATTGTTATTATTATTCTGTTATTATTATATATTGGAGTTACAGATCGTAGCTTTAAAGAAAGATTCAATAATCATATAGCATCCTTCAAAATGCCACATGTCATCAATAAGAAGAAAACAGCATCATTATCAAATTGGATTAAGGAATTAAGGAAAAAAAACATTGAATAAAATTGAAATGGTCGATATTGGGCAGTGCCAGTAAATACTCACCAAACAAGTCGGCTCGATGTAACCTTTGCAATCCCGAATCGTTTCATATAATAACATATAAAGAAGACCTTAACAAACGACAGAAAGTAATACAAAACTGTTTAAATAAATCAAAATATGCGATTAAAACCTGATTAGTAAAATTATAAAATTAAAATTAAATTGGTGTACTAAGCAAGTAAAGTTAATTTTGTTTTATTGAGACTAAAATGTAAATAAATTAAGGTGAGAAATTTGAAGTAATAATAAAAGTTAGGTAAACTATTAAATCAAATAAAATATAACAATTGATTTTAAGGATAATTTAAACAGTAAAAAAGGAAGGATAGAAATGTTTATGTTGTACTATTTAGTATGATTAAAAAAATATCATGTTAGGATATAATATAAATAGTATTAAATTCTATAATAGTAATTTAAAAATGGTTTACTTAGATGTAATACGAAACTAGTGGACTTAAATAAAACATGCTTCGGAAAACTGGTTAAAAAATATATATATACATACATGAAATTATATGTATTAGTGTGTGTGTATATATGTATGTGTATATATGTATATATGTGTGCGCATATGTATGTATATGTATATGTATATATGTAACTACCTTTATAGCATAATGTTATGTATTTTCCATATGTAAAAAAATATTTTATATAAATATAATTAGCTTATGAAAATAAATACAACAAATAAAACTTTATAACCTTAAATAATTTAAATGATGATAGCATATAGGATGGCAAAATATATCTAAATTAATATTTAACATGAACAATGAAGATAAGTATGTTAATATATTGCACATAATATATTATTTTACTAGGGAGTGATAAAAGAGAGCGTACATCGATATTATACAATTAAGAGTGGAGGAAGAATTAAATATTGAATTAGCATAGGGAATAAAAATGGATCATGATATTATTATTTAGTTTAATAGTAATGTTAGAGATGGTAAATTTGAGTTTGTTAAGTAAGGTATTTAATGGATTAAAAAAAACTAAATGGTAATAATCATAATAGTAAAAATGTATTTATAGTAATAAGACTCCAAATTTTGATCTAAAAAATATATGATGGAACAAGTGAGTATTAATTGATTGATAAGTGGTTTCAAATGGATAAGCTAAATAGTTTAATTGTTGGAATGAAAGTAAAAATCAATGTTATGGTTATAATAAGATACATCTATTGTAAATCTATTAAGATAAACTATATATGTTTAATATATATATACCTATTAAAATAACGTCTATAAATTCATTTCAGAATTATTAGTTAAATTATAAAATTAATAAATAAATAAATGAAAAATAAACAAAAAATATAAAAAATAATTAAAGTACATAAGAGAGCGGTTTTAAGTATAAGAAAAACTGAGTTGGATATGGTCTGACATTTTTAGTTATAAACAATATTTATAAATCTTATTAACTAGAATTAAATTAGAATTAGTTTTAACTTAAGTATACATTTATTAAATTATAATTGAAATAACATGTTATCAAAGTAAGAAACTCTGAAACGTACTTATTAGAGAATTAGGATATATACAATGATAAATAATAAGTTCGAAAAATATAAATACTAGATTGTCGTATGTAGAATCGAGTAAAGTTTGTGAAATATAAAATAAAAAATATTACTTTCACTATAAATAATAATGATGGTGCTGATATTGATAATATAAATGAATATATAAATAAATAAATAAAAATTAAAATAAATGTAACTAACTAAATAATTTAAAATTCAAAATTAGAAGATATGAAGTATAGCTTAATACCTCATGACTATAGATTGAAATTATTTCTAATACTGACAGTTTATATTGTAAATATTAGTGAATTAATTTATAATATAAATCGTTTAATTTTTTTAAAATAAAATTAAATGAAAGACATTAACACTATATTAAAATTACTTCTTAGTTGAATTTGGATGTCTACGAGTTGGTTAATAATAAATATAAGTTGATATTTCGCCAGATTTGTTCCAACGGAGGTAACTCTTCCTTACTTTATTAAGCAAATTTAATTATTATAAATAATTAAATTTAAGATATAAATGATTTTTCAGATTATATTTAACCGTAACAAAATATACGTATAGTTATTTGGATTGTATGATTTTAAAAATTATAATTGTAATGACTAATGAAGCTTGATTATAATGGAATTGAGTTATGTATGGTTTTCAATTCAAATTAATTAATTAGTTATGATAACCGACCGTAATGATCAATCGTTTTTTGTTTTTGTTTTTAAGCTTTAATTTAGTTTCGTATATACTAACAGGTATAATAGTTTATAATTTGTTGGTATTATTTTCATAAGTATGTATATACAAATTAGAATTAATAAATTTACTAATAATTAAATAGAATATTTTGGTATAAGATTCATAAATTAATTGAAATTGTTGAGACGAATGGTTGGGTTTAAGTAATTTGATAAAAATTCAATATGGCATAATGTAAATATAAAAAGGTATTTGCAGTCTCTCTTCCAATTTTCGGATTATAATCATGTAAAATCACACTTCAATTCCTTTTGACGGATTGATCGTTGCTATTTCTTCTGATGAGTTAAGGGCATAATAGATTCATTGATTGATATAATAATTAAGTGATTGATTTTGCGCTACGAAACAGATACTGTCAAGAATTGTATAACACAACTGAATTAAAGGAACAGATTATAAGATGGTCAACATCATTAATTTTGTAATATAACTTTTAGTCATATATTCTCTATATTGCTTTGTAATTACATTGAGCTTTTTAAATATGGATTGATATATACTATAAGAAAATATATTTCTACATATATATATATATATATATATATATATATATATATATACGGATACGGTCTATGCTAATCGAGCCGTAGATGTCTCGTGTTGCTGATATATATATACTAGCAAAAGTATCCGTCGTTGATTGGGTTCAAAAACAGCCTACAGAAAATGGACTCTGATTTATGAAAGTATGATAGGTTATGAAAAGGAAGAGTTGTAAAGAGATAGCTTTGAATTTGGGGTATCAACACCAAAGCAAAATATGATGAAAGTAACAATAAAATAGATAAACCCCATAATTTATTATACCATACCTGTTCACACTGAAACACTTATCACAATATTCTGTGGATCTATATTAAAAAACCTTGTTAAACTTTGTGATATATTTCCATTCTATGGAGGTCAGGCGCGAACGAACACCCCATAATTTTATTATACCATATTTCTTCAAACTGAAACATAACTATCAAAGTATACTTACGCAGATAGATATGAAAAGTCTTTATTAAAGTGTGTGCCTGTTTCCATTCTATGGAGGCCAGGCGGTAACGCAGACCACACAATATTATTATATTATCCCTATTTAAGTTAAAACATACTATCAAAGTATTCTTATGTACATCTATATCAAAAACACTTGTAAACATTTTCTTTTTAATTTTAAAATATTTTATTTCCATACTTTGTGGACCAGGCACGAACGCAGACCCCACATTTTAATGAACCACTGTTCTGCTAGATCAAACATACCCATTCCTGTGTCTCGATACATCTTCTATCATTATATGTAATCAGTTTTTTAAAATAGTCAACCACATAAGAGCCTATTCGTGACCACACACACACACACACACACACACACACACACACACATTCAGTTTCATTTTATAGAGAGATATATATGCATATATGTATATATATGCATAACTATATATATATATATATATATATATATATATATATATATATGCATATATATGCGTGGGTGCGTGTGTATTTTTCACTTTCTCCTGGTTGATTAATGGGGTTTAACTTGTCTTAACATTTGGGTTAATAAAGGCTTAGACAATCTCATATATTTAGGGTAATGTTTTCTCCTGCCTTGGAGCCGAAGAGCCCAACGGACGTGAAAATTGGAGAAATTGGAAAGGAGGTTTTAGAATGTGTAGAAGGAATCCGGAAGCGTGTGGAAATGGGAGGAATTGAGAAAAAAAAACATAAAAGGGGGAAATGAAGGTTAACGTTAACGTTTATGGAACGCTATAAATCTAGGAGGAGCGGGTGAAAATACGACAAAACTAATGTTTCGATATAGGCGCGCAAAACATGAATGAAATAAGAGAGCGAAGTTTATGTAAATCCAACTGAAGGTTCGGTGTGCATTTTTACAGCAAGTCAACCACTTAACCCTTAATCTGCAGTAATTAATTTTTTGTTGCTTGAGTGTTTTCTTTTACGGCATGCCAATTGCTTTGTAGATAAATGGGTTTGTATACAAACATAATACAAATAATTACAGAATGTTTTAATATAAATTAGTTTAACAATTAGTATAGTGACACTGGCAATCCGGTATGCCTCATTAGCATAGGAATAGGAGAGAGGGTTCAGGAATAAGAGGGAGAGAGACTATATAATTCCCTAACTAAGAATAAAGGAAAAACTAGCCACTAATGATTTCTAATATTTCACTTCAAAACATATATAAGTGGCGGACAGATCTTATTTAACAAATAGATGACACTTTGGTACTACAACACAAAATAGAATATACTTCGGAGAACTCGTGACTTATGGGTGACTGCTCATTCGCAAATCGAGTTTGTGTTTTTTTTTGTTATGCATAGGACTATTTAGAAGAGAGCTTAAGTATTTTGTAGGTTTTGAATATAGTGTAGGCAAGTAGAAGGTAGCAAGTGATGAGGTATATGAATTCCGGGTTATCATATAAGCAACCATCTTGTCTAATTCGTTGTGCAATATTAATTCAATGGCATGCTCCTAGTTCCGAACCCGTATCGAGACGGTGATTAAAACTGAAGACTGCTACATTGAATAGACGTCAGCTCTATTGCATAATCAAGTTACCTGAATTGATTTTTTCAATAAAAGTTTTATATAGTTTTCTATAGGGCGGTTTTCTTTAGGGCGACAAATTTATCGTGCCACCCGGTAGTTTTAATAAATACTATTAAAACGACTACTGACATGGCATTAAAAAAAATTCGAAATAAATCATATACCATCTTTTATGACTACGTAATTCCTACAGCTATGTACCAAGAAAACTGTGCTATTAAACCTAGCGTAATGATATAGGACGGGAAGAAGAAGAAGAAGAAAGCAACCTTAATAGAAGTTACAGTCCCCAATGATGGAATTTTAGGAAGATCTCTGTCATTGCAGTAATTATATGGGCAACTGGACTAATGAAAAAGAATTTTAAAAAGTATCTGGTTAACATACCCGGTGAACCCATGCAAGTAGATTGAAATAATTGCATTTAAACGGGCGGTCAGTATACAGGGTGTCCCAGTAAATGTATACATACTTTGAATAATCATAAAATGAATATTTACTATGATAAAGAAAAATTTTATACATCAAAATACAGCAAACAAATATAAAAACCAGTCAGTTATCGAAAGTGCTCAATTTGGTGGCCGTTGTGGTTCTTACACAGCTTACAACGCTCACTGATTGAATCCAAAATTTTGGAACTCCTGTCTTACGAGCTGCTTGCCGAACAGATTTTTAGCCGATTGATTGAAACCTCTCAATAACTCCTCTTGCTTTTGTGAGACTTGTTGATGATCGTGGTTTTCCAGAGCTGTCCTTATGGGATCTTCTAACTGTTCATTCAACTCTTTCTTCTTACTCAAAATTCTCTCACAAACAAATAATTGTTGGTGCATCTAAAACGTATTTGTACTGCACATATGTTATTGTTCTTCCAATAGAAGGAGTTCTTCCTAGTTTAGTCTTGGTTTATCCATTATTCACACATTAAAAAATTATTTATAATAATTGAAGTTATTTTCATTTAAAGAGTGCATACATCTTATTGGGACACCATATATTGTAACGATCTGGAAGATATGAGATAGCGGGTAAATGTCTAACATCTGGTATGATATCTTATCCTCAGCTTGAAAAAAATAAGAAAATTTAAACAAATCTATATAAATATTATTTTAAAGCAAATGTAATAAAGAAATAGTGTACAATAAGTAAATGCACTAAGTGTGGTGAACACGATCAAATGTTATATACTGGGCATTATTAAGATGGCGTATATTTTGTATTGTTGTTGTTGTTGTTCGTCTTAGAAATAGTCTTAGTGTTTCATCTAGAGACAGGTATTCTACTACATGAGCACCAAGCCTGTAATTTAGCTATAAGAAATTTTTGAATATCTTGATAGATAGACTGATAGATGGTGCGTTTGACATTTACGTTGACAGTTATACATATGTTGTTGTAAATCGTCTAGATTGAAATGACCGATGTCCATTTATCAATGAATAACGACACACTTTGTTATAAACAAACTTGGTTTATTTAGTAAACATTCATATATACAAAACACGGCGGTGGCGGTGGTGGTGGAAGAGGTGTGGATTGTGAACGTTACAGGCAGTTCCTCGTCGTCTGTCTCTCTCTCCCCGTCTCCGCGCCTCTGCCTTGTTTTTGTTTACCATCTCACTTTTATGAACTTTCGACCTGGTAACCCATAAGCCAATTGACGTCAATGACACATATTTTGACCAGCCCGGCGTTTGCTGTTGGTCTTACCTGCGACCGAATTACGCCATCTCCAGGTCATCCCATTCCCGGGTTTCAGTTTTGTCGGTCAGGATTTAAGTTCATTCGAACCTTGCTCCATACAACAGCCTGACCCCTAAAATTACTTGCGTCATAGGACCAGGTCATCCAATTCCCGGGTTCCATTTTTGTTGGCCCGGATTTTGAGCTCGTTCGCACGTTACCTCTCCATAACACAAAGATAAGGAAGTAAAATCTTGCTTATTTAACTGTATTTCAATTTATGTTGTGGCTCGAAAGAGTCACTAATATAAACCTGCTCTAAACCGGGAGCTCGTCCATTAGACCGTCAGAGGTCGAACTCCGATAGTTATAATATTTTTGGCAATCCTCCCGGGTCGTCACGTACTACTAAGACTCAAAGTTCACAGCGGGTAATTTCGAGTGAATCCTTGTCAGCGACTAATGTCCCCTTACGGTCCCTTGCTGTTCAAAAAAGTGGATGAACTTTCGCTTGATTGAGCGGCGCTTACACGGTAAAAAAGAGTAGTTTAACCTTCGCTTGGTTTAGCGGCGCCTCCTCCACAAAAGAGTGTATTAATCTCCGCTTTGTCGGTCAATTTGGCTGCATGTTGTGGAAGAAACCTTTATTTCAAACGCATCAAATAAAATCACATCGACACAAGTGATTAATGTATGCAAAGCAAATATATATTAAGGACCTTGAGCATTCTAGAATTATTAGTTTTAAATAAATCTTATCAATATATTTAAACTTTTATATATATATATATATATATATATATATATATATATATATATATAAAATTGGGGCAATATGAATTGAATTTATATAGATCAAATTGAGATACGAAGTGATCTAATTTCAATTACGTAAAACAATCTTAAGATTTAACAATATAGATTATAGTTTACATTCGAAAAGTAATCTATCAAACAACTCTAAAAACTAAATGTGATTTTATGCATTTTATAAAATAGCAATAATAATCCTTGATTTTATATATACGATTGTCTTTCGTTCAAAATTTTTTCTTCGAAACTATAGGACTTATCTGGCTGAAATTTCACTTTATTTATGATCTAAATGTATTTGTCTATCTCTTCTTTTGCCTGTATATATATATATATATATATATATATATATATATATATATATATATATATATATATATATATATATAGTCATCCACATGCTGTACTGTTTAGCTGTATCACAGCTCATCAGTGCGGCTAGAAAAGCAACTACCTCAAACCAGGATCGAAATTCGACCGCCCAAACGACGGCCAAGGCACATTTCCATTTTGTTATACGGCTGCTGCTGAGAGGGTACTGAATTAACGATGTTTTGACATCGTCCAAATTCCGAAGCTAAATTTGTTTACACAAAGAGCATTACTTAATACGCTAATATCACTTTCCAATATGTTCAACCCAAGATACGGAGCATTATACACACACACACACACACACACACACACACACACACACACACACACACACATATATATATGTATATATATATATATATATATATATATATATATATATATATTACAGTTAACAGGGCTTATGCTTACAATTTAAGATATGTATATTTTGACTAGATTATTTTATTGCAATAATATTGTTTTGTCTGCGTTTGCACTGTATATTCATAAACATAAAAAGGTTTCACTATATTAAAACAGAGAATAGAGGTTTTACGCATAATAGCAAGTGTTATGCATAACTAAGCTATGTCCGCATACATATACATACATCTACACACACAATATTTATACACATATATATATTCTAATAATATTAAGAATCGTTTTTATACGTACATGCACTGATGCTTTACGCTTAAGCAATCATCAGTAAACGAAGTTTAAATGTCAGCGGCAATAAACAAAATAATTGAAGGAATTTAAGTATCTGTGACTGACTGAATCCTGTCCTAGTTTTATTTTAAAAGAGTCTCTAAAATTCCAACTTCCAACATTTATTTCGAACACTTAAACTCCACTACTATTTAGAGATTGACATGGTTATTTTAAATTCTAAACAAGCCAAAAAACACAAGTCATTAAAATCTTCGAAATGGTTCGGAGGTTATTGTAAAAATGCCCCTCAGTTTGTTTTATTTATGTTTGCTTTATTTCCTTTTATGATGTTTTTGATTACATCTGTTCTCTATATATTTTTAACCAAGTAGTAAATTACATTTTTGCAAACCTTTTTCACGGTCATACCTACCCAGCTGCCGATCCTACCTCTGGCGATTTTTTTTTTTTTTGCCAGCTTTCAAGCTTTAACTTCCTACTGACCATACATTTATGAACTTCTTACTGACTATATATATCCAGCTGGCGATCCAACTTTGACGACGACTTCTGGACTAAACCTGCCATTTGCCAATCAAGTGTTTCACGACGATTTATCCAGCTATACCCGGTTGCCTTTCCAGTCAGCATTGAAGATCTTCTACTGATCAAATACTCTGCTGATCCAACGATGTGCTGCTGTCCAGGATCACTACTTCAGTGACGTATACATCGACCGTATCTACATAAGATAAATCCGCATTATATTAACCCAGAACAAAACGTCTCTTCAACCTCAAGGAAGACCACGAATAGCAGGTTCATGAGAGGATCTTATCAACCTCTTTAAAAGCTAGTATAGTTGCCCCCAATTTGATCAAGCTTATTAAACGCATTTTCGCCCTTAGAAAGATTCAGTTTCGCCTATTCTGCGGAGCCTGAAGCCAATGCGCAAATGTCCATCTTTATTCTGCCTTTGAACCTCATGATGCAATAGCAAATCATAGTTCTCTAGTCTGCATATTTTCTTTGCATGCTCGTTTTTGTGTGCCTAAATGAAAAATATTTCTGTATAGTACCATATGGTATATATATATATATATATATATATATATATATATATATATATATATATATATATATATATACCATATGGTACTATACATAAATTACTAAATATTAAATTAGCTCTAGGATATTTACCTATCGAGCTTATTATATATCTAAATTACAAAGTACCATATGGTGTGTATATATATGTATATATATATATATATATATATATATATATATATATATATATATATATATATATATATATATACCATATGGTACCATACAGAAATTACTAAATATTAAATTAGCTCTAGCATATTTTCCTATCGAGCTTATTATATATCTAAATTACAACGAGCACTTTTTCTTTCCCTGTATTTTAATTAAACTAGTAATTTTATCATTACATTGAAATACACTTTGCTCTTTAGACTATTGTTCGAATCTCCTTTAAATATATATATATATATATATATATATATATATAAGTGAACGTGTCTGTGTGTCTGTGTATCTGTCTGTCTATGTACATTTCCCTACGCAATAACTCTGTCAATTTTAGTCTACAGACTCGTAATTTGATATACAAGGTACTGAGAACTCGGAAAATCGATGTGATCGGTTTTCGGCCGTGAAATTTTGCTATTAAAGGGTCAAAGTTCAACGATTTGACCTTTGATAACTCTACTAAACTCCTCCGACAATTTTTCGGTCTAAACACTTGAAATTTTAGATATAGGTTCCTTGTACATGAATCTAACTTAATAACTGATTTGAGCCCAAAACAATAAATTTTAAGGGATCATAATAGGGGTCAAAGATAAAAAATTGACCACTTTTTTTGTGCGTGTGTGTTGGCTGGACGCTCGGATTTGCTCTGTTGTACAATACGCTTAAATATGATATTATAATTTATGCAGATTGCGTATGTTTAAATATAAAATCAATACTTTATTGATTATTATATATTACTAGCAATAATTTGCTTGGTAGACTAATTCTCGAAAAGAAATGTATAAAATGAATAGTCATTGTAGTATACTTTATAAAGTTCTGTGTTTTTGTATAATATCATTCCAGATTACTGTCTATAAAAATAATAATAAATATATATATATACATATATATATATAAATATATATATATATATATATATATATATATATAAGCGAAATGAAGAGGGTGACAGACAGAGGAAGATACAAAAACAAAGATAAACTGAAAAGTCAAAGAGAAACAGCGAACTTGAACAAAGTAAAAATGATTATTAAAAAAACATGACAAGTTTTTTTCAAAAAGAAGTTTAAAAATGGAAAAGGCATAAAGAGATAAATAAAAGTGTCGACAACCTGATGAGGAACAGATTAGTTGGATGCTAAGGATAAGTGGGAAGGACAGAGAAGTCGAGGTGGTGGAACGTTTCGGTGTAAGCACTAGAGATGATTTCGGGCGGGTGTCAAATATGTCGGAACTTTGCGTCTTTTTCAAAGTGGGCTTATTGCTATCATGACAATCTTGAATAAGAGAAATTGTGGCGCTTCGCCGAGTTTTCCCTAATAAGAACAATTAAGATAAGTCAAAGGGTGTCAACTTCGTTTCATGTCGTCCATCGAGAATGACACAGAAGCTTAAGCACACACACTGTGAGGGAGAAGAACACACGCATACACGTATATATATATATATATATATATATATATATATATATATATATATATATATATATTTCTTAATTTAATTTAATAGCAGACGCTGGGACACGAAATGGTATATATATATATGTGTATATATATATATATATATATATATATATATATATATATATATATATACCATTTCCTGTCCAAGCGTTTGGTGTTAAATTAAATTAAGAAATTATATGCCCAAATGTGAACTATTAAATATTACTACAACTACTACTACAACTACTACTACTACTACTAATGATAATAATAATAATAATAATAATAATAATAATAATAATAAGCTTATCATCTTCAAGACTCTCGTCGCCGCCACGATATTGTGCTGCAGTAGTGGTTCCTGGGCTAAATGCTCCGTTGATATCGCGAGCTGTTTCTGAAATTGACATAAGAAAATTGTGCGAATTTGCGTTTTTTTCATCTTTTACTCAACATTCTTAAAGAACACATAATTTTTGTAAAATAATTGATATTTAAACGATTTGATGGGAGTGATACGCCCTTTGAAATGATGCATGACGTAAAGGTATTATAATAAAACATATTTGAAAATGCATCACTTGAAATGAAAATTAAACATTTTGTAAAGAACTTCCTTCTCAACCTAATATATATAAATATATAATATATTATATATATATATATATATAAATTTTAAGGGATCATAATAGGGGTCAAAGATAAAAAAATGACCACTTTGTGTGTGTGTGTGTGTGTGTGTGTGTGTGTGTGTGTGTGTGTGTTGGCTGGACGCTCGGATTTGCTCGGATTCCAGTAAAGTAACTGGCCCTGACGGTATTCCAATTATAGTACTCAAAAAACTTCAACCTGAACTAGCGCCCATACTTACAAAACCGTTTAAACGTTGTCTTAAGGAGAATAGTTTCCCATCTCCCAGGAAAATTTCATCAGTATGCCCTGTATTTAAGAATTCAGGTGATCGTTCATCCCCCTCTCAGTACAAGCCAATAAGTCTCCTGTGCGTCATGAGTAAGTTGTTGGAATCTGTGTTAAATACAGAAGTAATCAACCATCTCAACAAAAATAACCTTCTTAGTGACACTCAATATGGTTTCCGTTCTGCTAGATCTACAGCAGATGTGCTTACAGTTATATCTCATAGGATTAGCAAATCTCTCGACGGAGGCCACCTTTCTAGGGCAATTGCTCTTGACATATCTAAGGCTTTTGATAGGGTATGGCATAAAGGTTTACTTCATAAGATCTCTAGCTATGGTATAGCTGAAAATGTCTTCTCAATTATTAAATCATTTCTTTCTGATAGGTTCATAAGAGTAGTAGTTGAGGGGCAAAAATCAGAAGCTCACAGTATTAATGCCGGTGTCCCTCAAGGGTCCATCCTGGCCCCAACTCTTTTCCTGATCTACATTAATGATCTTCCAAATCACATCCTTACATCATTTGTAGACATTTATGCTGACGACACTACCATTTATGGTAGCACATCTAAGACAGTAAACGACCAAGTTCTCTCCAATTCTCTCTCCTCTGATCTTGAGCACGTAGTACAATGGGGAAAGGAGTGGCTGGTTACTTTTAATGCATCTAAAACCAAGCTTCTCTCTTTACATCATCAACATGCTGATCCACATCTGGCATCAATTGAAATGAATGGCTCTCATCTTCAGGAGGCCTCAAGTTTTGACAAGCTTCTGGGCTTGACCTTTACTCCTGATCTTAAATGGAACACGTACATCAAATCTGTTGCCAATGCCGCTGGAAAAATGGTGGGATCTTTCTATCGATCGGGTAAATATCTCACTGCTGATGCTATTCTCTATCTATATAAGAGCCAGGTACGTCCAAGGATGGAATATTGTTGCCACATCTGGGCAGGAGCTGCTAGAAAGGACTTGTCCTGCCTTGATAGAGTTCAAAATAGATTTCGTAGCCTCGTAGGAGATGTACTTTTCTCTTCCTTGCAACCTCTATCTCACAGAAGAGATGTTGCGAGTTTGTCTCTGATGTATCGTTATTTTCATGGAAGGTATTCAACTGAGCTTCAATCTATGGTCCCCCTTCGCCAAACTTTCACAAGAAACACTCGTCTAGCTGTACACACTATCAATAATTTCCCCACTCTTTATCCGTGTCTAAACCTAAACGTAGATTCCATGAACAAAGCTTCTTTCTTAGAACTGCACGCCTGTGGAATTGTCTTCCGTTTTCCTGCTTTCCGGCTGACTACAATATGGTTGTCTTCAAGTCTAACGTAAATAAGTTCTTGATGAGCCGTTCTATATAAGTTATCAAATTTACCAAATTTTCATTACTAATGATTACTATATTGTCCAATGTCTACTGTACACTCTTTAACCCTTATCCTTGAGTGGCCTCTTGGCATTGATAAGTGGTGATACCTATGTAATATATATATATATATATATATATATATATATATATATGATTATATTACTATTATTAATATATGATTATATAACTATTCTATGGTAGTTGACCACCTTTCAGAGATATTTCAGGTTTTGTTTTCTCGTGTATCAAGGAAAAAATACAAAAGAATAATTGGACTCTTTGAAAAGTACCTATGTGTGACTTTGTTTTATGATAGAATTCAACTTGCAAAGCACGCAACGGACTTTCTGAAGAAGGTACGTAAGTTCCTAAAGCACATTGAATGAGACGATTAATGCGTACAAAACTTATAGAGTTTTGTCAAAATTTTCCTTCTTTTAGACATGTTGCCTGCACACAGCTCGGAAGCCCTATATGTCCCGTTAGCTCTGAACTGATGAGAGTAGTAATCTGGTTCTGCGAACCATCATAAGATAGGTTTTTTTTTGTTTTTTTTTTGTCAGTTTCCTTATTCCTTGATGAATTGTCTTTACTACGGCTAAGAGCAGCATATATACATTATTATCTGATATTATATTTATACATTTTGGACTTATTACTTCATCAGTTCTAAATACATATGGACAGCATCTTAATAGATTAAAATATAATGAGATGTATTTAGAAACGCATCAAGTTGCCTTCTACTATAGTTCCCCACTTTAATTCAATTTTAGTTTTTGGTAACTAAAATCTGGATACCAACACCAAAATTGTTAACAATTATAAAACGATTACATACTATTTAAGCATATAATCGCTTTCATAATGGTTAGCAGCTATTTACACATTTTATGTAGAAAATGAACTTCTTGAAAATGTCTGTATTGAACGATAACATAATAATCTGTTTAATAGCAGTATTATTTTTAGTGAAGATGGTAACATCGCCTAAAAAGAGCTATCTTTACAGTCATGCGGGTTCAGTTTTTGTCTAGCCATACTAAAACCCCCAAAATCGCACTTGATGACTCTTGGCTAAATATTCATCATCATTATAAGTTGAGGATCAAAGGTAAAATCGGTGCAATCAACGCAAAGTGTTGCATAAAAAAAGCGTTTCAATGGAAAAGCTTGACTAACAGTTACTGATGAGAGATGATCCTAAAATGGAAGTGAACGAAATTACATTTCTTGCTAACATAGATAATTCTGTCCCTAACAGCCGACAGAGGAAGTATGTTAAAGGTTGAACATAAGGTAGATATGTAACGAGAAATGTTATCTGTATGAATCGAACATGTTATCGTTATTAATAAACGTTTGAAAGAGTCTGTCTGCAATAATATGGCTGTATTTTACTTAGAAATCTGTATGTATAAATAGGTTTCTAGTAGGAATAAATGTAATTAGCAAGCATCGTCTGTTTAATGTAACAAATCAAAATACAGTAATGTTGATGCTATAGTTTAATGGACACGAAAGCTTATGGCACCGACATTTTTAACTCTCACTTTATATATGTCTCTCTCTCTCTCTCTCTCTCTCTCTATATATATATATATATATATATATATATATATATATATATAAGCGCAAATAGCATGCCACTGTGTTTTTCTGTAGCAGTTTTTTTCCTGATTAATAAAACTTCTAATTAAAACTAAACTTCGGCGTTCGAGTGTCTATATCCACCGACGATTCTGTATTTTAAAGCCTGAGTTCTCCAAGACGAGACGAGCGTGTAATTTTTTATACGACTTAACAAAAACAGAAATTTCTTAAACATATTTAAACTGCGATCTAGCAATCAATTGATATGGGCTCTTTTGATCGCAGTAAACTACAGTTGATCGATTATTTTTATTAATGTAAAAAAATAAGCGTTTTAAGACATGTTTGATTTGTAACTCACAGAAATAACAATTTAGGTTTTGAAAAGATTCACCAATAAATAGGTAGCATAATTTATTCTACTTAAAATAACAAATCTAATTTAGCTAATTAAATACACGTGATTAAATATCCTACTATTCTTTTTCTCTTTCCCCCATTGAAAAAATTATGCAACCATGGCCTGTGACCCTTATTCGGGGCGTATACTGACAATCTAAACATTATTACGTTTTAAAGACTCGCTACTTCCCAACAGCGGGCCCTAATTTCACTCTTTCGGACCACTGCCTCAAAGCACTTAATGAAAATAGCTGCAAAATAGAAAAAACAACAAGTGAATCCAGATGATACTAATTTACTTACGCAACTGACATATCACATAAGCTAGTAAATCGTAAATGTTTTCATTTTCTGTTTTCTTTGTTGACACTTCGCCATCCTCTTATTCAGCTTCTTCATCATTAATTATCCTCCTATCATCATTGCTATGATAATTATCATCATATTGTTAGCCTCTTTCTGTCTCAAAGAATAATGGATAACATCCGAAAGGACGCCTGCGCGAAGAATACTTAATGTTGAAAAAAATTACGCAATTCTCAACCGCACTGTTTCTTGTCAAATATTGCTAAAGTCTTTATACTATTAGTATACTTTATCTACTGCGCCACGGTTCCGTTCGGAAAATATTAGCATGGATTTGGGGAACCTTAAATCTATTTTTGCTTTTAAATGTGAAACTTTACTATTTATTAATGTACACGATCATTTATAACTATAACTTTATATATATATATATATATATATATATATATATATATTGTTTTTAAAATACAATTATCCACTGACACGTATTTCGTCGTCTACGACTCATCAGTGGCTGAATATATATATATATATATATATATATATATATATATATATATATATATATATATATACTCGCGGTGGGAGGGGGGTCTTTTTTATCGGTCGTAAAATACGCTTAAATATGATATTTTTATTTGTTTAGATTTCGTATATATTATTATTATTATTATTATTATTATAAGAGTTGTGATTTCAAAAGTAAAAAAAAACAGCGCCATCAGCTAGAATCGAACCCAAAAGCAAAACTGTAACATTCCAAACTGGTGACGTTACCACTATACCAACGTCAGACACATATGAGCAGATTAAAAATATACGAAAATGAATATGCAAAATTTATAACGGTGTTTTTACTTAAATGCTCATCTCTTTTTGATTCTCAAAACTATTTTAACCGGCCAAAGACCCATAAAAGAACGGTCCATAACAAAAATCATTTCATTTGAGGCCTGTAACACAGCTCTGCGACTTTTACTTTCGATAAAAATAGAGTTTTAAAATATACAGACAGACATTGTGAGTTTTATAAATTAGATATATCTAATATATAAGAGCTATATGACTGTCTATCGGTCTCCGTATAACAAACGCTATCTCTTCCAGATTGGCGCTAGATCTTTTGTCATAAACCGTGTCTTTGTAGGATTTAAGCCAGTTAAAATAGTTTTAAGAGGTCAAAAATCGGTAAAAATTGAAAAAAGCTTAATACATTTTGTACATTCAGCTTAGCTTATTTAATTTTTTTAATTTTTAATCAGTTCACGTAAGTAACAAGGTAACGTCACTAGATTTGAATGCTACAGTTTCGCTTTCGATTTCATCTGATGCCCTCAAATACTTTTTTTACTTTTGAAATCTACGACGACGTGCAATAAGTAATGTCCCTGACCCACTTTCAGTTATTTGATCTAGCTGAAATTTTGCATGTGCAATGATTTATATCTCTACGGGTTATGTGGCAAATTACAGCTCTGAACTTATTGTGATTTCTGTTTTACAGGTGTTTGAACTGAGTCGGGTATATAATGGAGCCTGTTGAATGTCGAATGGGTCGATAATTTAATGAGGCAGTTCTTTCGCCAGAGTTTTGGAAAACTGGGACCACAGAATCAGTTTTCCAGGACTCAGGAAAGCAAGGTTTATTAAAGCATTTGTTGTAAAGTTTGGAAAGAAATTAGGCTACTTCGGCAGAGCACTTTTTTAATAGCACAGCCGAGATAAGATCAGGTCCACATGCTTTTGAAGTGTCAAGATTTTTTATAATAGCATGCACCTGAAAAGGGGTGATTTTCAGATCGTCTTGTGTGACGTCTGCCCGCAAAGGAAGGGGTGGCTGGCAGGGTCCAGTGTGGAGTTGAAAGCAAACCGACTGGCAAGAATGTTAGAGCAAACAGCCTAATGATTGTTGGATAGTGGGTGAATTGTTTATTGCACAGTATTTATTACGCTGTTGTAGATTTTCCAGAAATCACGGGTTCCTAATTTCTGTGCTTCGATTCGTTTTTCAGTGGTGTCAGTAAATTCTCTCTTAGCTGTCGCTATTCCTTTCTTACAGCTACTTCTGGCTTCTATATACTTCTGTCTGTTTGAACTGGACTTATGTCAGTTGAATCTGCGGTACGCGTGCTGCCTTTGCGCAGTTGCGACTGCACAAGCAGAAGTAAACCATTGGGGAGAGTGTGGCTATAGAATTTCCGCGTGGGAACATGTGCTTCAATTGCCGTTTTGAACTATTAAGTGGTCTCATTTGCGCACTGTTCAGCAGGAAGAGAAATGATATTTCCCCATGGGGCATCTCTGATTAGATCCCTGATGTTTTCCCAGTCAGCCTTTTTATAATATCTCGTTTTTTTAGTAATGTCTCTTCGGTTTTGGCTCTAAAGTTTGATGCGATTTCAACCATTCTCAGCGTTTTCAAGTGGGCTGTGTTACACAATCATCGGGAACTGTGGTTTAAAACAGATCTAGAAGTGATGCATGTTGTTCTTGCTGGCCTGCGAAACGGATTGGAAACGTAACCATCTGTGACGGTGAAAGGAACATTTTAGTGAAGGCGGGCTTTATCGTGGTAGAATATATTAGCATTAATATAATAGTTTTAAACGAATGGTTTATGCATCCCTGTATTGAGGAGTATTTTAATTTAAGGGCAGTGTATTATATTTGATGTTAAGATATTGAGTAGTGATGGACAGAAATTAGAAACTCATAGTATTATTGCTGACGTCCTTCCAGGTTCAATCTTGGCCCATCTATCTCTAATCTTCATCAATGACCTCCCAAATCACATTCTAAGATCATTCGTAATGCAGAGGAAACCACAATCTGTGGCAACACTTCAATGTCAGCAATGACCAAGATCTTCCTAATGTAATTGCTTCTGATCTGAGGAAGGTGGTTCAATGGGAAAAAGTGTGTTTGGTTTATTTTAATGCATCGAAAACCAAGCTTCTCTCCTTTCATCATAACCGTTGTGACCCCCATCATACCCCAATTGAAATGAATGGCTTCCATGGCTTCTTAGTGAAGCTCCATGTCTTGACAAGCTTATGGGACTGACTTTCACTCCTAATCTGAAATGGAACACATACATCAAATCTGTTGCCAAAATAACTGGGAAATGGTTGGATCACTACCGCTCTAACTGTTCATGCATTCCTCTATCTGTATAAGAGCCAGGTACTCCATAAAATGGAAGATTGTTATCACATCTAGGCAGGAGCTGTTCGGCGCGCCCTATCCAGCTTTGTAGGAGTTCAAAAACCTGTTTGAGACCTAGTAGTAGTAGTAGTAGTAGTAGTAGTAGTAGTAGTAGTAGTAGTAGGTAATACTCTCTTCCCTGCAATCTCTTTTCTACAGAAGAGACTTTATTTTCATGGCAAATGCTCAACGGAACTCCAATCTATAGCCCCTCATTGCCAAACGTGTACTCGACTAGCTACAACCACTATAAAAGATTTCCTCTAAACGCAGATTCAATGAATAAATCTTTTTTCCCAGAACAGTCCGTCTGTTTGAATACAACATGGTATCTTTGAAATCCAATATAAGCAAGTTTTTGTGTAGCTGTCTCCATAAATAGTCAAATTTTACTGATTACTATACTACCACCTTACATTCATCAAATCTTGCCCTCAAGTGGATTTCGGGTCTTGATAAGTGGTGACCCCCCCCGCGTTAAAAATGGTGTATCGCTGTGGTGTAGGGGTATGAGTTTAAACACATTTTAAATCAGAATGGTTGTATTTAAGTTTAAACCTATTGTCGTAATTGTAGAGGCGTGAAAACGGTGGGCGTATCTTTATCGATTGAAATGACTTTCGAGGCGTATCATATAAAGAAAAAAGTATTAATATGGGCTGTCAGAGTGATATGTCGGGGGTTTTTATGAGTACAGGTGGGTTATTTTGAGTAACTCTGCCGGTCTTAAACTAATAATGTTGCTTCTTTTTTTGGGAGGCCGTGTAAGACCGTTTAAATCAAAACTTGGTTACATAATGTATATTCTTTATTTAATGATGCTCCGTACATATTATTCAAGTAGGTGTTTCACCGGTAAATTTAACATATTAATTTTCTTTTTAAATTTAAGGCAAGTTTACGAATATATGTTATTGGTTAGAAGTGAGCGTTATGGGGGAGTGGGTATGGGTAATATTTGGATCTTTGATGGAAGTGTAATATAAGAAAACATTATATTAAATCGGAAGGTATTGGGGTTGGTATGTCTAAGATTATTTTATAATTGAATAGGGTTTGATCTTCAGACTTACATTTGTTTAAAAGCAGAGCATCCTTAAATGATGTTGGTGTTCATCTATTTGAAAAGTAGGAAATATTTTGTGCAGGCACTGTTTGAATATCTCAGTTTTTGATGTTCATTCAGGCTTTGGAAATAAAGTTGATGACCCGTAAGATTTTTGGGGTTTTTTTTTCAGTTTTGCGTAATAAACAATTTTTATAATCGAATTTGTTTACATTAATAAATTTTCCATTTAATATAATAGGGGATACTAGACTCCTGTAGGATTCTATATTTTTCAGAGGTAAAAAATGAGCATTTTGTAGAAGTTGAGTCAAAGGATTTTTGCAGCAATAACTTTCCATTTAATATCAGTTAAATTGAGTGTCCATGTTATGGCTGCTAGAGAGGTGTTAACTTGGATAGAAATAAACGCTAGACGCATTTAAAGGATAATGCTAACACCATAACAATCATAAAATAGATTATATCTACCATAGACTTAGAAATAATTTTACTGGCGGTGAATAATTTAAGAATTTAAAAAACGTTTAAAATACAGTTCTAATAATATTGAGTTTAATAATATTGTACTTAAATATCATCAACAAGATACAAATAATAATATCAGAAATAAAGATAGAAAAAAAAGAGAAACATCCGTTTGTTTACCTCACCGTTGGAAAGAAATTGTATCCACTTTTTAGTCGTTACTAATACGTTACATAAAATATTCAACAAAAAATGCTTCAACTGTTCAAGATTGTTTGTAAAAAAATATATATAATAATAATCAAATTTCAATATATAATAACAGATAAAATTAGTAAAGAGAAAATATCAATAAAATAATTTGATAATAATAATAATAATAATAATAATAATAATAATAATAATAATAATAATACACAAGAATTAGTAAAAATTCTGTTAGTAATAGTAATTACTAAAATATAAAAAAATAAAATATACGAGGAGCGTTGCAAAAGAAATCACTCCAACTTTTTAATACCGCCCAAATAGATCAGTGAAGATTGCGAATTGCATTGTGATAGAAAATGAACTTATGCATTTATAATCTTAAAATTTCATTTCTCTGTTGCAGATATTAACGGTGTGAAACTCTAAGTAATAATCCCTGCCATAGACGTGTGTCAGAAACAGAGATACGTTATTGGATTTCAGTCAAAATTGCATTGAGAATGGTGATGACTATGCAGAAAAATAAATTCTATAGCTCAGAAGGTGGCGTGTTTTAATGGTACCGCTCCCGTTTTCGTAGCTCATCAATTTATAGGGTTAAAAAGAAATACATATGAGATTTTGCTTTTGGAACGAACCTCGTACTACACAAACGCGCTCCAGATGTCTATGCACAGCCATCATTCATTGCTAGCAAAAACGCATTGATAATGTTGGTGACTATGTGGAAATATGAAATTCTACTTAAAAAAAGATGATTTACTTTTGCAACGACCCCTGTAATAATAGAAAGTCGAAAAATAACTGCTTAACCAAGGAAATAACATATCAAGCATAACATAAACAAACATAACAATTAGAACAACAACAAAAATAATATATAGGAGCTAATGCACTATATAGAAAAATATGTATTATACTTACAACAGTACATTTGATAACAAACATAAACACAAATATATGCTCAATAATTACCGAATAATTACTGGGATCTGTCAATAGACAACATGAAAACATGAGGATGATAAGGAATATGGCTCGTTCTGTGTTAAATCAATAAATTGGGGGAGGGGATAAATACCATGCCTGACACAGATTTTTTTTTCAAATTTCCTAGACTTATAGATCTCCATGAAAGGAATTGAATGGCAATTATTCCACATCTCAGCGTCAATAGGTCCCTTAGATATGGCATTGACTTTTTTACAAAAATGTTAATTTTCATAAAGAAGTGGCCAACTTTAAAAACGATATCTCTGTTGTTTATGGACCTACATTCATACATCATCATAAAATACTTGTATATCTCTATAATTTCATTTGGCGATATTTTTTCAACGTCTAATAAATAAGTTAATTTGAGCTTGACCTTTTATCTGAATTATCTCAAAAACCGTTATTTTAATTCTTTTTAATTTTGACAAAAGGTTTGTCAATTTTATGGCAGTATATATTCCAAATATCATGATGGGCATTCCACTAGAACTGTTGTTACAAGCGTTTTTATAAAAGTGGGCAAAATTCAAAATGGCGGAACCTAGTACCTGCTACTTCATATAAAAACATGTTGATATTTCACAATATGGTAAAGTTTTATATCTTTGTAAGGCTATTTTAATGTTTATTAATATTTATATAAAGACCATTGTCATAAAATCAATAAAAAACATTTCTGTAGATGAAAATGAATTTTAGTCTTTTTTTTAATGCAACACAGATTTTGTTATTAAAAAAGGATATAATTAGTGTTCTGACGGTTAATCGGCATCATGAAAATCGGAACTTTTGGAGGCATTGGAATAAATAAAATTTTGCCTAATTTCTGATTCCAAAAACGATTCCGATAAAAATGTTAAACTTTTCCATTTCTGGTACTAAAAAATAAAATAAGTAATATTTATTTTTAAGCTCTGTCCAAACCGAATTTCATGTTCACCCGGGTAACGCCGGATATCTATGCTAGTACATATCTATAAAAACAATGGTACAATGTAAATCGAAGCAAGTAATTAGTTTATTTCATCGTGAATAAAATAAAAACTTTTCTCTATTTATCTTATACTAAGGTAAGTTTTTTATCATATATATATATATATATATATATATACTTTCACTCTCTCATCCCAAAATAGCGAACATTTCTGTAAAAGTCTGAGGATGCTACAGACAGCCAAAAAACGGCCAAGTAGCTGAAACAATAATGTAACTTACTAGAAAGATAAAACGCATACCTGCTCTACAACGGTAATGAGCACTTTATTCAGTTTTTATTAATTACCATTTCCACTAAATATTTCCTCCCACCCGGTTGAGCACTATACATAAAAACTTGGACTATTACCCTACGCTATGGAAAAGGTGAATGTCAACTTGTCTCTCAAAAACATACCAACGACAAGCAAAACAAACTACCTGTTAAACCTCACCCTAAGAATGGAAGAACTAATCAGAAGGATGCGATGGAAAGCATATTTCTTTCTAAAGGGAAAAGACGAAGGGAACACGCACAAGGACTACCACGGACTCATCAATAAGGATACAGCCCCAATCATCGACCTACTCCACAACTTTGAAACAGATCTCACGGAACTTACCAACAAAGTATCTTTTCACCACAGAAAAAAAACTATTCCAACACCACCTAGACAAACTAGTCAAAAACATTAACTCCTCCAAATTACTGTATGTCAAAGCTGACAAGACACATAACTTCTACAAAATCCAAAAACAAAAATACCTAAAACTGCTTAAAGAAAATATCATCACCAACTATAAAAAATCGGATATAGATCTAATCAAAGACATCAATCTAGATAGCAAAAACATAACTGACACACTCAACATCAGCAACAGAGTCGGAAAACTAGCGAGCAAAGAAGCCTACATAATGCTTAAGGACCACAAACCCAACTTCGAGGGAAAACCTCAAACTAGGCTCATAAACCCCACCAAGCCCGAAATAGGAAAAATTAGCAGAAGAATACTAGAAAGAATTTACTTACAAAAGAATACTAGAAAGAATTAACTTAACTAAACCAGTGGATAAATACTAAAGACACCATAAAATGGTTCGACAACATCCAAAATAAAAAGAAGGCCGCCTTCATCCAGTTCGATATTGAAAGCTACTATCCCTCCATATCAAAGGAACTGTTTGACGAAGCCTTGGAATTTGCCTCTCTACTCTCCGACCTACAACCATCCGAAATGGACAGTATAAAAAAGTCCAGAAAAACAGTCCTAATTAGCTAAGGCACCCAATGGACTAAGAAAAACCAATCCGGATCATTCGACCTCTCAATGGGAGTGGCAGACTCAGCAGAAGCAACTGATCTTGTCGGTTTCTTCATTCTATACAACCTAACAAACACTATAAAAAACAAAAACATAAGACTATATAGAGACAATGGCCTCATAATAGTTGAAAACTCAAATGGCCCCAAATGCGAAAAAATAAAGAAAACCTTAACTAAAGAAATGAACAGAATAGGCCTAAAACTAGACATAAAATCCAACATAAAAACCGTCAACTTCCTCGATGTTACTCTCAACCTCTCAAGCAACACATACGAACCCTACACCAAAGACAACATCTACCCACTCTATATACACCCACTATCAAACCACCGAAATCATATAATTAAACACATCCCCACATCTATCGAAAAAAGACTTAACACCAACTCCTCCAAACTCGAAATTTTTAACAAACATAAACCCTTCTACGAAAATGCACTCAAGGAAAGTGATCACCCAAGCATTACCTTCAATTACATTAAACCAAATCAATCCCAATACCGCAAACAAAAGAAATAGAACTAGGAAAATAATTTGGTTCAACCCCCCTTCAATACAATGGTCAAAACCAAACTTGGCACTAAATTCTCCCAACTAATAAACAACCACTTCCCACCCAATCACGTACTACACAAAATCTTCAACAAAAACACAATTAACTCAGCTACAGTTGTATGGACAACCTAGAACAAATAATCAAAAAACATAACAGAAAAATACTTAACAAAGATGAAAATACAAACAACACCAACAGGAACAAGTGCAACTGCAACAACAAATCGGAATGCCCACTTAATCAACAATGCCTACAAACAGAAGTAGTTAAAGCCACAATCGCACCTAAAGAAAACCCAAACGACAAAAAATATTATATCGGCCTGGCCGGCACCTCATTTAAGGATAGATTCAGAGTACATAAATGCTCCTCCACAAACCCTAACCACCCTAACAAAACCTCACTAACTACCCACTATCTACATCCAACCCAAAATAACCTTACACCAACCATTAAATGGGAAATCCTTAGAAAATCTAGCACATGTAAATCCCTAAACTCTCCATGTCTCCTCTTCCTAAACGAGAAACTCCTTTTCTCCAATTTTAAAGACAGAGACAAATTACTAAACAAAAAACAGGAAACCACCATAAACTGTAGGCATTACAAATCCCACCTCCTTAGCAACTACACACCTCTCTAAAACATCCCTTAGACAACACCACCTTAAATCCCCCTTACTATATATCCAATGCAACCACCCACCACAACTACCATAACATACACTCAACCAAACCCCCTCAACCAACTCCCCCACACCCCACACCACCTTACCCCCTTCCCCTAAGAATCCCCCTAAATCCAACAAATAACATATACCCCAATCACCACCAACTCTAAACACCACATAACCTCATCCCACATAACCACCCAATAATCGGCATCAATTCCCCTCCCCCTAGCCAACCCCCCTGCCCAACCCAAACAAACCCTACATGCAACCTCCACGACTTAACACGGAAATTTTTTGCATATAACTATGTAGATTTACACCTGCACAGGTAAGTGCACACGGAAATGTACAACCAACCGATGCCCCATGTGCATAGGCGCACACCTTAGAGCATGACACCCCAGTATAGCCTTTCACCTAAACTGATCGATAATACCATAAAAAAACAAAGAACAATAACTACAGCACTCAATCCCCATATAAACCACCCCAAACTCCTCCCCAAAATCTATAAACATGGCTACCTAGGACCACTATCCCGGGTACGTGGGCGCTTATTAATGCGTATGTAGGTATATGTGGATGACACCCGTGCCCACACTTACGGCATATCACGCTATATACCCGTATGTATATGCGAGCACACATATCTGTGCTTGTGGGAGTGTGGGCATGTATCTTTGCATATGTGCATAACGAGAGCATATGTGCATGCATATGTGTATGCGTGTATGCATGTATATCTGTGTACATGCATGCGTGTGGGAGCGTGCATCTGTAGGTTATATCTATATGCGGAGGAGTACGCCGGCGCGCCCATGCGCACCCACATCTAACCAAAAAAAAAACACTAATTAAAATGAAAACATTATGTATAGAACCCTGGGAATGAGTTTATGCTCATATCTATGTATAACCATGTCTACATCGAACGAAATTATTGCGCCTATGTACCCACAAATGAACTTAGATTTAAATCTATCCAGACGAATATGTCTATACCAATAACTGTCTGTATAACTGGGTGTGTATGTGTGTATGCACGCACATGTACATCCACGTTGGCGTCCGTATGTACACGGGGTACCGATGTATAAGTGCACGTACCTGTGTCTGCGTGTGTGGATGTGAAAGTATATGTGCCAGCTGCATTCCGTCCACATAGTGTGTGAGAGCGTGCAGCTGTGTGTATATATGTCGATGTATGTGTTCACGAGTATTGGTATATGTATGTGCGCATGCGCTTGCATGTGTGCGTGGGGTGCAAGTATGCCTGAATCAGTATGCGTATATGAGCCCGTATAATAGCCTCCTTGGAAGCAGGGGCGTCGATGTATGTATGTATCTGTATATGAGCACATCCATGCCAACGCACGCGTACTCAATTTTAGCACCTTAAAGAAAATTTGACGTGAGCGAGAGAAGCGCGGGTGTTTACGCATGCAGGCGCACATGTGTGCATATATTTGCACGCCAGGGCGGGGATGTATGTGTACATCTGACCGTTTATTTTAAGTATATATGTGTGTATGTGCGCATGAGTGTACCCATGCCCGCGACCGCAAACTAACCCCCTCCAAACAATTAACAACAAAATAAAAAGTAAAAATAAATAAGGCGAATCATAACCCCCACGGCCTCCAAACATAAGCGAACACCCAATAGGTCAAGATATACTTACTAAGAAATCATCTCACCAAGGAGACGCATAAAAACTTTAACATTAAGACTCGAATTTTAAAGTAACCCCCTCCTCTCACCCCCACATATTTCCCTTCCCCTCCATGTATCCCTATGCCCTCAGCCACACCAGAAATAAACTTCCTAGACCCTCCTCCACAAGTTCTTTAAACCCCAAAACTAAAACATTATCGACATACCAAGCGCCCCCACCTTCCCCCCTTGTTCCCTTCCTCTATTTCTTCCGCCCTCCTCGCACCCCCCCCCGACCTCATTCACTCTTTCACTCTCTCGTCCCAAAATAGCGAACATTTCTGTAAAAGTCTGAGGATGCTACAGACGGCCAAAAAAACGGCCAAGTAGCTGAAACAATAATGTAACTTAACAGAAAGATACGGTAATAAAAAATAATATATATATATATATATATATATATATATTATTTTTAAAATATAATTATCCACTGACACGTGTTTCGTCGTCTACGACTCCTCAGAGTAGCTGAATCTAGCGGTAATGAGCCTAAACTGCTTACCGCTCACCCATCTCGCACGACTTTCTGGATATATCGCGATTTACTTAGATATTTGTTTTTGTTTTAGTGAGACGTTTTGAATGAATTGAATTATTTACGAAAGTGCATTTTTACCTAAATGCGAGTTGGGAATAATTTTCCCTTTAACCAACATTGTACGCCCACATAGGGAGCGGCATATATATACATTTTTAAATATATATAATTATCCACTGACACGTGTTTCGTTGTCTACGACTCATCAGAGTGGCTGACTATTTTTCAAGGTCAAGGTCGGAACTTTGCTAGTATATATATATATATATACATATATATATACATATATATATATATATATATATATATATATATATATATATACGTGTATGTGTGCATGTGCACAGATCGTCATATAATGATTAGATAACTTTGACTGATTTTAAAACATTTAATAAGAATATTTTTTAAATTTTCAACTGTATCTGTCCGTGTTGACGGTAGCCGAATAGTGCGGGTTCTTACTAATGAAGCCAGACATGACTTCTGTTGCCGGGGTTCGAATCTCTTGACTGGCGTTAATCGTGACACCATGCACTGATGATTCCTGAACGGATGAACCACAAGTGTCTCTAGGTATTTAATAATTATTAGAGTAAATAATAATGTGAGCCCCTTTAAGAGACTTGTTTCTTATCGTTGAGCACTTTCAGTTGTAATAAAGTCGGTCAACTTAGCTCATGTGCACAGATCGTCATATAATGATTAGATCACTCTGGCGCACGTTAAAAGCATTTAATCAAAAATAAATTTTAAATTTCTACTGTATCTTTCGCGGTTTACGGTAGCTGATTGGTTCGGTTTCTTGCTAATGAAGCCAGACGTAACTTCTGTTGCTAGGGTCCGAATCTTTCGACTGGCATTAATCGTGGCATTCTCCACTGATGATTCCCGAAAGTATAAAACACTAGTATCTGTAGATATTTAATAATCATTTTAGCACACACACACACACACACACACACACACACACACACATATATATATATATATATATATATATATATATATATATATATATATATATATATATATATATATATACATATATATATATAAAGAAATTTACAAGGTCGCGACACTGAAGCAAATGATAAAAAGAATCTTATTAATAAGGGGTAAGTGGAGAATTCAAATGCCTACACAATGAAGTATATTTTTAAAAACAGTTTACTGAAAAGTTAAGTCAGAAAGATACTAAATTAAATTCAGATGACAAATAAGTTTTGCATTCTATTCTTTGATTACCACTAATAAAAAGGAAAGTGAAATACATAATATAATAATAACTAAAATAATAAAAAATGCATAAAAATAAAGATAACATAATATAATTTTTATCATCAATTTTATTTTTATTTTCATCTAGTTTATTTCTGTTATTGCCTTCTTATAATTTTATTTTATATATTTTTATATACCCGCTTAATTTAAATATCTGCTAAGACGGCTGCTCCTACTAATATTTCGCTAGTCTGCTCTCCTACGTCTGATGCTGATTTTCTCACACGCGCGCCATATCCGCAATGTTACACGCACCCGACCATAGCACATATGGTTTGAGGTTCGAAACCTAGAACAGTTAAACTACGCTGACCTACAATATTACAATAAACACGTGTTCGTAGATTACTGATATATATATATATATATATATATATATATATATATATATATATATAAAGAGAGAGAGTGAGAGAGCGAGAGACGGATAGATAGATAGATAGATAGATAGATAGATAAAATATGATTTCTTGGCAAA
Organism: Euprymna scolopes; assembly: GCF_053919585.1. Taxonomy (NCBI): domain Eukaryota; kingdom Metazoa; phylum Mollusca; class Cephalopoda; order Sepiida; family Sepiolidae; genus Euprymna; species Euprymna scolopes. The sequence continues at coordinate 142,706,544 of NC_136490.1, read as the reverse complement.
TTCTTGTATTGCTCAATATGTCTTCAATATCTTTTCCGGGTAGCTGTCCCAACTTGAATTCAAAATTTCTTCCTATGGTTTGGACTTCTGCATGACTCCTACATTCTCGAAACGGAGACAAATATCTTCTTACTTCGAAGTCCTCTATGCCCAGTGAGCGAAACTTTCACCAATTTCCGTCACTTAAAATCAGTGACCTTTAGTTGAACTTAAACAACGTCGTACATTGATATACTGACACGCAGGCTTGTTTCGTTGACACTCTCATACAATCAAAGCGCATCGTCATAATTACTTAGTCATCAAAAAGCCAAAGGCTCTAGGATCGTCATACTCAGTTATTAAGATTACCTCAATAAAATAATGACTATTAAGATTACCTCAATAAAATGGTGATTAAGATTCCTCAAAGATTACCTCAATAAAATGATGACTATTAAGATTCCTCAATAAAATGATGACTATTAAGATTTCCTCAATAAAATGATTACTATTAAGATTACCTCAATAAAATGATTACTATTAAGATTCCTCAATAAAATGACGATTATTAAGATTACCTCAATAAAATGATTACTATTAAGATTACCTCAATAAAATGATTACTATTAAGATTACCTCAATAAAATGATTACTATTAAGATTCCTCAATAAAATGATTACTATTAAGATTACCTCAATAAAATGATGACTATTAAGATTACCTCAATAAAATGATGACTATTAAGATTACCTCAATTAAATGATAATATCTCAGAGGTCACCTCTAAATTTGTCCTATTAGATATATGATGTAGGTACATTTGTAAATTCTACCATATCTATCGAGAATAAATTCCAAATACATCTGTTTCTATAGGTAAAAAGAGGAGTTTTGCTAATATGTCAAATTTGATCAGGCCTAATGGTTCTTTCTACGCTCTCTTTCTACGGTTTGCGTAAACCTCATAAAATCGGGATATCATTAAGACTTATCTTTATACATTTTATACGTTTTGGAACGTTATTGTTTGCTTTGTATTAAAGATCTTTTTACATCTGTATTAAAGATCTTTTTACATTTGTATTAAATATATTTTTACATTTGTATTAAAGATCTTTTTACATTTGTATTAAAGATCTTTTTACATTTGTATTAAAGATCTTTTTTACATTTGTATTAAAGACCTTTTTACATTTGTATCAAAGATCTTTTTACATTTGTATTAAAGATCTTTTTACATTTGTATTAAAGATCTTTTTACATTTGTATTAAAGATCTTTTTTACATTTGTATAAAAGATCTTTTTTACATTTGTATTAAAGATCTTTTTACATTTGTATTAAAGACTTTTTTACATTTGTATTAAAGATCTTTTTACATTTGTATTAAAGACTTTTTTACATTTGTATTAAAGATCGTTTTACATTTGTATTAAATAGCTTTTTACATTTGTATTAAGGATTTTTTACATTTGTATTAAAGATCCTTTTACATTTGTATTAAAAATCTTTTCACATTTGCATAACAGATCTTTTTACATTTGTATTAAAGACCTTTTTACATTTGTATTAAGGATCTTTTTACATTTGTATAAAAGATCTTTTTACATTTGTATTAAAGATCCTTTTACATTTGTATTAAAGATCTTTTTACATTTGCATAACAGATCTTTTTACATTTGTATTAAAGACCTTTTTACATTTGTATTAAAGATCTTTTTACATTTGTATTAAAGATCTTTTTACATTTGTATTAAAGATCTTTTTTACATTTGTATTAAAGATCGTTTTACATTTGTATTAAAAATCGTTTTACATTTGTATTAAAGACCTTTTTACATTTGTATTAAAGATCTTTTTACATTTGTATTAAAGATCTTTTTTACATTTGTATTAAAGATCGTTTTACATTTGTATTAAAAATCGTTTTACATTTGTATTACAGATCTTTTTTACATTTGTATTAAAGATCTTTTTACATTTGTATTAAATATATTTTTACATTTGTATTAAAGATCTTTTTTACATTTGTATTAAAGACCTTTTTACATTTGTATCAAAGATCTTTTTACATTTGTATTAAAGATCTTTTTACATTTGTATTAAATATATTTTTACATTTGTATTAAAGATCTTTTTTACATTTGTATAAAAGATCTTTTTTACATTTGTATTAAAGATCTTTTTACATTTGAATTAAAGATATTTTTAAATTTGTATTACAGATCGTTTTACATTTGTATTAAATATATTTTTACATTTGTATTAAAGATCTTTTTACATTTGTATTACAGATCTTTTTACATTTGTATTAAAGATATTTTTACATTTGTATTAAAGATCGTTTTACATTTGTATTAAAGATTTTTTTACATTTGTATTAAAGATCTTTTTACATTTGTATTAAAGATCTTTTTTACATTTACTAACTTCATGCAGAACTCTACTTACGCTAAGAAATTTATGTGTTCCTGTGTTTTTATTCTAGTCACTCGTGCCATATTTAAGAAACTATTAATATATGTCTAGACATCTTATATCGCAGTTAATTTTCTACAGTCTCTATTCCCGAAGAAAAAAATCGTTTAACTAATGAAATTCGCCACTATGTCGGTTGCATTCAGGGTCAATGCCATCATGTATATTTAAATAAATTATGTGTCCATGGGTTCTCCTCTGAAACTGGCTTAAGCAATTTTTTTTTAGGTTTCCATGAAGCGTATTTACTTTTTGGTTTTCGAAAATCAGACCTTTACTTTCGTTACTTTTACCTTTTTTCCCTGCAAACGAAGCGATAGAGGGCGCTTTTTCATGTCTCCAAATAACATTTACCCAGCCCTTTAAAAATTAATTCTAATCTTACATTTTTTAATGTATTCGTTTCCAGGAAATTTTCAGGTTTTTTCACCTCCGTATATTGTAAACCTACGTTTACTGATCTTTACACATGTCGGGACTCTTTGTGTCCCAAAAAACATTCTAACTAAGATTTTACACATACACTTATGTGTATATGTGTGATTTTTACATTTGAGCAATATATATTTTTACGAATTTAGATATTTGAAACAGGAACTCCCTTTATATTCGCTTAATATTAGTCGGAATGTGATTCTATGATTAGATCGTAAAATAAAATTTAATACCAAAGATATAAAAAAAATTACCGATGTAAATATGTGCCACATCCATAAAAAGGAACGGAAATTCTAAAAACTCATTTATTTAACAGAAACTACATATGGATATGCTATAAAATATTTGAAAACAGATGCATAATTTAAACTACGCGTTTATCAATGACTTATTCCGCAGTTAAGCGTGGCCATATAACAAACAATGACACACTTAAAAATAATTTATAAAGCAATGTCTGTGTGTCTGTTTCATTTTTTAAGCGGCATCTGCTCCGATACTCAAGATCGTAGAGCAGCGCGAATCGATTCAAATGTTTTGTGAACCGTTTTCATAGGTTTTTAGCTAGAAAGAATAGCTGTTAATAGGTCGAAATTTTTAAAAAATGTTGAAACTTCGTAGGCGTAAGTCGACTTGAAGCGGTCTTATACGCATGCGCAAATATACATTTATACGCTAAAGTCAGTTCATTTTTAACTATTTTTATCCGTCTGATGAACACAACTAAAGCTGGAGCGGTATATGTTTTAGTTTGGATTCTACCTGATGGTATCCAAGTCATTTTTTAAAAACTTTTCAAATCACTTCAATATAATGGGTACAATATGATATATAATAATCGAGAATAATCGACTCTGTAATGATAAATATAAAATCCGCATGAATTCAAATATCATATTGAAATTTATTTTACGATCAGGCAACGCCAGTCCCCCAGTTAGTAAGCAGGGTATCGAATTTAGACCCTTTAGGAATTTGTGATTTATGAAGTTTTAATACATTAGTAAATAAATTGAAGATTATTTTTGTGGCCCCTAAGAGGCAGAATATGATTACTAAAATGTCAACACCCTAACCTAATTAGAACCAGATGTTTTTTTTCAATTTTAATGGGCAAAAAGTAGGTAAGTTCTCCTTATTAGACTAGAAAATTTCTCACACCTGCCATTATTCAATACTTTTACAAAACCACAATTCGCATGTGCTTTGAGTATTTTTGCCACATATAGACCTGATCCACAACCACCAGCCTTTTTTCTAGCCTTGATGCAAACAAGAATTTCTAACTTAATAGGTTTTGCACTGTCTTCGAAACACCAGCACTCGCCGCATCACCGTATGTACATCTATAGAATTTGCTCGAATAAATTTACTTGTTCCCTACAACGTTAATACCTCCGACAAACCTGACCTGCAGCAAAATCTCGCCTTGTTTGTATAAAAATTTCCAGATACCAGAAAACGTTCTATTCTAATAACTTGTTTTCTGGGATTGCGTGTTTCTGAGATACTTCCCCTGCTATTTTTTTCTATTTGCAGCTAAAATTTAAATATAATGTTAACAAACGTGATGCATCTTATAAATATTAGAAAATAATCACTGTAGCCATTTATGGATTAGTGGTATTTTCCTTGTTCAGAGAGTAAATAGCAATAAAAAAGGTAGAGAACACATATAAAATTATATAACATACACACGCGGCCACATACACGCACATACACACACGCGCACACACGCATACACACACGCACACACATACACATATATATATATATATATATATGGAGTAAAAAGTGGTTTTGTGGCTGGTTTCAGATCTCATGACAATCAGGACTTGTCACCTCTACACCGATGATTGCGAAAGTACAAAACATTAGGGTCTATAGATATCAGGTTTCGGATTCAAGTAACACAAACCAATGCAAATTTATTACAAACTTCGGTGTAAGATATCGCTGAGGGAGCTGACTGGCATACAGAGTTCTTTTCAGAGATGTGTATACACATATAAAAATGCTATTTAAAATTAAAGTTTTGACTGCATATATATATATATATATATATATATATATATATATATATATATGCAGTTTTACCATGTCATGACTAACGAACCCTATAAATTACGTGTTCAGCATAAAGAATTCTGTCCGAAAGATGCAACTGAAAAAGGTCAGGTTCAGCAACGACCGAACTGTTTTGAATAACAGAATGAAGGGCTCTCGTATTGGGAGGTAACATGTTTTGACAAACTTCTGGACTAACCAACACTTTCTGATCTGAAATGGAACGTATTCATCAGATCTGTTCCAAGATCGCTGGAAAAATGTATCATTCTACCGTTGCAGTAGGTATTACACTGCAATGCAACTTTCTATTTGTATAACTAGCAAATACATACATCCTAAAATTGAGTGTTGTTGCCATAGTTAGCCAGAAGCTGCTCGGCGGGCCTTATCTCGCCTTGATAGAGTTTAAAACCGGTTTCAAAACTTAGTATGGTCCTGGATATGACGTTAAGCTATATCCAGTGGTGAGGCCCCAGCTTGCAGGCTTTGGGGAGGGTTGCGCTATTCTTTAATTGTTATTGCTCCCAGGTCCACTCTGACGCGGAGTGGTAGTACCTGTTAGGGTCCCATCTATGGGGGCCCTGTCGGTGGGGCATTATAATACGCCAACTGCCCCCCTGCAGAGGGTAAAAGTCCCTGAATGGGGGTCCTGCATTTGACCTTAAACCATGTCCAGTGGTGAGGCCCCAGTTTGTGGGCTTTGGGGAGTGTGGAGCCACCCTTTAATTACCATTGCTCCCAGGTCCACTCTGATCCGGAGTGGTAGTACCTGTTAGGGTGCCAACTATGGGTTAAATAGAAACCGACGTGAAAACAACAAATATATTCTATTAAAAAAAATTTCTTCAAAATTTTTGGATTCGGCATTAAATAACCCGAAAAGAGTTGATATGCCGTAAAACAAAAAACAACCAACCAACTCAACTATGGGTTGAATAGAAACCGACTTGAAAAAAACAAATATATTCTATAAAAAATGTTACTTCAAAATCTTTGGATTCGGCGTTAAATAATCTGAAAAGGATTGATATGCCGTAAAACAAAAACAACCAACCAAAGTTAGTTGGTGATGCCTATTTCTCTTTACTGCAACCTCTTTCCCACAGAAGAGACGTTGCTAGCCTGCCCTTAGTCTATCGTTATTTTTATGGGAAGTACTCGTCTGAGCTCCAATCTATGGCTATCCTAGCCAAACTTTCACAAAAACAACCGACTAACTACAACCACTATACATGATTTTCCCACACTTCATCTGTGCCTAAATCTAAACGCAGATTGGTCCCCCCTCGTAAAACTTTCGCGAAAAACAATCATCTAGCCAAAACTACTATTAATAATTTCCCACACTTTTTTATCTGTGCCTAAACCTAAATGCAGATTCCATGCAGATTCTATGAACAAAGCTTCTTTCTTAGAACTGCACGCCTGTGGAACTCTCTTCCGTTTGCCTGCTTTCCAGCTGACTACAATTTGATTGTCTTCAAGTCCAACGTAAACAAGTTCTTGATAAACCACCCCCCTAAGTAATTCCATTTACAAAATTTCCACTACTTATGTATACCCATAAATCCTTATCCTCGATTAGCATCCAGGCCTTGATAAGTGGTGACTTCTTTTTAAAGAAAAAGATTATTTCCTAAATCTGCCCACATCTGGAACACTATTCTATTGGCCTGCTTCCCAGTCAATATGGTAGCCTTCAAGTCCAATGTAAACTAGTTTTTTAACCGCTCCCTTAAATAATCCAAATTCTTTACAATCTACACCATTGACAATTGTTAAACTACCACCATATAGCATTAATACTTATCCTCGAGTGGCTTTGGGGTTTTGATAAATGATAGCACTCTTGTAAAAAAAAAAAACTAAGTTGAGAAATTGTAGTCCAGATAACTCAAATAGTGAACATTTACTTTTAGTAAAAAATAAAACAGTTCAGAAAATCATTTCATCTTTCAAATGTAATTTAAATTAATTATTAATTAATTATGAGTTTGGTGAGAGTAAATCCTTTAGTGTGCATAAAAATGACTGATAATTTACATTACACGCGTCCTAGAATCAATATCGAACGCTGTGTAAGTCGGCAGGTTGATTAAACCTAAGTTTAGAAATATAATCTTCCTCGATCTGTCACGCTGGAATATAAAATAGCATTTCCGACGTTCTTTAACGCTTGGATTTGATTTTTTTTTTTGTCAATTTCTAACGCTTAAATTATAAAACAGCATTCATCGCCAGTGTGTCACTAAGGTTTGAAACAACGTTTTAGAAGAGTCTACGGATCTCTAAATAAAAAAAATGCTGTCTGTTTATAAGTAGGTCCTCCGATCTGGCACGTTTAAGTTTGTAAACGATTTACACGGTCTGTGATGCGTGTTTGATGTAGCTATATCGTCAGTCTGCCAGACTTCAGTTTTAATAGCATTTAATGGTTAATACAGCTGTAAATATTGAAATGGTCAACTGCAGAGAAGTGTTTGAGAGATAAAGAGCAAATTTAATGGAATATTCGAATAACTATATATCTCATATAGAGATCAAGGGTTAGCCCCAGGAATAGAGCGTCTTGATTTCTGAGAACTTTCCTTATCTATCTATCTATCTATCTATCTATATATCTATAAAAGTGAAGGTGTCTGGGTGTGTGTCTGTGTACATTTTCCTACGCAATAACTATGTTAATTTTAAGTCTACAGACTCGAAATTTAATATACAGGATACTGAGATTTGAGAAAATCGATGTGGTCGGGTTTCGGCCAGAAATTTGGCTGTTAAGGGGTCAAAGTCTAACGATTTAACCTTTGAGAACTCTACCAAACTCCTCCGAAAATTTTGGGTCTAAATACTTGACATTTTAGATTTGGTTCCTTGGACATAGATCTAACTTAATAAGTTGATTTGAGCCCAAAACAATAAATTTTAAGGGGTCATAATAGGGGTCAAAGTTTTTTAAAATTACCTTTTTTTTTTTTGCTCAGCATACACCTCCAAACACCCGGGCAACGCCGGGCATCCATTGCTAGTAATAAAATGAAACAAAAAACTGTAAAAGAGACTCTGTTACCATTGATTCTGAGATCTGCCACCTTTAAATGTGAAATGGTTTATCATTCATGTGATACACTTTCTTAAAATAGGCCTTTCTCATGTCTCGCACGCAAAAAATAATAAATAGCATTTTGACTATAACATACGTTTTAAATAGAATCGTTAGACAAGCCCACGTACCTTTAGGCATTTTTATGTGTACACACATCCCTTAAAAGAGCTCTGTATGTCATTCGGCTCCCTCAACGTACTTAAGTTTGAAAAAAAGTTACATTGGTTTGTCACACTGAAATCTGAAATCATTTTCATCACTCTGTCACGCTGAAGTTCTAAAATAACTTTGCATCAGACTGCCACGCTGAAGTTCGAAATAACTTTCCATCTGTCGTTGTAAAAATGACTGCTAAAGAGGACCAAAATGGAAATTGGCAAGCATAAATCGACTTAAAGTGTTTCTCTACGCATCCGTAAGTATACAGCATCAGTTTGTCCCTTTTAAATTTCGGATAAACTTCTCATCGGTTTGTCACGCTGAAGTTTTAAATAGTTTTTCATCAGTCTGTCATGTTTCTGTGCTAAATAACTTTGCATTTGTCTGCCATGCTGAGGTTTTACATAGTATTTTCGTCTGTTATTCACGCTTATATTTGCTATATTATTTTATCTACATACTCGAATCTATATAAGCGTATATGTTGATCGGCAAGTTCGTTCGCCGATCTCTCATTTTATGTTTCTAAAAAAAATTGTTGGCCTGTCATGCTTAAGTTGGAAATCGAATTATCGCCAATAATTCAACATTCGCATAGATTGAATGGGCGCATCTTAAAAGATCATTTTTCGTTTTTACTCTTTTTAAAAACTGTTTTTCTTTTAAATCGTTAAGGAGGGTTTAACAATGGGAGAACAAATGTTGGTTTTCTTTCTTTATGAAAGTGAAGAGGGTAGCTCTTAAAATGCTTCATCCGCGACTAGACACAATGGGGCAATGCTGTTTTATCACGATGTTATTGGCGTGTAGGTGTGAGATTAAACATCCTTCTCGCCGGGCAGACGGGATTGTTTAAAAGCAAAATGAACGAACACCATCATATCGCATGAATCCAAAGATTCTATTTTATACATTGGTTTTCTCCATGTTTTTCTAACCAGAATTCTTTCTAAAAAGAGATCAGATACTTACAGGATATTTAACGTGAAGGTTGCCAACATCCTATGTAAAGGTTATTTCATGGAACAAAATTGATTCAAACTTAGAAACCTAGATCTTCAGTTCATGTCTTAATTACCTGAGTTGATACTTCGTAAGCAGAGGTATCAATTAAATATTAGGACGAGGATCAAAGTATTATATCTGTGTTGTTCTCGATTAAAGGCGCAAAGATTTTATCAGACTGAGACTTTTCGTTCCAGTCTAGAGTTTCCTTGTTTCTAGCAGTGGGAGTACATTTTGCCTATCAGAATATACTTCCTGCGATATAAAAAAAAGGAAAAATAGATTTTCTATAGGTTGTAAACTGTTAATTGAAAACATATTTTCATAAACATTAAAGACATGTTCTAATAAATACTAGGTTTATCATAAGTAACTATACGCTTCTTTGTATTTGCAACTTTGTCGATATTTACGCGTTTCATGCATTTCACGTATCATTAGAAGGCGGAAATTGTCTGCATAAGCGCGCATTAAAAAAATTAGCGGCAGCTAAAGGATAGCTGGCTAACGAAAATATTAGCGACTCGTATGCAAATTACCAAGTGTGTGCGAGCTTGTGTCAAAAGAAAAGGATAGAAAAATACACCACGTGGTTGGGAAAAGAAGCAAGTTCGACCGAGCAAGATGGACGTGTGGATACGAGGGCGAGAAAGCGCTGGCGCCAGCTAACGTCCGTTGGCGGGGAGACAGAGACTTTTAAAAAGTACACATGCGTGCGAAAAAATACATATGTTTGGAAATATAATGAAATGCGTTGTTTTGGAAGAACCACGAATAAATACATTTCATTTACAATTTTTAAAAAATGCCGAATCATATTTTTATTTCTTTCCTGTTTTGTTTATTTTAAAATTTCTTTTCGGCGAAGTATCAGACAGACTCGGGTCTTAGTGGTCGAAATGCCACGACGCAGTTTAAAAGTAACAGTCGCGTTACATAACGTCTGACTTTCTAAATGGGTTCACCCCTATAGACAAGGGCATGGTCGCACGCGTTTTGAAATAGTTGTCTCTACCAAAGAATCTGGAAAAGCCAAAAATTACTCTCATATCCAAATTTACATTATATAACAGCAACATTTTGTCCACACTGGTATATGGAACTGAAACTTGGCATCTTAAAATCTGCCAAAAGAGGAAATTAGATGTGTTTTATTCGAAGTGCGTGAGAAAGATTCTATGGATCAAATGTTGGGATCGAACTACGAACCAAGAAGTCGGAGACCGCACACACCAAGTAATATCGTCAATTATCTGCAAACGATGACTAGGCTGGATCAGAAATACTCTAAAGTTAGCCACAGAACGAATTGCTAACCAACTGTCTCGATAGACTCCTGATGGAAAAAAAAGAGGACGACCAAAAATGAACTCGAAGGAAACAATATAGCGAGATTCTATTGCATGGGCAATAAGCTGGAGAGATGTTGCTGAACTGACTTTAGATTGAAAATGACGATATATTTGACTTCAGATTAAAAACGACGGTATATTTTCACTTTAGATTGAAACCGCGGTATATTTTAACTATTTTAACTGACTCAAGCGTCATAGGATGCGAGATTTCCTAAATCAAAGTCTCTGCCAGCGGCGGTTACATTGTAAAATAGTATAATATGTAACTTTTATTCGTTCTATCAAGTGGTGGCCTGGATGGTACCTGATTCTAAAAGCTTAGTCATTTTCGTTCTAGGCCGCTGTTTCTACACATTACCATATGATCTAATATCGATTGGAAATTTGCTGGTTTCGTGACATCTATAAATAAAATAATCGTACTTTAGAAAATAAAAGATCAAGTTTTCACATTCTAAACTCTTTCAAATTTTGCAGAATTAAGTATGTGTATCCATTCATTGAAACACTAGTGTCTGTAGGTATTTAATTATTATAGTAAAAAAATAATTATGACAGCCCCTTTAAGAAATTCGTTTCTTATCGTTGAGCACTTTCAGTTGAATTAAAAGTCGGTCAATTTAGCTCTTATGCGTAGATCATCGTATAACGATTTGATCACTGTCTGCCTGACGTAATGAACATTTAAATTAAAATGTTTAAAATTCAACGCTATTTCACACGGTTAATAGTAGCCGAATGGATACGGCCTCCGCGACACGAGCCAGAGATGTCTCGTGTCGCGGGGTTCGAATCGTTCGACTGGTAGTAATCGTGACACCCTGCACTGAAGAATCTCGAAAGGATGAAACACTAGTGTCTGTAGGTATTTAATTATTATAGTAAAAAATAATTATGACAGCTCCTTTAAGAAATTCGTTTCTTATCGTTGAGCACTTTCAGTTGAATTAAAAGTCGGCTAATTTAGCTCTTATGCGTAGATCATCGTATAACGATTTGATCACTGTCTGCCTGACGTAATGAACATTTAAATTAAAATGTTTAAAATTCAACGCTATTTCACACGGTTAATAGTAGCCGAATGGATACGGCCTCCGCTAATCGAGCCAGAGATGTCTCGTGTCGCTGGGTTCGAATCGTTCGACTGGTAGTAATCGTGACACCCTTCACTGAAGAATCCCGAAAGGATGAAACACTAGTGTCTGTAGGTATTTAATTATTATAGTAAAAAAATAATTATATATATATATATATATATATATATATATATATATATGAACATACTATACAAACTAATGTACTGCAATTAATGCACAATTTCGGAAGCTAATTTGTATTTGCTTATTTAATTACCGATACATAATGTAAACTTTGAATTGTCGTAATTATTTCTTGAAGAATGCGGTCAACTTAATTATCTCCGCTTCCATATGTCTCTATTTCTTAACAACGTATTAACAACAAAAACTACCGATTGTTTATAGTTCAATGCTTAATTTGGTTCAATTTTGGTTTAATCGGTTGATCTACAGCATATCAACCCTATATAAAATTAGGTATTACTATGTATAAGATTTACTCCTTAACTAATTAGTCGATATTCGTGATTCTTTTAGACAAAGCTGTTAGGGGTAATGATTGACAAAGATTAATTTAGTAATATGTAAAATGTGAAAGAGGCAAGAAAGGTGGAAGTCATTTGTGAAAGTGAGGTATTTCTGATTGTGTGTGAAATTTTAATGAAATTAAATAGAGATGAATTAAACAGCATTCCATAAATTTTTGGAGATAATTTTGAACAGTTTGAATAGGATAATATGGCCATCTTTTTTTCTTCTGAAAACTCACATATTTCCGATTCACGTTTAATCTGATCCATAGTCATAAATAGGACTATGACAACGGCATATTTCTTTCATTCTTTGACTCTCGAGTATATACCGACACAGTTAGACACAATTAATCAACAGAGAACCACATCACTTTACATGAAAACATAAAAGATATCAATATATATTTACCTGAGAATCAAAACAAGGAAAAGAGTATGCTTCTGTCATAGCCCTAGTTATTAGACACCAATTAAGAAAGTATCACTGAATTTCAATTTCATCTTGAAACCTCTTAAGCTGAAGCCTTAAATTGTAAACATTTATAGAAGCATAATTATGCAATATTTTTAATCAAAATTGACATAAGAATTCTAGGCATAAGTTTAAGTAGCATCAAATCCTGATTTTGATTTTCGTAATAAGTGAAATTGTCTGCGTGTGTAAATGTGTGTCTGTGTGTGTACATTTCCCTATTAAACTACTGTGTCAATTTTCGGTTTCGAGACTTGATATAATAGGTATTGAGATTTTGGAAAATCTTTTTAATCGGTTTTTGGACGGAAATTTCGTTGTCAAGGAGTATAAGTTCAACGATTTGATTTTTGAAAACTCTACCAAACTCATTCGCAAATTTTGGGTCTAAACACTTGAAATTTTAAATGTAGGTTACTTGTTCATAGATCTAACTTTTTCATTTGTTACGATCCCAAAACAATACATGTAAAGAGGTCAAAATTGGGGTCAAAGTAAAAAATATTGACCTCTGCGGTTTCTATCAAATTACTCAGCCAGTTTTTGGTCTAAACATTTTAATTTTTTTTAATTACATTTTCACCCCAAGCAAGGCACATTGCAACTTTGAAATAGGGGACTACTATCAGGGACATAAGCTACAGGGGTATTATGTGGCGAGATGGGCAGCAAGATGTCGGTTCACGTTACACTTTAACTTCTGCATGTCAGTAGAGTTTGGGAAAAAGGGACCAGGCAGAAAATTCTAAAGTCTAGCGGTTCTGGGGAAGAAACTACTGGAGTAGAAGGCTCTCTTACATCTAGGGATCTCAACTGTGAAGGTGTGGGATTTTACTGCAGTCGGGTTTGTCGGGGTATTTACGTCGGGGAGGTACAAGTGCTTGCAGTTCGTCGGAGAATTCACCGTTAAAGTACTTGTAGAACAGGCAGAGGGACGCTACATTTCGTCAATGGGACAGAGGCTGAAGGTTAGATGACAGTTCAGGACCTATCAGGTTGGCGACTCTCTTTTGAACCTTGTCTAGGAGAGAGAGACAAGTCGCAGATGCACCAGCCCAAATATGACAACAATACTCCATACATGAGCGAATGGTGGCCTTATAGAGGTACAGGATACTTTCAGGTGTCAGTAGCTTTCTAGCACAGTAGAGAGAACCCACCTTCTTCGCAGCGGTCCTGGCAATGCTCTCAATGTAATTGTTCCAACTCATGTTTCCTGTGAACGTTAGGCCGAGGACTTTAAAAGATGTACTTTCAGATAAAGTGTCTTTGGCCATTACTATTGGCGCTAGGGAAGGTTTCTTGTAATTATTGAAGAAAACAAGTTTAGTCTTGGCAGCGTTGAATGTGACCATCCATTTTGTCCCCATTCCACTACGGATCGGAGGTCTTCCTCTAGTGTTTCTGCCATTTCTTTAGATATGTGTTCATTTGTTTTCCTGTCGTGTATGTTAATAGAGCGTGGTGTCGTCAGCATACATACCCATCTCACAGACAATTTTGTCAGCGAGGTCATTTATGAATATTAGCAATAACAGAGGTCCAAGGAGAGACCCCTGAGGACGCATTTATATCATATTGTTTACATGTTCGACCGTCAAGGACAACCTGGATTTTTCTCTTATCTAAGAAGGATCTAATTATGTAATGTATTCTTCCAGTGATACCGTATGATCTGATTTTCTTGAGAAGACCCTCATGTCATACCCTGTCGAAAGCCTTAGATATATCTAGAGCTACCGCTCTACCCTCCGCCGCTTTGTCCATGGACTGGTATACATATTTTGATATTACAGTTGGGATGTCTGCTGTAGAACGGGCTTGCTTAAATCCATGTTGTTGGTTAGTCAGAAGTTTAGCATCTGTAAGCATCATAATGTGTGCAAAAAGAAGCCATCATTATTTTTGTAAATCACATGGAGATTTTTATGCACATAAAAATAGACACTTTTCAAATATATCTGTACAAACACACAAATAGAATTCTATTCGAATACATATAAACATATATGCACAAAATTCAAATATACATTTTATTTTGTTTTAAACAAAAAGTGGAAACATTATGTTGGGTATTAGTTGGTTAATTTGGTTAGTAAGATAGAAATTGTCGCAGTTTAACGTTGCGACCGGGACGATTTACAATTTATTATTATTATTATTATTATTATTATTATTATTATTATTATTATTATTATTATTATTATTATTTTGTGTGTGTGTGTGTGTGTGTGTGTGTGATTTCGAGTGGTCATGCGTCTCTTTCTGGGATTCTGAAACGAGATTTATTAATAACTAGCGAGGGGTACCCGGGTTTGCCCGGCTGTTTGGAGGTGTGTGTCGAAACTTCGGTGGTGGGGGTAAAAAAATGTAAGTATGATGATCGAACCCGAACCCTTGAGGCAAAGTTGTAAATTAAAGTGTGAAAAAAACCCTGCGACGTGAACGATTGCCCTACTGCGAGATGCTAACGGAAACACGTTTGAATTTATTTAATTACTTGGATTTGGCAGGTGCCCGTTTTAATGAGTTAATGAGGTCAAGTTTGACTGCGGGATTTTTATTTTCCCAAGATGTTATAGGAAGACTAACCCACATGCAGCGAGCGACAAATGTTGAATATTTATCTTCCCGAAATCGAGCAAATTAAATAGACAGGCGAGCTTCGTTGTTAACTGTGAGATATTACGATTTATATGTGATATAAAAAGTTTTAAAAAGTTGTGAAGTGACCGACCGCTTCTCTGAAAAAAAGCCTTTTGTAGACATACAGAAAAAGCGAACACACATACATACATACATTTTCGCTTTTATATTTATAGATTATATTCCAAAATGTTTTAGTTTTATTCTTTTTATATGTTTGGTGAAAATGTCGGCTATATTATTCTCAGACGTCACATAAGTAAGAATAATATATTTTTTTACTTATTTCATCCCTTATAAAATGATATCTGATATCAATATGCTTCGACCTTTGATGAATCATAGAATTATTTGCTAATAAGATACTGCTCTGATTGTCACAATGAATTACTATATGTTTTTTTTTTTACTTAGATCAGGTTTTAAAATAGATTTTAGAAGGGTGTGTAGAAAAATTGCCTCCTGCGCGGAATGGGTAAAGGCCACAAATTCTGCTTCACAGCAGTTTTAGTTTTTAGTTTTCCAAGAGATCATAGGTCCAGTCTTTGACAATCTAAAACAATACCCAGTTATACTTTTTCTATCCTCAGAGTTACCCCAATCCGTCTCGATAAGTTTTGAGATAGCTTTGTTACAGTATAACATATGTCAGGCCTAGTTGCGGTCATCAAATAGATGAGGCTTCCAACCATTTCTCTATGTAATCGATGATCTATGGATTTTGTTTCGGTCTCTATATTTTTATTTATGTCCATTTCGACGGAAGTTTTACGCGGTTTGCAATCTTGCATTCCGAACTTGAGCAGAATTTTTTCAATATATCGTGATAGGTTCATAGTTATAGTTTCATTTTCATAGGTAAATTTTATACTGAGGAACCATGACAGTCGTCCAAGATCGGCCATTTTTAATTTTTTATTAAATTTATTTTTAACATCCTTTAAAGTGTTGTCGCAGATTGAGACGAGTAAAATATATCGTCAACCAAAAAAAAAACAAAATCAACAATTTATTACCTACATTTTTGGTATATATGCACGCGTCTACGGGACATTGCTTGAATTCCTGTTCTATTAAATAATTATGGAGTGTTAAATTCCAATTTTGAATACTTTGTCTTAGTCCACATAACGATTTATTCAGTTTCCACACGCAATTTTTATTTTTCATTTTAAATCCCTCTGCAGGGTAAATAAAGATTTCACAGTCAATCGGAGCATTTAGATAAGCATTTTTTACATTCATTTGATGTATTTTTAAATTGTATTGAGCGGCAAGTTGTAATAAAATTCTAATTGTCGTTAAATTTTTCGTTGGTGAAAATGTTGCAATCTGTAAAAAACCTTTTGCAACAAATCTTGCTTTAAAAGTTTCACTGCAAAAAGATGTTTTTTTTTTTGGAAAAAACTCAGCGCGAAGAAATAATATTTTTATCTGTGTGTTTTGCCACAATTTCGTCTGGGTTGCTTTTAGATAAAGCTTTCAATTCGGATATCATAGCTTGTTTCCATTCTTGGTGATTTTCTGAATTAATCGCCTCATTATAACTTTTCGGTGCGCTTTTCAACGAGTTACAGTAATCCACAGCGTAGTCATACATCTTTTCAATTTGTAAGAAGTCTGGCCTTTTTTGCTCTCTTGTTGGGTATCGACGTGTCTGGTTAATATTTTCGTCAGTAGTTCTACTGTAATTGTCGTCGTTATTAATATTTTCATTGTGATCGATTAAGATGCTAGGTAATATTTTACGTTTTTCATCCACTGGATCACCATTTTTTAAATTTAATGTATCATTGAATTTTACACACCTAACCCTTTTTATGGCATTTTTGGCTGGAAAGTAGATTGAATATACGGGATTGTTTTTATCGTAACCTACGAAAATACCCTTTTTGCTTTTAGTATTTAGTTTACTGGTATTTTCTATAAATGCAGAACAATCTGAGCCAAATGTATGCATTCTGTTCATTTTAGGTTTTACACCGCAAAACGCTTCATACGGTGTTTTGCCTAATCTTTTATTGGACGATCTATTTCTGATATATGCTGCTGCCAATGTCGATTGGATCAGTAGACAACGTCATCTCAAAAAGGGTTCGCCATGCTCTTTCAGCGGTGCCATTTTGGAACAGGGAATACGGCGCAGATTTTTCGTGTTTAATATGGGGATTAATTAATAGAGGTTCAAAGTCTTTACTATTAAATTCAATCCCATTGTCTGAGCGAATACATTTTACAGAGCCGTACGGGGCAATATCAGCTAAATATTTCTTAGTGGCGAGGATAGTGTCGGATTTGTTTTTTTAGAAAATAAACTATAATTAAACCGAAAAAATAATCAATAAAGTTCAAAACGTACCTAAGATTATTTCTCCCCATCGGGCTGATCGGACCTGCTAAGTTACAATGCAGAAGTGAGAGAATTTTCGTAGCCTTTGTGTCTGGCGTTCTGCTTATATATTTTGTCATTTTCCCCTGTGCACACACATCACAGTTTGGGAGATCGTCTGAAGGTATTATTTTCATGCCTTCGACTACATTTGGTAATTTTTTATATCAGCTATATTGCATTGTCCTAGAATTTTATGCCAGGTTTCCAAGTCGTGACAGGCGGTTTTTGAGGGAACCATGCTTTTTAAATAATATAGTCGGCCATTTTCTTTAATGTCAAATACAGTTCCGTTGAGGTATATTAATTTTGACTTGTTTTGGCCAAACTTTATATTCGCGCCTTATTTAATTGCAGCCTGCACGGAAAATATATTTTGCATAAATGTAGGTATGAACAGAGCATTTTTTAGAATACAGTTACAGATTTCGCCTTTATTATTTTTAGGGATATTTTAGCATCACCTCTTTTCAAGACTATACCATTTATTTGACTACCGTCGGCAAGTTCGACGAAATGACTTTGTTTTAATCAAAATTAATAAAATCAGATTCCTTGGTGATAACGTGTGTTGTAGCACCACAGTCTACAAGGAGATTTTTACCATTTGTGGTATTGAAAAATTTACATGTGAATAGAAATGTATGTTCTTCCTCAAAGTTCTCAACGTTTTAGAGCGTTTATATCGACATTGGAAACTTGTGTGGTTGGGTCGTCCACAATTATAGAAAATAATTTTATTCTTTTTCTTGGGAAAATTACTTTTGGGGAACACGTTGCGGTGAGGTGCGTAATTGGGTGCGTCTGTTTTCGAGAAGCATTTTTAAACTTCATAATATTGCTGGAGTTATAATTTGTCCACGAGCATACGATTAGTCTCTTCATAACTGCGCAATGCCACTTTAAATTCACGGAAATTTATGTGTTTGTCTTTTTGCGTTATAACAGTTGTAAATGGTTTAAACTTGGCTGGAAGTCCGTTGAGGGTCATTGGTATCAACAAGTTATCGCTTATTATTTCACCTGAGAGTTTTAAGATATTTATTTGCTTCCCCACGAAAGCAAATTAGGCACAAGGCCATTTTTAATGTGGGTGAAAACCAGCTCCCGTAAAAGTAAGGTAAAAAGGGGTAACTCTGGTTGTGACCAAAAATAATAATTGTTCCAGTATAGAGGGGTTTCCCTCCATTGAATGGTACACATTATCTTAAGTGCAGCATCTGCAAAACAGATACTACACTTTGATCCCGGCCCGTAGTCGGTAATAGTTTCATCCTCGTTATGTTTCAGAGACGTTAGTTCTGTATATAGGGATATAATTTTCGGTTTCCTTTTGATAAATAATGTTCTCTTAATATGTTTAATGTGTTCCGTCCGTCGTCCAAGGCTTCTCTAATAATCAGAGACAGACTTCTATCGTCTAAGCATTGAACCAGTTCTGCAAAAACAGTGGCGTTCTTTTCGAGAAATTTGGGGTCCTTAGGATTCTCTGTTGGAGATTGTATGACTTTGTGTAGTTTTCGAATCCTTAGATACCCAAGAAATTTTACCTGTCACAATTCGAATTTAGATTCCGATCCGTAAAAGAAAAGACGATGGCTGGGCGATGTTAAGTGTTGAGACATGTTGAGCAGAGTGCAGTGTCGATACTGAGTGTGAAGTATTTTCCAGTAAAAAAGATGGCGGTCCAGAATCAAATGCGGTCCGTGACGTAGTAAACAACGAACTGATTGAATCCAAAATTCGACAATTTTTTCTAGTAACTTTGGAAGATTTTCATTGGTTGGTTAGCACAGCCGATGGTTATAAAAATGATTGTCAAAAATGATGACAAACTGGAAGGCATCTGGTCCAGATGGAGTGATGGGCTTCTGGTTTAAACAGTTTCCATGCCTTTATCCACCTATAGCTGCTGCCCTGCAAAGGGTTGTAGAGTCTGGAGATGTCCCTGATTGGCTTGTGAAGGAAAGAACAACAATGATTACGAAAGATCATGCAAAGGAACAGATGGCAATAATTATAGACCAATTACATGTTTGCCATTAATGTGGAAACTGTTGACTGGAATATTTGCGGAGAAAATTTATGAACATCTAGAGAGTAATGGTGTTTTTCCTGACGAACAAAAGGGGTGCCGGAAAGGCTCGAGAGGTACTAAAGAGTAACTACTAATTGATAAAGCAGGATGCGAAGAAGAAGAAGAGAAATCTGAGTGTAGCATGGATCGATTACAGAAAGTCTTATGACATGGTTCCTCATTTATGGATACGTGAAATGCTATTGATGATGAAGTTTGCTGAGAATGTGGTAGGACTTTTGGAGACAGGTATGGCTCAACGGAAAACAGTGCTAATAGCAAACAGAGAGGAGATGGGACAGGTTGGCATTAAACGTATGATATTTCAAGGAGATTCGTTATCGCCACTTCTTTTTGTAATGATAATGATGCCACTGAGCATCCTCTTAAAGAGAGAAAAACTGGGGTATAACTTTGGATCAAGTGACAGACGCCTAAACCATCTACTGTTTATGGATGATGTGAAAATATTCGGTAGAAATGAAAAGGAAATGAATAGACTGGTAGAACTTGTGGGGACATACTCAGAAGACATTGGGATGGAGTTTGGGATTAGTAAATGTGCAGTGCTGGTGATGAAAAGAGGAGTAAATGTTCATTCGAATGGAATAGTGCTGCCAAATGGAGAAATCATGAAAGAAATAGAAGATACAGGATATAAGTATTTGGGAGTGTTGGAGGGTGTAGGCATCATGAACATTGAAATGAAGGAAAAAGTCAGGAAGGAGCATTTTAGAAGAGTGAATCTAATTGCAAAGTCGAAACTGTATGGAGGAAACCTAATGAAAGCAGTAAATGCATGGGCAGTCAGTGTTTTGAGATACAGTGCGGGAATTTTAGAATGGTCTGACAAGGATATAAAAAACAAAAAAATGAATGCATGACAAGAATATAAAAACAAGAAAAGTTTTAGCAATGTTTGGTATATTCCACATTCGAAGTAGCGTAGCGAGGCTGTATCAAAAGAGGAAAGACGGTGGGAGAGGATTGAAAAGTGTAAAAGATTGTGTTAGAACTGAGATGTTGTTGAAGGAGCATGTGGTTAGAGGTGAGGAGTGGATGCTGGAGGTTGTGGCCAATGAAGTGGAGGTATGTGAGACCAAGGCTGATTATGTGAAACGTATGGATAGAAAAAGGGCAGAGGGACTGGATAGGAAGAAAATGCACGGAAGGTTCTTCCAGGATATAGCAGAAGTGGCTGATGAAAGATCATGGCAATGGCTTAGAGCTGGGTATCTGGG
>NC_136490.1:142638017-142683017 GCF_053919585.1 Euprymna scolopes | reverse complement strand
TAATGCGTGATGTTTGATCGGCCATAATGAGTTAGGACTGCAATGTTTGTTTTTGTATGATCCGGAATAATAGAATTTCATGGCCGCAGCCGAGCAGAACAGGGAGAATGTTGTTATGGAAATTCATTATTTGCAAATAGTGAAGTGTAATAGTTGCTGTATGTGTGTGATTGTCGTATTCAGTTTATAAGGGTATCAGGGCCAAAGAAATTTTAATTATCTTACTGCTCAAAAACTATATTGAACAAAGAACAATTGAACAAAGAAACTTCAACGAGACTAAGACATTTACTTTAATAAACGCTATTATGGAATTGCATTAATTTTTTATTTCTTTAAAAGATCAATCGTTTTAGACATGTCGTCAACCAAAGTGGAACACTGTGACGAGGAGATGCTATTCCATTCGCTTTGTACAGCTTCCTACAGTTTTTCATTGTTCGAAAATTTTCTTCCAGCCAATGCATAAGATATTATGGACCAAATATTCTCGATTAGGTTTAATTTTGGGCTACTTGCAAAAAATCACATTAATTGACTTATCAGAAAACTATTTCTTGTGACTTTAGCAGCGTGTGCAGAGTCATTATCATGTTGAAAATAATTTTGGGAGATGTTCCCAGCTTCTAGATACTTAGTAACAGTCCTGTTTCTAATATTCGAATGTATTCCTTTGGATTTTGACTTTTCACATCTAATAAGTTCCCCAACTTCTGCTGCAGTAAAAGTCCCCCATACTATAATCCCTCCATTCCCGTGTTTAACTGTCGTTTTTAGGCAACTTGGCGAAAATCTTTCTCCAGTTCTTCGAATGCACCGTTCGAGAGCATCACTAACAAGACATAATCTTTTCATCTTACCAGAAAACATTCCTGAACCAGTCTGTATCTTATTTGCCATAACACGAGAAAAATCTCTTTCTATCATTAATGTTCTTCTTAGATAAAAATGACTTATTTGCACACCTTTTAGAAGAAAATCGCATTTCTTTCATTCGTCTATATATTGTACGTCAAGAAAGAGAATTCTTTGCTATGGTCAACATAAATTTTCTTTCAATCCTTCAAAACAGTTAATTAACTGTGATCGTCCTTCAAAGTAGATGCTCTAGGAAAACCAGATCCAGATTTCATTTTTACCGAACGTTCCACTTCGAACCTTTGACCAATTCGCTTCACTGCAGAAAGAGATGTGTTCACATTTTCTTTTCTTAAAATATCAAAAATCTGCTTGTAAGTCATTTTGGACTGCCTTAATCCTGCAATTCGATGTTTTATATCCTTGCTAAAATGCGGTCTTATCATTTTTTGATTAATTTTCCCACGTATTCTTATATGCTATAATAATAATGATTGACCAAATCGAAATCTTCAGTTAAATTTAACAAAAATTCATGAAAAAATTTGGAAAAATCGATTTCTTCCTTCTTTCACTCTTGGCCTATTTTTTTGCTCATAAGTGTAGTTATAATGGTTATATATTTACTCTGTTCTTACTGGGAGAGTGGGAGGACTTTTCAGGTAGAGGGGAAATACGAACTACTTCCTCTATACATCTTGGCAATTGTGATGATGTAGCTCATAGGAATTAAGATGGGATTTTATTATAACGAATAAATGTGTGTGTAACGGAGTGCAAAGGTTACATAAGATGGTGAATATAAGTTTACACATGATGAATTTGTATGTGGCATCTGCTATTGCAAACCTACCGTAATTTGCTTCAGAGGGGAATTTCTCATTCCAGATTAAAATGATTCAAAAGCAAATACATTGAATTTCAAGAAGGTTGTTGATATTGCTCAATTATAAAGAGCAAAATATAATTTTATTCCATTTAGGTAAACAAAATTACGATAAGTCACTAGAATAAATTTATTGCTTAAGTATTAAAAGACATCATAAGGCGACAATATGTATATATATGTATATATATATATGCATGCATATATGTGCATATATATATATACATATGTTAATTAGATTATATTTAACATTTTATTTATACCAATACTTCAATCCTCGATGCTCGATATAACTACAGAACATATACAAATAAATAGCTAACTGTTTATATTCCAAATCCCAAGATATTGTCCATATTGCCGTTTATTCTTTTTAGCAGGTGAAAATGTTCAATTCTTGACAGCACCTGTTTCGTAGCGCAGAATCATCCATGTTATTATCATGTCAATTTTTGCATTTATTTTGCCCTGACTCATCAGAAGAATATAAACTTATGAAGTTTAAAAGAAAATAAAATGAATATAAGCATGATTACAAAAATCCGAAAAAATCGAAAGATAGTTGAAATTTTGCTTTGTGGCAGTTACGCCATCTTTGATTTTATATATTCATATATTCTTTTCCTGTTTGTTTGTTTGCTTGTTTGTTCATAAATTGATTAATGATTAATGTACAAAAGGTTAATTATTTTCCTATTATTTCTCTCTCTCACTATATATATATATATATATATATATATATATATATATATATATATATAGTCATCGACATACAGTCCTGTTTCGTTGTATCACAACTCATCAGTGCCGCTAGACTAGCATCTCTCTCAAGCCAAGGATTGAACCTAGAACCGCCGTGTTGACAGTCGGCGGTTCTCCCACTCGACCATGGAATTGACGCCCGTAAATAACTCGTCGAAATGTCTATTTAAATAGACACCCGCCACCACTTTTATAGTGCTCAAATTGCCTGTTCGTAAACAAACAAACAACGAGCTTCGCATTTTCAGCCAATTAAGTAGCGGGTTAGATTATTTACGACAGTGCTCTACCCAAAGAGGGGGGCTCTTTAAAATATATTTGTAGTCATCGACATACAGTCCTGTTTCGTTGTATCACAACTCATCAGTGCCGCTAGACTAGCATCTCTCCCAAGCCAAGATTCTTGCAAAATATACTATTAAGAGGTAACCTCATTTCATATTACATTAAGGAAAATCGCTTTTACTAAATAGCTGTATGTTAGTTACTGTTTATAGCGGGAAAATTGTTTTACGTGTTCTAGCATGGGTGCCCGGCGTTGCCTGGGTGTTTGGAGGTGAATGCTGACCAAAAATAAAAGGGTGAATTTTTTAAACTTTGACCCCTATTATGATCTCTTAACATTTATTGTTTTGGGCTTTAATCAAGTTATTAAGTTATATCCTTGTCCAAGGAGCCTATATCTAAAATTTCAAGTGTTTAAACCCAAAATTGTCGAAGGGGTTTGATAGAGTTCTCAAAGGTCAAATTGTTGAACTTTAACCCATTAACAGCCAAATTTCTGGCCGAAAACCAATCACATAGACTTTCCGAAATCTCAGTACTCGGTATATCCTATTTCGAGTCTGTAGACTAAAAATTGACAGAGTTATTGCGTATGGAAATGTACACATGCAGACACACAGACACGTTCACTTATATATATATATATATATATATATATGTATATGTATATATATACATATTATTGCGTAGGAAAATGTACACAGACACACACAGACACACACAGACACAGACACGTTCACTTTTATAGATATATAGATTTAAACTTGATTTATTTTGATAATATATTGAATTTAATTTAGATTGGATTAGTCGTACCAACATCGATATTTTTAGAAACCGGTTTAGAGTTAATTCCTCTATTGTCTTATCTATTATGTAAATCTCAAACGACGGTTCGTGTGTTTGTGTGTGTGTGTGTGTGTGTGTGTGTGTGTGTGTGTGTGTGTGTTTGTGTGTGTGTGTGTGTATGTGTGTGTGTGTGTGTGTGTTCGTATATCCACTAAAACTTTCGCCAGCAGCATCGGATCGGCGCTTAATATCTGAGAATTAGAAAAAAGATTATTTTTTCATGGTCATGACGTCATGCGTCGTTGTGGTAAGGTTGATGGTTGGCAAAAACGTTTGCTACTTACTTTTTTCCCTTCATTCCTTCATTCGCGTTTCAAGTTCGAGGGGTTTTTTTTGCGGTCGCACGGGTAATTCATTGCAATTTTTATTGAAACAAAAGTTGTTTTGATTCCTTTGAGGGGGGGGAGGGTAAAGTGTCACCTACTTCTTCCATTCTTTTCTGGAGTGTAGCTCAATATCCTTAGCAGCTCTGTCCAAAACAAATTTCATGTCCACCCGGATAACACCAGGTATCCATGCTAATATATATTATAATGGAGCAGTTTTTTTCTCTCTCTTTTTTTGCTTGTTATTTGTTCACAATAGCGTCATAGTATATGCCGTCAAAGATAAGTGTTGGATAGATTGTTTCTCACTCAAAAAACAACAATTCGTTTCTTCTATCAGAAAGATCGCTCATGTGAAGACTAAAGGATAAAAGATGGGAAGCAAGAGATACGAGGCGACTGAAAGTAAATCCAATGCCCACTTTCTAATCTCATTTTGCGACAAAAACTTTGATTGCTAATCTGGATACTTTGGACTATTCGAACTGCTATTCTCATACTGGGTGTTACTCTTATAAATTTCCATTTGATGTGACGTCAGTATATATGTTTGGATTTGTGTGTGTATACATAGCTATATACATTTCTATTTATCTCTAATGAATATGTCAGCATGTGTATTACATTCAGGGGGTTGTACACAAAACATATGCAGATTGCAAAACATTGAAGGAGACAATATCTTATTGTCCGATAGGGTCAATTCAACCGGTTCTTGGTTTAAAAAAGACCAACACAGAAATCATTGATAAAATGATATTTACACTTCTTTATTCTGATAGTCCGTTTTCTGGAGAAGTTGCAAGCACCGTCCCAATTCACATTTCTAGTCTGTTGAATTCGACCTGCCTCCTGATCGTACGGAGAAACCAACTTCTCTAGTCAGCTTGAAAACCCCAACTCTACTAACGCAATCTCGACGTCTAATCCTAAGATTCACATCATCTAAAGTGACATCTACGTCAGACTGCTAGGCGTCAGGCCTATTTTTAAATTATTTTTATTAATCTAATCGTTCAAACCGCCATTTATTAATACTACGAGGCGCTTTCAATAAGTTTCCAGAAATTTTCGTATGGACACTTTTATTTATAGTACACACATGAAACACTAATCCTCTTCTAAGTAATCTCCTTCGGTTGCAATGCACTTGTTCAATCGTTCCAACAACTTCTGAGAGGCATCATTGAAGTCCTCTTGTATGAGTAAGTCAATGGGCCTCGCCACAGCCTATTTCATCTCTCATAACGACAGGCTTTAAGGTTTTTTGTTTAGCTTAGGGAATAACCAAAACTCACAGGGAGCAAGGTCTGGACTATAGGAAGAGTGAGGAACTGCCTCAATGCCCATGACAACTTTTTTCTTTCTGATCTTCTTTGAACATTCTTGGGCAAAGCTTTGCGCAAATCTATCATAGCCTCAGTTCCTCGCGAAGAATTATGTGTACATTTCTCATACTAACATCAAATTGTGCACTTATTGTCTCTATAGACACACAACGGTGCTTGTCCATGAAATTCGCTGTTTGCCTAATCAACTATGGTGTTCTGACTACCTTTTATACCTCCACATCTATCATCATCACTCACACACTCTGAGCCTTTCTTGAATCTATTATGCTACTCAAAACATGATACTCGATCCATGCAAGATGGTCTTAAGCATTCCATACGTTTCTGTGGTATATTTTTGGAGTATAAAACAGAATTTTATTGCATATTACTCTTTTAATGTGCCCTCACGTGCAGATTATTTTCTTAAAATTCACCAGCTATGACAATCAGGCTTTTGGTAGGATGTATTCCAATTCCTGCTGTAGCTATTCATTTGAACCTGAAATCAGAAAAAAAAAAATGATACGTCATCTAATAAAATACTGAATTTTCAAGAGTCTACGACAATTTCAAATATCTGTATGAAATAGTCTGGAAACTCAGTGAAGGCATTTCGAATTTCTCTAAATATTTTCTTTTTAATTATATTTATATAAAAATTTATTTCAAATAGAATTTAATTTCAGACAACCAATTTATCATAGGATAACAAAGTCTTCTGACATCGCTCAGCATTGTTTATGCTACGTGACCTCTATCAGCTGAATCTTGTTAAATTCTTTCATTCTTATGTCGATCTTCAGAATTTTGAATTGAACCTTTTTTGTCCATATGGGTATATTGTCCTCGTTCGATCTGATACAACCAAGTAGATATATTGAGTAAGCCCATTTTGTTCCCTTATAAGTAGCGCTTGCAAGCACCTGCACATCTTTAAAAATTGCAGAAAGCACAAATTCTTTATTCAACCATCTTTCATCACCTCACCAATTATAGGTTCCTTTACATTCATGTTACAAACAACACTTAAATCAAGAACAAATTGAATACATATGCAGCGAGCATCACAGTGCAATGTGCAAATACGGTTACATTTAATTGCCTTTTTATCAACGCATCTGTGTTTTTGCTGCAAAACAGATTATATCTTTTCGCTTAATTCTGTGTACTGTTTCACCATGTTTGGCCCCGTCCACGCATGTGTCTGAACCTCTATTTTTCCACAGTGAAACGACAATGTAACATTAGATAAGCGCAGATGGAAGCGTCTATCAAAAAACAATTAGAGTTTACTAGTGAGATTGTTTACACAAAAAGCTTAAGTGACGATAGACTTGTTAATATTGTGTTTCAGATTTTTTTTTAGATAAGGTATTAGTAATTTGAATTATTTGGATTATTCACATATTATTCTCATCCTGGTTGTTCTATCGACGTCGTTTAAGTCGATGTAATCTTTCTTTTTTCTATCACACCTCCATCATTCTTGCTATTTTCATCTATTCACCCAAATTCACAGCCCCATAAGCACAAACGAACACACACACACACACGCATATATATATATATATATATATATATATATATATATATATATATATATATGACTACTTCATTTAAGCACATAAATTAATATACGAAAGCATAATTTTATGCGTAAACTTAAAGTATTTACTTCAAAAGTGCTCAATACATAGGTAGAGCTAGATAGTAAGTTATAAAAATATATATGGCAATTAAGCTACACAGAATATTCTGACGAGTCCTAGCGTGGATGAAACGAGGAATAATCTGTGCAGCTTAATTGTAATATATATTTTTTATAACTTACTATATATATATATATATATATATATATATATATATATATATATATATATATATATATACAAGGTGACAAAAAAAGTGATATCTCCACTTTTTATTCATCGATTGCCTTTATTTATGGCAGAATGAACGACCATGTGTACACTAAGACTCCAGTTGGAGCTGGGACAAAGAATACACTTTGTTAAATTTCGTTCGGACAAAACACTAAGAAACTGGCCTAATTAGAGTTGGGGCCCGTTTTGGGGGGTCATCCTATATATATATATATATATATATATATATATATATATCGGTTGACAAGAAGGTCCTAGTAGAATTTATAATTTTGATTTGAAATGATGTATTTTAAAATAAGTATTCTTTATAATACATTTACGATTAATGCTTAGATAGAGTGAAAAAGGCTTTAAAATTATGTATATCATTTTAAACACTCTTTTTGCTCTATCTGATCGTTGCTCTGTCTGATCGTTTAAATTACAATCGTGTTTAAATTACAATCGTGTTCAAACAATTATGAATTTTAAGAACGTTGAATACTAGATGGAAAAAAGCAAATTCGCACAAGTTTCTTATTTCAATTCAAGCTACGCTGAAAACTTGCTGAAACAGCTCACCATATCAACGATGCGTTTGGCCCAGGAACAACAAAGGACAATGGTGGTTAAAGAAATTCCATGGCGGCGACGAGTCTTGAAGATTATGAGTGTAGTGGTCGGCCATCGGATGTTGTCTTAGTCGAAAGCAATTCACGCACAACTGTTCGAAACTTTATTCTGAATTAGACATAACGTATACAACGATTTCCAACATCTTGAGAGAGATTAGAATGCCAAAAATGATGAATCGATACCTCATGGATTGAACGACAGCTAAAAGAAACGCCGTTATGAAGTCTCATTTTCCTACTTTTACGCAACAATAACGACCCGTGTCTCGATCGAGTTTTGACATGCAATGAAAAGTGTTTTTACAAGAACGGCTCAGCTCAGTGGTTAGCCGCTGACGAAGCTCCAGAACATTTCTCGAAGCAAGAGTTACAATAAAAGAAAGTCATGCTAACAGTTTAGTTGTCTGAGATCGATCTCATCTATTACAGTTTTTAAATGTGGGCGAAACCATTACGGCGAAGAAGTACCGTCAACAAATGGATGAAATGCGTCAGAAACTTCGAAAACAACACCCTGCATCAGTCAACAGAAAAAGGCTCAATTCTCCTCCACGACTATGCCCAACGCCACGTTGCTAAGCCAACCCTGCAGAAGTTGAATGAACTAAGCTACGAAACTCTGCCTGAACCACTATACTCTCCAGTCCTCTCAACTACCGACTACAACTTTTTCAAGCATCATGACAACATTCTGCGTGAGAAATGTTTCAAAAACCCAAGTGATATCAAAAAATGACTTTAGCGACTTCATCACTACTAGAACGCAATATTTTTACGTTACTATGTATAAAATAAATATTCGTGTTTTGCGTTGGCAAAAGTGTGTTGATTCTAATCATTTCCATCAATAAATTTTCGTTTGAGCTTAAATATGTCCATCTGAATTGAAAAGTTAAAAACCGCACGAACTTCTTTGTCAACTTTAAATATATATATATATATATATATATATATATATATATAATCATCCACATCCAGTACAGTTTCGCTGTATCACAGCTCATCAGTGCGGCTAGACAGGTAACTCCCACAAGCCAGGATTGAAACCCGACCGCCTGTACGACAGTCAAGGTTCCTAACCATTACGCTAATCGGCTGCTGCTGTGAGAGTCGGGAATTAAAGATGTTTTGACATCGTCCGAAATACCTAAGCTCGATTTGTTTACACAAAGAACATCGCTTATATATATATATATATATATATATATATATATATATATATATATATATATATATGTATATATATATACATATATATATATATATATATATATACATATTCAGAATGTGTGAGAATATATAATTATTTCTACTGCCAGACAACATTGACGCCAGCAAGA
Source organism: Euprymna scolopes (assembly GCF_053919585.1). Lineage (NCBI taxonomy): Eukaryota > Metazoa > Mollusca > Cephalopoda > Sepiida > Sepiolidae > Euprymna > Euprymna scolopes. The sequence goes on along the minus strand of NC_136490.1, from coordinate 142,673,877 downwards.
GCCACGAAAGCCAACAAATCGGAAGCCCAAGACTCGAGTTTCGCCCTCATTTGAGCTAATCAGTTAGACATATTCGATCTCAGGATTCGAAACCCGAGGCAAGCACTCTACCAACTGTCAAACGCGCCGCACACAAGAAACTCTTATTAACTATCATAGATCAAGCAAACCGCAAGGAAATACGACAGTGGAATGCACCTACCTTCGTCTCGAACAAGGGATGTGATCATTGCAATCAGCCTTAACCTAAGTCGATGTCGCACTAGTAGGAATTTATACTCGCTAGGGATGTCATCACGACAAGCCTATCCTAACGAGCAGTATTTTCAGAATGTGTTAGAAAATATATAATTATTTCCAATACCAAACAATATTGCAGCCAGCAAGAGCAACGAAAGCCAACAAACCGGAAGTTCAAGACTCGAGTTTGGGATAATCAATTAGACACATCCGAACTCAGGATCCGAAACTATACAAAATATTGTTAGATACTCGCTCAATATATGCTACCGTGACATAAGCTAACATATATTCAGTGGATTTTTAACAGTATTTTGTAGTTTATTTTTTTTATTTTAACACCTTTTCCCAAACTTTCCGTGTTCAACAAAGAATATGGCGCCATTTGTAATTTTCAAATATATCAGTAAACTTTGTATGTTTTTTTAACTAAATAAACATGTTACATTAAGTATAAACATTAAAAAGTATCCAGTTTGCTAGAAAAGTAAGTTATCTTGCCTTTGATAACCTTTAATTGTTATATATTTGTTATTTGACAACTTTTTCGAATCTGTGTATTGTAATACAAACCCTAATTTTCTATTTTTAACTCATGATTAATTAGCAGTCAGCAAACGTGAAGTATGTATGCTAATGAAACGGCCCCGAAGGAGGATATGCCATAATATACGTGCTATGTTGCTTTACTTACTGAGTTTTTTTATTAGGTGTACGAGTGCGTGCAATCTTGCATACCGTCATTCGTCTTCATGCATAATTCGTTCCCGTGACCTTAAAATCGTAGAAATCTTCAAATGATTTATGGATATAATCGGGGATGTCAAATCCTTAAGTGGCTGCGAATGAACTTGACAAAAAATCTGGGACGAAATTAGAAATCGGATCCCGCAAATAAGATCCGGAAGAAAAATGTTCATCATCATCATCATCATCATCATCATCATCATCATCATCATCTAAATCCAAGGATTTTGTTGTTGGCATTGGCTTCCCCGATGTTTGTTTTAGTCAGAATTCCTTCTAGAAAGACATCAGGTGCTTATGGGAAGATTCACGTAGAGTGACTAACAAACTAAGTGACAGTGATTTTTTTGTGGTGCGAACTGGATTTGAACTTAGAGCATCCAGTTTTTCAGTTCGAGTTGTTAAATAGTGATAAAATTTCATTATGATTACGCCAACATACACAAAACGTTATATATATATATATATATATATATATATATATATATATATATATATTAGATAGATGAACTATTTCCGTGAAATTTTAGTCATAAACGTTTCGATATCAATGTAGCTTGATAGAAAGCAATGTACCATAAGACTTTTTGTCGTAGATGCTCTTGTAGCTAGCCAAGTTTATTCCTCAGCGTACCTTTTTCTCTGAATTTCTAACAACTGTCGAGTTGATCAACTCTGAATGCATGAAAGACATCTTTTTCTTCAACAAATAGTTCCACCAAAATCCATGATAGTGTAAAGTTATGCATTTTTTACAAACATGTTGTAATCGCAGTCACAAAGTGGACAACGAATAGAAAAGAACCCCAACTTCCTTTTTCTTTGTAACAACGACATTTGTTTCCTCTGGAGCGTCATTAACGCCCCCCTCTGATCTCGAACATTATTTCGTTCCGTGCTCCACGTTTCTCCAGTGACTTTTTTCCTTTTCTTTCTTTTCCGGTGGCGTCATTTCGCATGTTACAATACAACCCAAATTTATAGTATACTAGCATGGGTGCCCGTCGTTGCCTGGGTGTTTGGAGGTGTATGTTGAGCAAAAAAAAAAATAACGGTCATTGTTTTAACTTTGAACCCTATTATGACTCCTTAACATTTATTGTTTAGGGATCTAATCAAGTTATATAGTTAGATCCATGTCTAAGGAACCTATATCTAAAATTTCAAGTGTTTAGACCCAAAATTGTCGGAGGAATTTGGTAGAGTTCTCAAAGGTCAAATCGTTTAACTTTGACCCCTTAACAGCCAAATTTCCGGCCGAAAACCGATCATATAGATATTCACTAATCTCAGTACCCTGTAGATCAAATTTTGAGTCTGTAGACTAAAATCGACAGCGTAGGGAAATGTACATAGACAGACACACAGACAGACACATAGACAGATACACAGATACGTTCACTTTTATAGATATATAGATAGATAGATAGATAGATTTGTTTAACAAAAATATATACGTATGCATAAATATATATGGAAACAATTTTGTGTTTACTATAAACTTTTTTCGAAAATTTTAGTCAAGTATAAATCATGTATAATATCTGCATGAATATAATTACATGTAATAGTTAACTAAATATGATTATCCCATTAAAAAACCGAAGCAACTAATAGAAAATTAATTAAAATGAATGTTTAAAAGAATATGCAAATTAGCTAGATCGTTTGCTAGTGAATGCAATTCCACAACCAAGATATAAGAAAATTGTATTTTCTTTTTAAATAAATAGAAACGACGGTTTTTAATATGAATTTTTAATATGAATATGATTATCGATACACACAAAAGAAAACCGAATTCATAGGAGTATAGAAGATATATATATATATATATTGTTTCAGCTACTCGGGCGTTTTTTTTTTTTTGCCGTCTGTTGCTTCACAGACGGCCAAAAAAAAAACGCCCGAGTAGCTGAAAACATTAATGTAACTTAACAGAAAGATACGGTAATAAAACATAAAACGCATATTTGCTCTACAACAGTATTGGACACTTTCTTCAGTTTTTATTAATTTCCATTTCCACTATATACATATATATATATATATATATATATGTGTGTGTGTGTGTGTGTGTGTGTGTGTGTTATGTTTTTATTACCGTTTTATCTAACAACCACTTCTGTAAGGTCTGACGAGGCTGTTAGATTGTAAACATGGTCCAACATCTGAAACATATGGAACCAATCAGATAAAACGGTAATAAAATAATAAAACGCATATTTGCTCTGCAATAGTATTGAGTACTCTCTTCAGGTTTTTACTAATTACCTGTTTTACATATATATATATATATATATATATATATATATATATATATATATATATATATATCAGATCAAACACTGTATAAAGTAATATTTAAGTAATGCCATTTCAGCTGAACTTATTGTGACTTCGACATTCAGCATAATCACATTGACCCACCGTAGTTTAACATCGTTGAGCTTAGTCACTATTGAAATGTTTGACCATTTGGCAATAACAGGTGTTGTTTGTGCTCTCCGCTTATTTCACATAATCCCGGCATTGTTTCCAGACTTTCTGGACTTTTCTTGTCATTGCAATCAAGCAATGTCCGAGTTGTTAGGGATTGTGTAATTTTTATTTCCCAATAGGAAGCAGAAAGATTTACTGGTTAACGGACATGAACGGAAAAGGAACTGCCATGAAAATAAACAATAAGATTAAGAGATTTGACTAAATAAAGCTAATGTAAACACTGTTTATTTTTATAAAAGCGGTTATTTTTATACCATACATTCATTAGGTTCACGGATACACATTGTAACGTATTACGCGTCTACACACGTTGTAACAGAGTACTTCGCAAGGGACATAGAACAAGTAATAATTTCTCCGTTTTTTGTAACAACGACATTTATTTCCTCATTCTCACGCCACGCGTGACTACTGGTTACGTCTCCAACGTGATCTCTCTTATTTGTATACTCTTTTCCTTCTTCCTTACACTGACGCCATTTCGCATACGGCTCGGTATTTGCACATAGTCGTCATAGGCGCGTTCGCACTATGTTACAACATGTTTTATGCTAAATTGTGTACTTTAAGAATTAATATAAATAATTAGATGAAAGTTAAAAATAAAAATAAAGATAATTATTTTACCATATGGTTGGATCAAATCTTGACATCTGACAATGAATTATTGTTTGAAATAATAGCAATAAGCGTAGAGACACCTACGGGGTGACTTATAACCCATTTTGAACGAAATAAAAAGATGCTAAAATGTTTCCGAATTTTGTGAATGAAGATAATTTGGATCATATGTATTATTCGGGCTACTTTTTTCATCTTGGATAGTATTCTAACAACGTTTCGCTTAATGAAACCTCCGACTTTATCTAGTGCGTTCTGTCAAACTCGGTTTTTTCTTCCGTCATTCATAATCGCAAAGAACCTTTTTGACTATCTTTTATCTAGACTATGATTTGAAACCCTAATCCCTCGAACTGGTTATACTTATCATTTTACCAGTTGAAATACAGTCTCCCGACTTTCTTCAGTTTAAGATGACCAAATTATAACAATCTACTTTCATATATTAAATGATGGATTTACTTAGAACTTCAGAAGAGATTCCTAACCTCGACATAAACATTTCCGGCGTTGACAAGAGACGCCTAAATATAGTTCCATCAGCCAAAATATTTTGAGAATAAAATCTAATATGAGAACAGCAGTTCAAAACATATGCAAATATAAAAATTTAGTCTTCGTGAGAACTTCAAAAAGATTTACTACATAGTCTCAGTTCTTTGATTTTTTTAAAAACTTTCCTTGTTTATGTCCGCATTACATTAGAAATTTTCTTTTGAACGTGCCGAAGAATACTTATATTTCAATTGGATCAAAGTTATATATATATATATATATATATATATATATATATATATATATATATATATATATATATATATATATATATATATATATATATATATATATATATATATATATTCTTCCCAAACACGTTGGAGCATATCAGGACCAATTTAATTTATCGGTGTTTTTATTCGGTGTTTTACGTTTTCCAGGTCAGTTAGTAATGGTGGGACAAACACTTTATATTTTTTACTAACCTCCAGAGAAAAAACACAAACTTTTATTTACCTTAGGTGAATCTCTTCAATGTTTAATACTTTTGTGAGGATTTTCGGTTCCCCAAATTCTCACATTCTGTCGGTTGACTTTGCCATTCAGATGAAAAGTGATTTTGTTACTGAAAATTCACAGTGAATTGAAGTTTTCGTCGTCTTCCATCATTTGAAGCATTTGGTTGACAAATTCCATTCGTCGTAGGTAGTCATTATTTTTAATTGCCTGAAAGAGCTGCAGTCAGTACGATTGAAATTGCCACCGTTTTTTTTAAGCACACGCCATTTCGTGGGTTGAGGAATTGACAACTTATGACTTGCACGGCGTGCAAATTTTCTTGGGATTCGTGTAATTCTCTCAGCATCTTCCTCTCCTGTTCCCGGTCGGACAGACATTTTATTTTTACACAGACACCTTCTCTCTTCTAATTGCTTCGAATGTTGTTGAGAGAAGGAGCATCACAACTGAATTTTATGCATGTTGCTCTCTAATTACTGATTTATTTTGTCGAAACTCAAGAACGAAAAAAAGCCTTGTGTTGACGGGTCGCCATTTTTGCTGTCGCTATCTGACGGATGTGTCACGTGACAATCATTGAAATCTGGGAAATCTAATGCTTCAAACACCCACTCCCTCATTCTGATTCATACATTTTCTTACGAATTATTTGATCATGAAATAGGGTCATTCTTTATGAATCACCACACACCCACACACGCACACACACACACACACACGCAGACACACACATATATATATAACTACTTAATTTACTCACATAAAAGTATAGATTTATGCATACAATTTAAGTATTTACTTCAAAAGTGCTCAATACGTAGGTAGAGCTAGTTAGTAATTTATAAAATATATATGGCGATTAAGCTACACTGAATATTCGGCGTTTCATCCACTCTAGGACTCTTCAGGGTGAAGAGTCCTAGAATGGATGAAACGCCGAATATTCAGTGTAGCTTAATCGCCATATATATTTTATAAATTACTATATATATATATATATATATATATATATATATATATATATATATATATATATATATATATATTGGAAGCTCTGATATTGCGAATGTTTATGCTGTCGTGCGATGTACTTTGCTTCTAACATCTTCCAACCGATTAACTGTGAAAGATTAAAAGGTCACGTGTAAACTGTTGTTTTTATCTTCTTTTAAGTATCTTTTGTTTATTCATTCCTGAGGTATTCTACAAGGGAATGAATCGGATTGCAATTTTTTTAAATATATTTTTTCTCTCTTCTTTTGCGATTTTCCTCCTCTTTTGATTTTTATTTTTGCTTTCTCAATCTTTTTTTCTTTTTTGTATCTCTTATTTATCTTCAAATACGACTTGCATCACGTTTACATATTTATTTTTTTTACTATCTCTCCTCGTCATCATTGTCGCTTCTCCACTTATACTTCTATTTTTCTTTCATTTTTTCTCTACTTCTTCTTCGAATACTATGACGATGAAATCATCCTCATCCTCATCATCATCATCATCGTAGTCGTCTTCGTCGTCGTCTCTTTTATACAGACATATAAGATTATTGTAGACTCTTGAAAATTCTGTAACTTATTGCTATACATCTAATGAGATGACTGACAAATTTTTTTTATGATTTTAGGTTCAAATGAATAAGTACAGCAGGAATTGGAATACACTTTACTAAAGCCTGATTGTCACAGCTGGGGAATTTCAAAAATACAATCTAAACGTCAGGACGTTTTAGACGAACGATATGGAATTAAATTCTGCTTTAAACTTGGAAAAATGCTCTAGTTTGCGTTTGGACTATCTTGCATGAATCGAGCATCAGTGTTTGTGTTGCATAAGAGATTCAAAGAAAGGCAGGGAGTCTGTAAGGGATGGTGAGAGTTGTGTGGGGAGTAAGGAAGTCAGAACACCAGAGTTGATTGGTCAAATTTAAAATTGCATCGTGTGTCTATAGAGATAATAAGTGCACAGTTTGATGTCAGTGTGGGAACTGTATACATTATTATTTGCGAGGAACTGAAGACACGGAAGATTTGGGCAAAGTTTGTCCCGAAGGGTGCTCTATCCTTGTCACAAACTATTTGACTAAGATGAGTATGAAGACAGTTCCTCACCCCCTCTAATATTCCTACGTTCACTATTATGAAAGACCGAAAAACTTCTGCTTAACACCTCTTTGTGTTTATGGAGGCTGTAAGGCTAAAGTTACTCAATGACCCAAATACCTTCTAGTCCACACATTTCTACACACTAGCAAGAGTAAAGCGAGCAACAAATAATTATTATCCACTCAAACTTACTAACCAGAACAAGGTAAACCAACGCACATACACAATGCCACACTGCCAAATACGCATATATGTATATTACGTATATATGCATATCCACACTATGAATATAGGTACGTAAACATTTGTGACTAATTTAACTTTTTTCAGGAAACACATGTTTGCCTAAATGACTGAAAGTAACATTTATATACAATTCATATTAAATTGTCGGCGTGGTTCTTGGGTATACCATAAGACGCTATCATCGTCCAAAATGGCCACTGTCAAATCCAGGGATTACGCCACACTTTTACTACGTTTATTTATTAGTTATAGGATTATTATTCCTTCTTTTGCTACTATTACGAATACTGTTATTATTATTATTATTATTATTATTATTATTATTATTATTATTATTATTATTATTATATCATTTATTATTCTTACGTCTAATGTCACTTTCAAACTTGTACATTTATTATTTTTATTTAATTTTATCTGCTACAAACATTCGCGTCCTCTCTCTGTGAAACCATTTTTCGTCACACCTACTTCTATTTTACCTCTACCCACAACTACTACTAGTTATTCCTCTAATTCTACCTACTATTCCTACTAAGTATTATTCTACTACTATTTTCCGTACTAATAATAATTATCTTATATTATTCCTATTTTAATTTTTTTATAACTACCACATATTCAACTACTTTTTGTTACGACTGCTACTATTACTTCTTTTCTGTTGCAACTTAACGTCTACTACTACTACTTTTACTACCACTACTACTACTACCCTTCTATTTCTAATTTCACTACTAATACTGCCCTGCCACTGCAACTAATACAGGCTCTTGGCTATACTGAAATATGCTATCGTTATCCAAAATGGCCACTACGAAAACCAGGGATCACGCTACATATCTACAACCCATTAGTTATGGCATTAGTATTGCTCCTTCCATTACTATTACGACTATTATTATTATTATTATTAATAATGTTATTATTAATGTTATTATTATTAATTTTATTATTATTATTATTATTATTATTATTATTATTATTAATGTTATTATAACCACATCATTTACTATTCCTTCGTGTTCTGTCATTTTCAAACTGATACATTTATTATCACGTTTACTGCAATCGCTTCTCAAGACTTTCAACCTCATAAGAATTGAATTGCTCTTGTTTAATCTTTCAAACTGTCAATGATTTTTGAGCCGCATGTTTTTAATTCTTGTTTAGTTTCTGTAATAATTGCAAGTTTCTCCAGTGACACAACCAGATTGGCAAAGACAGACACTGACTTCGCCCTTCTCGCATTCGTACTTTTTATTGTTTCAAACGTCTTGTTCGCATATTTCCAGCAAAAACATCTTTTTTACTGAATGCACGTAACATGTTTGTTTAGCAGAAGATTTCAAGATAAGACCGACATGACGATAAGAACTAAACTTTTTTTTTTAATTTTACAGTCGAGCATCATTTTCTTCTTGTTTTATTTCGACGTCATTTTTGAACGACATCTAATGTATCCCAAAAAGAACCTTTATCTGTCTGCCGGCCATGTTTGCATTTACATTTGCATTAGCTTTTTTTGTTTTGTTGTTAAATTTGCCGACCAGACGATTAGTCGTTTATTCAAGAGACGAAGTAGCGATATAACGGATCATACACACATTTATTGACGATTAAAAACAGTAAAAATTGTTAACACTTATAAATTACGGAAGATCTTGTTCTATAGTTCATTTCTTGGTTACACTAAAAAGAAATAAATGCTCCTTGCATCTCCGCTTATATAGTTTTAAGGGGCATATAAATCGCAGGTACTTCCTGTATCAAGGGCAGATAACCCATGAGGAGTAATAAAGGAGTAAATTACTCTTTTACCTGTATAACACTATTAACAAGAAAATTAGATTCGGTAGTTTTGTATCAAAGTGATATGGAATGGATAAATGTTTGTCAAAGTCTGAAGTTAGTTTAGTGCATTTGTAAAGAATGACATAGTTCTCGAAAACAACTAGATGATTTACTAGTGCATGCACGATCTTCTTTTCAGTTTCCAACGTCCTCCTGGGCGGCCCTTTTTGTATAGAAGCAATAAGAGTCCATGTGATGCAGGTATTTCTGCTTGTGTCGGTGTTCAACGTCTTTCCGAAGAACTGTTTTTCATAGAAGCAATATCTGACCATGTGATGCAGGTTACATCTACTCTTCTCAGTGTCCAATATCTTTCTGAGCGATTCCCAAGTCATGTAAACATCTAGACACGATTAAATTGTTTCTTATTTAAGAAATTTTCAATAATTTGTATAATTTGTAATTTGCTTTAATACTATTTATGAACATTATACACCTTGAATTACTCACAATTTAGAAATAGCAATCTATTATATAAAAAAAAGCCTCAGGACTACCCGGTCCGCATGAAGTTGTCTGAATTGTTTTTTTACCTGCATTATTGCAAGATTTTACCACCCGACATTGAGAATCGCAAATCTCAGTGATTACGTGAGAAGTCAGGGAAGGTTGTCCAGAGCATACAATGAGACTTTGCTATTTTTACTCCACGTCTATTTCTGAAACTATCACGTTGTTCACCGACTAGACCATTGCGAGGAAAGTTTGGATTTTAATGTAATGCATCCATTCAGTCGCGAAAGACAAAGGATACCTCCTGTATGGCAGCTGCGCGTGTAATTATGTGGTAAGGGTTGCGCAATCTCCAACCGCACTTTTTCTGAATAGGCACTGCTTGAGTCCAATGGCAAGGAAAATCCAGGACGACTGGAAACAATATCGAGAAAAACGGAAAGCACATACAGCACCTGAAAGTCCCTAATGGTCACCCATCTAGTACTCTCTAGGCTCATTGCAGTAAAAATGTGTCAACAGTAAGTTATTTATAATAATATGCTTCTAGACAAATTAAAATAAACTAGTTTGGCATTAAATAAACTGACATCTATTCTAATGAATATTCGAACTTTATCTGTCTAAAGCCGAAACTATACTATTACCAACTTTTAATGTCTCATTCTCTTTACAATATTGTTTCAGATTAATGTATGATATTTCAATGATATTTCAGAGTATTTACTAGTGATTATCACTTCTGTTGTCACGATAAAACCATCCCAAGAATTACGTTCACCTTTATTAGCGGAAGGAATAGTGTAGTATCTGTTCATTTATTATGATACTATTGTCAATAATTACATTTATAAATTTTTGAGATGACGATTGGTTATTTGTACTATTTGGATTCTTCGGACCACTGTTCTCACCGATGTAACCGAAATGTTGTGACAATAATATTGGAAATGAGAACAGTAGTCCGAAGAATCCAAATAATACGTATTGCCAATAAGTATTGTTTTCACAATAATCTCCGCACCCCACCTTTAAATGGATAAATTACAATCGATACTAATATAAGAAAAAACTTTGTGCGTGCATATTTCGGTTTAATTATGTTCATTACTATTATGACCAACAAGTTCTCTAGTGGGAATGGTGTATATATATATATATATATATATATATATATATATATATATATATATATATATACAGCCTTTGAGATTTGAAAAAAAAAATCACTCGACCGCCGGTCGAGTGTGAGGGAAAATTTACTCGCCCCAAAATATTTTTACTCATCCGACTTTATGTCTTTGTTTCAATCAATAATAGTAAATAAGTTTAGAACAATTCAAGAAATTACCGTGTGTATAATCTAACAAGAAAATATTTGTTTAACTCTTGTAAATCAACTATTTTATTACTACAAACATTTCAGTAAATATTCAACAAAACGTTAAAATACAACACCAGTTTATTTATATAGCATCATTCATATTATTGTTCCATAGAAATAAGAATCATTTCTTCGGATGCTAATACGTAGTATCAAAATGACAATTGAAATATAAATAATTCAAGACTGTTTATTGGTACCGTTAGAAAACGAATATATCTAACTTTATACACAAAGAAAGCATAATATGAATAACATAATAACATAATTGAAATAAATGTATTTTTAAATGCAAAACAAATATCAGAGATCGATTTTGTCATTAAAACATTTCAATATGAAGCCTCTAATGGAAAAATATTCTGAAACTCACAATCATCCCAGCAGCTCAAAAGAATCAGAAATAGTTACTTACAATAATTACTGAACAAAACTCCTAGCGAGATCATAATAAAAATGGACATTTAGCATCATATAGCATTGAACATTTCAGCGAAATTTATATAGATTAACCTAGTAATTAAATAGCTTTGTTAATGAAACAATAAAGGTGTTTTATACATTTATTCTATAATTTTATTTTTCACAAGGCACGTCGAAATATTATATCATGTATAACATGTTACTAATAATCAGCCGTCTTGATGTTTTTATGTTTACATTTTTATAATTCATATCCAGATTTGTTTATATCCTGATACATTTCTATCGTCCCTGGAATAAATAATGTTTTTTTTTATGAAGAAACAAACTGAAGCGAAAACTGATTACTTACTTGTTGTATAATTTAATTCTCGGTGCGTACTTGACGGAACGATGCGTTTTTTCCTCTTTCAAATGTTCGTCTTTATTTTGTAAGCATGAAGTGTATGTAGTTGTAGCGTCGAAGAAATTTTTTCAAAATGAATTTCAAAATCAGATAGCTAAATGAAGGCAACATTTTGACTACACGCCGAATGTATAAATTTGACCTGTTGTTGACCTTTAGCGTGACCACTCTTTTTTTAATACGCTATTCCAACGGTCTCACAGCTAGAGATGAAAGAATTCACAAATGATGAGACATAGGTCATTCTAAGTCACCGCATATTTGAGGGTCGTAAAATAAATGAGTTTTCCCGTTTCTTTATTTAAAGAAAATTTATCGATTGGCGGGCGAGTGATTAACGATTTTTAGTCGCCCCAAGAAATTTTCAATCAACTGTAGCGACCGGTCGTGTAAAGTCTCAAAGGCTATATATATATATATATATATATATATATATATATATATATATATATATGATTGCAACGTCTTGTCAGACGAGTGCCAGTCTCTCAGACAATTAAAGTCCATTAGTCCAAAAATGACTTCCATCGCTACAGGACCATTTTAATAGAGAATACCTGAGCGAGTATCTGTACACAGATGATTTTACAGAGTCTTAGCTTTGTACGAGAGCTTAAGTTAAACTGCAGACCAGCTTAATGCGGGTACTGGTCTCCCGCTTTCTGTTTTTTTTTAATCAAAGATTTGCTTCTCCTAAAAAGGTTGCCTTCACCACAGCTTACAGGACCCCTCTCCACCCCAACATACACAAACATACACACAAACATACACGGTGCTAGTTGGCCGTTGACCCCGAAAAAGGGTTCATTCGCCCTTTGGAAGGTCTTGTATTTAATCCTTTCGTGAAACTAGCCACCCTCCTCACCAAACAAGTCTGTTGGGGGAACCAGTTTAGTCGCCGGTGACCCGACCATGAGGCAGGTAGTACTGGTTTACATGGTACCAGTAACATATAACATGACCTGACATAATATATATATATGTATATATATATATATATATATATATATATATATATATATAAGAGCAAATAGTTAATAAAACATGTTAAAAACACTTTGAAAAAAGTTAAAAACATTTAATCTGAAAAGGAAACACTTAATAAGTGGTTAGTCCTGAATCCGCGGAGTTTCGAAGGAATACTTTCCTTCTCATCAGAGACTATTAATTAGCAAAATGCGGGATCAGATTTTGCATACAAAAGTATTTGATGAAACTGCAAGTAAGTCAAAGATCTTACTTGATAACAAAAATTTATTGTATATATATATATATATATATATATATATATATATATATATATATGTGTGTGTGTATATAGTATTCATTAAAGTAAAAGTTAACGGCGTCTTGACTGTTAATAACTCAGTAAATAAATTGTATTCCCAAACTTAAACTGTTAAGAATAAAAATGGCTACCAGACTTAGCATTTATTTACGTGCCATTTGAGATAATAGACAAATATATTTTATGGAAATCACTCCAGACAAAGCATGAAGGCATTTGATGTAAGAAGCTAACATACTCAAGGTCAAGAACTAATCAGGGGTAAGAAACATCAACTTCTCACCTTTTGTGAGAAACATCGCTCACGGAATGTGAAAACTAAAAGACAAAATGAGAAAAATGAATTTCGAAAGAGAATAATGTTGCTTGTTCATTGCAACCGCGGAAACGTTCTGATCATCTTTGAGCGTGTGGAAAAGACATCGGTGAGTGCCCAATCCGCATTTGAATAGTTTGTCAGTATTGAAGACAGGGAATGGTATCAGGTGTCAGGGCAAGGAAAAGCATTGTTCTTTCCGCCCTACTTGCGCTTTTCTGCAGCAGGTTGTTATCCCTTTTAGATTGTCCTATCAAAAGCTCTTAACTCTTTCGATAACGAGAGTATTCTTAAATTAAGATATATTTTAAGAGAAGGATTCAAACAGATTCGCTCCAGCGATTTATGCCATACGTTAAATTAAAATTTCAACGATATTTAATAAATGATCATTTAAACCCTTGATCCACAAAAAAAAAATGATTTCATATACTAATCCTTACAAAGAATCTCTACTATCATATAAAAAGCATTTTGTATGTGTGAGTTTCTTCTGGGTCTATACATTTGCAAATTTAACGCAAAGGTAATTTTTATGCCTGACAGTTTTCTTAGATATGCTTTTTTTTTTTTACAGAAATTCATTTGATAAGTATTGAAAATCGACAAAATCCGATCGCAAAAGTAGCTTTTCTCACTTATAAGTAAAAAAAAAATAAGTAGCTTTTCTCACTTATAAGTAAAAAAAATTTTTTTCCAAGGTAATATTTTTACGTTTCCCCGATCAAGAGAGATGATAAAATATTAGTAAATCATTTCTTATTAAAACACAGATTTATTATCATCTGGAGATATAGCTTTTCATAATTTTATTTCAATTTTTATCACTAGTGAGTTCAATTTACAAAAAAAGAAGAGGCACCGTTTAAAATTGCCGCAAATCATTTCTTCGTTTGAATATTTTAAAACTAAATATTAATAAGAAGTGACTTTCCCAGGTAATTTATCGTTAAGCCCAAATATCAGATGACGTGATATTGTAAACAGACACAGAAGGAATTTAGTGAACGACATTATCATTATTATTTTATTTTATTATTATATTTTTATTTATTTATTTATTTTATTTCAATTTTGCGAATTAGTCCACTGGGCAAATTATGTCTCGAAATACACAAAATTCAATGGAGGACTGCTTCTATAATAATACATACAGCGGATTTTATACCTATTTAATATAGGCAAATTGTAATTTTAAAAAAACTTGATAGATTATTTTGGTCTCACTTAAAATGTAATCCTGCAGAAATTTGATTTTTACTCAAGATTTAAAGCGGATTATAGATGATCCCCAATGAAGATTTATATCTTAAGTATGCGATAAAAAATTATACAATTTGCAAATTTAAACCTATTTACATCGTTAAACGTTGTCCAATGCAGTTTTAATTGCTTGATATAAATCAAATAAAACATTCAGTGAATCAATTCAATTGCCAAAACTCCAGTTCTCACAACATACGAGAATGGTTTTTATTATATTAAAGTATCCCGAAGCCGAATAGTTTTCAATTATGAATAATATTTTACGCATTTTTAACATATTATCTTTGTGTATAGCTGTACATTTTATATATGTGTGCGTGTTGCTTTAAACACGCAAACACACACATACATACATATATATATATATATATATATATATATATATATACTTTTTAATAGTATGATATACATATACTTTTAAAGTATTTATACAATAAAGTTGGTCTCTTAAATTGCCAGATCTATTTTAGCTTAATAAAAATAAATTGCACTTCGAGAGCATATATAACAGCAATTCAAATACCGCAAGTTCTTTTTTAATAACATTCATATCATTTTATTTGGCATATGGTACCTCTTACACATGTTTCCTTAAATGTTACACTAAACAACTCATCAAAGACCCACATAAATTCATAGGATGTATGTATGTATGTATGTATGTATGTATGTATGTATGTATGTATGTATGATTGTGTGTGTGAATGTGTGGTTGCCCACTCAGTTCGAGTGTGATCATCCTTCAAAGATTTTTCAGGTTTTGTTTTGTCGTGTATAAAGGTCAGAATGCATATAAAAACACCCCAAACGAACATGTTCGTGACTTTCTTTACGATAGAATAAGACAATGACCTCAGATTATATATATATATATATATATATATATATATATATATATATATATATATACCTGTATGTACAATAGCGTTAAAATTAACCTTTCATAGTTGAGACAGGGTTGATTAAAGAAAGGCAATTTCGTACTGACAGAAAAATCGGTATCATTTCGTGATCGTGATGAACTCATTATTAGAGTTTTTCGATATTTATCGATTTTAGAAATCAAATTAACCAGATAAACACATTTTGGATTAGCTTAAAGGTTATTTTTGGCAAATGTTAATGGCGTGATATCATCAAGTGCCATAATTATTTCTGCTTTTTTTATTAACTACATTTACATGCCGAGATTATATATATATATATATATATATATATATATATATATACATTTTTTTATTTGAAAATTTTCATCTTAAAATATATATATTTTTATTGTTTAAAAACAAAGAATACAATTTAATAAATCTATTTCCTTAACTCATGAGTTTTCGATGCCTTTTCATGTCCATGAGGAAAAATATTAGCACATATTTTTATAAGTTTGCACCTTATTTGCTAAACGAAATAAACATAGAAAATTAAAGTTTTAAATTTTAGGAAAAACATTTCAATCCAAATTGAATGGTAAATCTTTAAATGAAAAATCCTGGTATTAAAGTGTGTTGTAGTGCATATATATATATATATATATATATATATATATATATATATATATATATATATATATATAAATTCTTAATCAATATGAACTCTCACATAGAGCAACTTTACAAAAGAAACTGAACACGTTGTACAAAGGCAACATATTACTCCCCCAACAAACACAAAGTTATATTAATCTTTCCAACCAAGAACTAACAGAGCATCAAATCAGAATTTCTAGCACTCGGACCTAATTTTCATTTATTTAGCACTTACAACCACCAAAATAAAAAGGCCGAAATAGAACTCCGATATGAAAATCTTGTTAACCTAGAAAACGAACAGAAAATTACTACACATCCAGGTATTAAGGATATGCTTAGGGTTGAGGCTATGAAAAATAGATTTAAAAAAATCTAAAACTATTTTAACTGATAATTTAAAAAAGGCTGCCAATGAACCAAAAAACACCCAAATTTAATTATTAGAAAAGGGGATAAAACCAATATGTATGTATTACTTAATAAAACTGAATATTTGTGTAAACTCCAATCAATTTTGGATGATACCAGAAAATTTAAGAAAGTCAAAAAAAGCTCTGTTAATGGTCTTAAAATTCAAGTTAACAAATTTATCACCGCGAATAATGCTGTAATAGATAATTTAAAACTCCCCCTAATAACTGGAGATTATAAACCTGGATATTTATATGGAAACATAAAAACACATAAAACTAATTTCCCACTTCATCCCATAATTTCACAGGTGACAACACCAATATATAACTTAACTAAAAAAATCAACGAACTCATCACACCTTATTTACCTTGTAAATACAGTGTAAAATCTACAGAAGAACTTATGCAGATTCTACAAGTAACAAAAATCGATAATAAATTACCGCCTCTTTATATGTTGAAAATCTGTTTACAAATATACCAGTGAACGAAACCATTGAAATTATCATAAAGAACATATATAACAATCCGACCCTTCCTCCACTTAAAATGAGTTCAGTAATCTTAAAAAAATGATTAGTAATGTGTACAACCAAAGTCCCATTCTTTGATCATCTGGGAAATATATACACACAGGTGGATGGCGTGGCAATGGGTTCCTTATTGGGACCAACATTTAGTAATTTTTATATGGCTGATCTAGAAAACAAGGTATTTAATTTGATATAGAAACCTTCTATTTATGTTCGATATGTAGACGATATACTAATTCTTGTCAATAACACAGAGGAAATAGAATATTTAAAGGATATCTTTCAGAATAATTCAGTTATTAACTTTACATATGAATTACTAATAATAAAATCTCGTTTTTAGACGTTCTTATTGACTCTAGTACCGATGAATTTATCACCTCCGTTTTTAAAAAAAACTGCATCCGTTAATTCCTGTATTTTAAATTTTAAAAGTGAATGTCCATTCCGTTATAAAACGAATATAATAAGGAATCTTATACACCGTGCAAAGGTGATTTCCTCAAGCAAAAAATATTCTTTAATGAATTAAGAAATATAAAATAAGTGTTAGTAAATAATCAATTCCCTAACTCTCTTGTAGATAAAGAAATGAAACTAGCCATTAGTAATTTGAATCAAATTAGTAATATTCAAGAAAATTATCAACCTGTTAATATATATTACCGTAACCAGTTACACAAAAACTCAAAATCGATGAGAGTATTATTAAAAGTATAAATAATAAGAAAATAAAATGTATGATATATTATAAAAAAATACAGACAACAAGTCTTGTAATGAAAAACAACATTTCGCAAACAAATGACCTGTTGGAAAGGACCAATATAGTTTACAAATTTAGCTGCCCAATAGGAGAGTGTATCTCCAATATTAGTAGCTACGTTGGTTCAACAACTAACACATTGTCGCGAAGATTGACTCTCCACCTCTCTGACTCTAGCTCCATATCACAACATTTGAAAGGACATGGCTGCCAACATTCGAAATTTCGAAGAATTATGGTAGAAAATACAAGAGTATTGCAGAATGAGAGAAATGTAAATAGGTTAAGAATACTCGAAGCATTCCTCAAATTAATAATATTAATTATGAGTGCAGCCGGAACGTCTTGAAATGTTTGGGATAAATGTTTGAAAATGTATATATGTGTTTGTATATATAAATGTGTTTAATATATGTAAAAAAAAAAAAAGTCCGGCCACCTAACTTGTAACAAATTACCACGTGACTAGGAAAAAATGTATATATAAGTAAATTAAAAAAACAATCTCAACATTTATTTCTACAATATGCCTGAGGATGATATAGGTACTTCTGTTGAAAGCGCTCGCGATTATGGATCCAACATATACAATTTTGAGAAGAACACAAAAAGGACTATTCGGAGATTGGAGAAGATAAAAAGGAAAATTTTAAAACAGAATAATTCCGAGCTATTCAATAATATTTGTCTAAATAAATAAATAAATATATATATATATATATATATATATATATAATCCTGGTATTAAAGGATAAAGTAGTATATATATATATATATATCAATATATATATATATATATATATATATCAATATATATATATATATCAATATATATATATATCAATATATATATATATATATATATATATATATATATATATATACTACTTTACCCTTTAATACCAGGATGCTTGGCGGGATGAGTGTGTTCCGCAGGATTGACGGGATGCATTGATGGTGGTGCTATACAAGGAGAAAGGTAGCAGAGATGAATTAGTAGCAGAGATGAATGTGGAAACTATCAGGGCATCTCTTTGCTGTCAGTAGGTGGTCTGTATCATCATGCGAGACAAAATGCTGGAGCACATTGCTGACGATGTTTTGCCTGAGTCGCAGTGTGGTTTCAGAAGATGTTGAGGGACGGTGGATATGATTTTTACAGCCAGTCAACTACAGGAGAAATGTATAGAACAGCAAGTGTTCAGGTGTTCCTCGATTTTACCAAGGCCATTGATTCAGTCAATAGAGATGCTTTGTGTGAGATTCTGAAAAGGCTGGACAGGCGTTTGTGAAGTTGTCACGGGATCTCGCTGCCAGCAAAGATGTTTATGTTGCATGCGTTCTCTCTGCTCTTCTCTATGCCTGTGAAACTTGGACAACATACACGGAGAATTTGAGACGTCTCGAGTGGTTTCACCATATGTGCCTACGGCGAATCTTAAGTGTGGGTTGGCAAATGTATGTCAGTTATGGGGGAGGTGCTTGAACGGACCCAATGTCTAAGCATAATATAAACTGAGATGGAGTGGACATATGGTGAGGATGTTAGACAGTCGATTCCCAAACAACTCCTTTATGATGAGCTCGCTGACGGAAGACGTCTGGTTCAAAAGCCTAAAATGAGATTCAAAGATTGTTTGAGGTCCACCTTAAAGAAATGTGAGATAGATGAGAGAACCTGGGAGAGTCTTGCTTTGGATCGTGGAGAGTGGAGAAGGACCTTGCGGGGAGGTGAGGGCAAGTTTGAGGCAGATCAAACCCAGTATGAGCGGCTGAAACGTGATATCCGGAAAGGGAGCAGTGGGTTGGCGGGGGCACCAAATTGGTCTAGAGTGTGAGGTGTGCAGAAGATTATGTCTCGGCAGGGCTGGGCTGATAAGCTACCAGGCTACTCATCAGCGCAGTCGGCCACAAAGCAGTTTTATGTTGCCAGACCTAACCTGTGTCAACTGCGGGCAGACGTAAAAAGAAGCTGGTGGTTTTAAGCGGCATTTGATTATACATAGAAGTGACCATCAAGAACGTGCTGTTAGTGGCGTACATGTCTGCACAATGTATGCCAAGAGTTTGGCAGGGCTTAAAAGTCTCTTTCTTGCGGCCCATCACTGATTCGTGTTTCTGTATATCTTTTTTTTTTGTGCTATATCAAGTAATGGCAATGTTCGAAACTGAATTTGCGGCCATCATATATATATATATATATATATATATATATATATATATATATATATATATATATATATAATTTACTTGAAACGTACACGGTTTGTACCAATCCTAATGCAACTAAGAAGAACGGCAAAGTGTTTCGGGTACATGAACCATGTAAAATGTCCACAATGGTGTTTTTTAAGTTAAACATATGATGACTCCGTGACACAAAAACATAATTTTGCAAACTTATTTGTCGCAATAAGAAACAATATTATAATGGCTACCTTTTAAAAAGTATTAAATGACCTACTGAGAAAACTTGATGTTTGGAACTGGAAAATTATTGCATTACACTATATATATAAACAACTTCATAACTAGATATTTAAAAATTAAAGAACGAATCTGAATTGGTAGGGAGTTATACATGGCTTTTAAATGTGCTGGTACTATGGCAGAATTTTGCGTTTTTATATAAATAGCTTCAAGGATATTTAGCTTCTAATTTGTTTTGTGGTATAGTATTTTTATGTTGTTGATTAAAATTTCTCTCAAATTCGAAAGAGGCAGTGATTTATTTTATGTAAGTGGTGGAATATGGCACTAGATTTCATATTATGGCAGGAATTAAGTGCCATATTAAAACATTTGCATAAAGTACTTTCCTTCTTGATTTGCTGTTATTCAATAAATTTTCAATTTTTTTTATTTCCAGATGTCTGTTAATCCGAATGAAATCAGTAAATCTCTCTTTAAATTTAATTTAAATTTTAAAATCTTTAATTTTTCTATGATTTTTTGTGTTTTATTTGTTTTACTATTTGTGTTTTTCACTCATATGTATATATATATATATATATATATATATATATATATATATATATATACTGACAATATACAAGCATAATATACATTTTATTTTCGTATATATATATATATATATATATATATATAAACAAAAATAAAATATATATTTTGCTTGTATATTGTCAGTATTCATTCCACAGTGCACAATACGTGAGTAAATCTTAGTAATAGCAGTGGAATATATACATATATATATACACATATATATATGTATATATATATATAGCATCTTTAAACTGTATATTTTATATAACTTCTAGCATATCAGGTTAAAGTCCTATTATACCTCGTTTGTTTCGCAAATATACTATATATATATACATATATATATGTATATATATATATATAATCTGATATTAGCCTGATAAATTTCTTTAGCGAAACGCCGATACAAAATATAAATGCTCCCTATCTTGGATAGAGCACATTGGGGAGTTAAATAAAAGCTGGCACTCCTCTTTGTCTTACTAAATGGAGCTTAGGTGAAAATATTTGTATAAATAAATAAATAAAAATTACACAATAATATATATATATATATTTGTAGTCATCGACATACAGTCCTGTTTCAACTCATGAGTGAAGTTAGACTAGCATTTCTCCCAAGCCAAGGATTGAACCTAGGACCGCCGTGTTGACAGTCAATAGTTCTCCCACTCGACCATGGAATCGACGCCCGTGAATAACTCGTCGGAATGTCTATTTAAATAGACACCCGCCACCACTTTTATAGTGCTAAAATCGTCTGTTCGTAAACAAACAAACAACGAGCTTCGCATTTTCAGCCAATTAAGTAACGCCCGTATATAACTCGTCGGATATATATAAGTTAGAAAAGCATTTCATCCAAGGCATGAAATTGTTAAATTGTTTTTACTATAGGCTTTAAAAATAAAGGTACAAGATTCAATTTGAAATTTATTTATCTTCAAAGTGCACTTTTATACATTTTACAAAGTAAGGTATAAAAATGTAATACTTTAGTTTGTAAAATGTATAAAAGTGCACTTTGAAGATGAATAAATTTCAAATTGAATTTTGTACTTTTATTTTTAAAGCCTATAGTAAAAACATTTTGTTTAACAATTTCCATGCCTTGGATGAAATGCTTTTCTAACTTGTATCGTATCTTTTTAAGATTATATTTTATTTAATTTATTAGTTTGGTTTGGATTTTTAAAAAATGAATGTGGTTTTGCATGTATTTATAAAAACTCTCCTACTCTTTATTTCAGTTTGTGTTTCTCCTCACACCACAACTCATTTTTGCAACCCCCTCTTTGTATTATTATAGGTCTGAATATTCTCTCTGTTTCAATTTGTATTTCTCCTCACACCACGACTCTTTTTGTAACCCCCCTTTGCCATACATGTCTGAATAATGACAAAATCTGATTTTTTTTAACAAAAACTTTAAAATAGCTTTTTTAGATTAAATTTTTTTAAACTTCTTTCAGAATAGAAAATCTTTACAATTTAATAAGGAACATACATCATATAGGTTTCATTTAAAATATTCAGTAGATAACGAGAAAAATAGAGATGAAAATTTCAAAAGGACTGTATAACTGGTTACGGTCAATAGTACTCCTCGCCAGCGAAAGTCTTTATTATTATTATTATTATTATTATTATTATTATTATTATTATTATTATTATTATTATTATTTAAAACATTTTGTGTCCTGCTCTTTCGCGCGAGGACTAATATATATGGGCGATTCTCATGACAATAAAGGTATGGGAGGGTGAAACATTATTTGATTTTCATTTAATCTCGAACAGGCACACACACACACACACACACACACACATATATATATATATATATATATATATGGATTAATAGTGACTGTTTCTCTATTCGCTATTAACGTTTTCCTCCAAACAAGGATGCGTAATATTCATGCCGAATATAAATAACTGCACGCTAAGAACTGTTTACACCGTAAAATAGCGTTGAAATAACATTCTATCCATTTATTATAAATAAAACCACCGAATCCTGCAGTAAAAAACAAGTGTCTTTTTTATATACAACAGAAGAAAAAAGTTTATTTTTTATTTTTATTTTGCAAAACCTCCATTGTCTATCTTTTCAACAATGGTTATATTCGTGTAACAAGTCGTCAACCGACATTATATATTTATAGACGTATGTATTTATTTCTGTTGATATGTATACCACGTTTTATAGTGACAACTTTTATTCCCAGGGGATTCCTTTTCGTTCTCCTTCCTGACCCAGGTTTTTTTTGTTTTGTTTTTAAAGCTAGGACAAAGTGACTTTGTGTCAAGAGCCCAGTCTGCCGCAGGAAAAAAAAGGAAGATATGTTTGGATCGACACAAATTCATATTCAAACAATCTGATAGGAAACCACAAGATGCGAGCGCTGCCACTCAAATAGAGCCGCAACACGCAAGTATCGCCCCGTGTCACACAGGAGAAAAAAAAAACATTCGGAATTTGCGGTCATCTTTTGTCTTTAAATATTTTATATATCAATGTTAATTTTAAATTCCGATTTTTCTCATTTCCGGTATGTGTTTGGGAGGTGTTTTCTTTGTTTGTTTGTTTTTTTTTTGTTTTTTGTTTTTTAAATTTTATGCTCTTTCCGTATTTTTTTTTTTTTTTTTGCATACATGGGCGTATGCGTGTACGTATATGCATATCTATATAATTTTAATATGAAAACGCATTTTATTTATTCAATATCGGGGAATTTATGTAGTTTCCGGTTTCCGACTTCCGGCATTTCCTTATAAACCACGCAAAACTTACGAGAAATTTCCTTTCATTTTGTAGAAGTATACAGCAATCTCTATAAACATTTGGGCAGATCGTACGTTTGTCTGTTACGTATAAGTTTGAAATAGATTTCCCATCAAAAACTTTACAGATTTAATGGGCTAATATTTATTTTTATTCTGTGACTGTATCTGTACATAGTTATTACGTTCAACTATGCTACAGGAACTTATATTCATAATAGAAGATACAAGGAACGTTCAATAAATAATGCCCGTGATTCATTCTTCATAGCAGCAGAGCAACGAAAATTGCCACAGTTGTTTGACTATTTCTTCATAGGAATCATTTCTTGCCATTGTTTAATGCAGCCCTGGAGACCGTTTATGTAGAATGTCCCTAGGTGACTCCTTCAACCACGAATTTTGCTATTCAGGAGGAGAATGTCTTTGCTAATCTTATCCCACCTCATGATTTTTATAGCTTCTCTTAATGTCCTCAAAGTGAAACATAATTGGCGCCTGTAATTGTGGTAAATCTGTCACCACTACTCGGCCCAGAGCCCAGAAGAATGAAAGTATGATGTGTCAAGCGGGGGAGGTGCGGGGGATGCATCCTCACCGTCTCTAAGATGGGAGATTCCACTACATTTAGATCATATTGATAGGCCCAGTTCTCATCCTGTGTAGTCAGTATTGGGGAAAACTATTCTTCTTGACACATCTCCAAATTGATATTCGAGCACTTGATGAGTTATCACTTCTGGAAAAATGTCAGCAACCTGGGAATCCATTTGGTAGACACCTTATGCAAATGATCATGAATGATAATTTCAACTAATCTTGTCCTCCTGGACTATTTGGCGACTAGTCAGGTGTTGATCTTCTAAAATTACACCCTCAAATGTAATGACAGATGCCTCATCAATGAGAGAAGGGAGAAACTAGGTTTGGGAACTGTTTCTGCACATTTCCGGTCGTATTGGAATTCACGATGCTAGCATTTTACAATGTCATCAACAGTTTTTTGTGGTGTACGTCCTTTCAAAAACAAAAACCGGATCACTGTGCGACACTGAATAAACCCTATTTCACACCTGATTCAGTTCAAACAGTTGTAAATAAGAAACTACAGTTATTCAGAACTGGGATTTGGTACATAACCTATAAAGATATAAATAATTTCACATGCAAAATTTTAGCTGGATAAAACAACTGGAAGTGGATCAGGGGCATGACTTATTTAACGACCCTTTGATGAATATGAGCTTGGTATTTTAATCTGTTTCTACAAATGTATCTACTACCTATATTTATTAGTTATTAGATTACTATCCATTCTTTCACTATTATTAAAACTATTATTACAATTATAACTACATCTACTGCAGCCTCTATTATCCATACGTCTTCTGTCATTTTCATATTGGTGCACTTTCAAACACAACCCATGACAATTGAATTGTTTGTTTTCAATCTGCCAAAATTTCACTGACTTTTGAGCCGCATGTTTTTCATTTTTGTTTAGTCTCTGTTATCACTGCAAGTTGCTCCAGTGACACAACTAGATTGGCAAAGAGAGACACTGACTTCACCCTTCTCGCATTCGTACTTTTTATTGTTTCACACGTCTTGTTCGCATATTTCCAGCAAAACAATCTTTTTACTGAATGCACGTAAGATGTTTGTTTAGCAGAAGATTTCACGATAAAACCGACATGACGATGAGAAATATACATTTTTTTGTAATAATTTACAGCCGAAAACAGTAGTTCGAATACTCCAGAACAGTAGTTCGAATACTCCAGAACAGTAGTTCGAATACTCCACATAGAATTAAAAATATTAAAAATTGGAAATTCAACTTGAAAGGTAACACCGTGCAACAGTATAAAATGTATAAGACATCTGCGGTTATTTTTATATGCACAATGGCATTGAACATTTATTTCAAGCATTTTTTTCTGTTGTCGAATTAGGTACATATTTTCGCAAAATTGTCACTATCACGAATTTGTCGGGTGTGATTCCTTCAGGATATTTTAGTGATCAAGAAACGTTTTACAGGATAATCCTGGCATGTTGGCAGACCACTGCTGAAATATAAAAAGAGAAGATGCTACTCAATACAAGAGGGTTAAGAGGGCAAATGTTTAAACTGACAAATACGTGTTTTTCATTCAAAACCAATAATAATATAAGTTCATAGTGCATGAAAACAGTGCCTTATTTAGAAAAATAGTCAGATACTTTTTTTACGCCAAAGCAGGTCTGATGTGGCAGATAATTTTTTTTAATTTGAAATTTGTTGCACAATGTTATCTAAGATCGTGTTGTTTTAATATCTCTTACTCACATATTAGAATGTAAAGAGCCTCCAAAAAGGTCCAATCATTTAATGTATTAGAATTTTATGAAGAATTTCAATTCGATAATTTAAACGGTTTGGAAGCCATTTTCATCTCTCTCAAGGACAGGATTCAGAAAGAATTCCTGACCTAATAAGCCACACACTCTCTCCCAAGCTCAAGTTCATCTCGCATCGCTACAGTTCTGCCTTCCTGTATTTGTTTTAATACGACTTTCACAGAATGTACCACAATGAATTTACCACAAATGTAACCCTTCAACGTGATTACTACTAACCAACTTGATAAGCAACAAAATTAAACCCCTTCACTGTTGGCGAGTATATATGCCGGAAAAATCTATAATAGCTTCATACATCAAATTGCTTGGATTTAGAATTACCCAACTGTTATCTGTTATCCTGATAATACCAATATGCAAAAATTAAATGTAATGTGAAGAAATGTTTTCGTTTACTCATAATCATACCAAGTAAGTGATATTGATCAGAAATCATACTTTATAATAAAATGTTAATTAGGATTTCGACGGTTATTTTAAGTTGAGAGTTGTGCAAGGAGATTTTTGTTCACATTACATTTCATTTTTCAAAACAAAAATAATAGCCACCGACATCTCCACCCGTTTTTGTTGATGTTTCCATGTGCTTATCTGTGGATATCGTTTATTTCCCCCGGGGAGCTGGTTTCGTTTCCAGAACGTTTATCAACCAAGTAACCCTCCCTCTGGGAGGCGATAGTACCATAAGGGTCCCAACTATGGGTTAAATAGAAACTGACTTGAAAAAAAAATATATATTCTATTAAAACATTTTCTTCAAAATCACTGGATTCGGCATTAAATAACCTGAAAAGAGTTGATATGCCGTAAAAAAAAAACAACAAACCAACCAACTTATTAAAAAAAAATGAACTTGAAATATTATCATACAACCATCGAAGCGATTGACTAAACTTCTCGAAATCAATCAAAATGTAAGAGAATCTAAGACAAACGTGTATTTATACGGAAATGTTGTTAAACAAGATGTCATTTGTCTACGATAATTTATGTTCAATTTTAAATTTATAAAATTACTTTATAAATGTTAACAATTTTATTTAATTAATGTTATTACCGAACGGTATCGTGAACAAGTCAAATAACTTTAGAAAATGCGATTTAAAAGGAGAACTGGTATGATAATAGAACTACAGTGTTAAAGCAATATATTATTTCATATAAGGAATATTTCTGATATAACGCAATATAAATTGTGAAACATTCGAATTTTATGTTACATTTCAGCGAAAACAATTTCTTCAAATGAACCAACATGAACACATAGTTGGATATTTGGCAGGTGGCCCTGGGAAGAGAGGCATCGATGGGTTGCATACAGGCAAATTAATTCCATTTGAGGTATGCCAGGTTTTCCATCATTGTCTATTGAATAGCATTATTTAATAAGAAATATGTGAGGGAAACATCAGTCAAAAAAGGTAGAACAATAGACAATAAGAAATAGTGAACACTCCAGAATGAAATGGAGTGTCCTCTCTAGTACACAATGCATAGACAAAGAGTTAGGGGGACAGGCTGATTCCCTTCGCTTCACGTCATCAGTGTTATAAATGGAAAGAATAGGGACCCATTCGGCTTGGGCACTGAAGACTTTGCAGGAAGGCCAGAGCGCCGAACTGTTTTAAGGACTCCGACACCGGATTTAACTTTGGGGTTGTCTCCTGAAGTCTCACTCCTCTGTGGTGAACGGCGAGACTGCGGTGGTTTGAAATCAAAATTTTCCTTCGCATAGACTATCGGGGGTGCCCGGCGTTGCCCGAGTGTTTATGGTTGTGTAGTAAGCAACCCCGGGAATGTAAAAGAAGTAGTAGTAGGAGGAGGATGAGGAGGAGGAGCGGGGGAGGGTCAAAACAACAGTAGGCAGATGTGCCCAGTCTGTTAAATCCAAAGCAGCTGAGCAGCGGCTTGCTTCCCATCAGTTCTGGCAAATAGCAAACAGGATCTTGAACAGAAGCGTGCGTTCTATCCCATCTATCATCAATGGACCTGAGGGCATCTCGTCAGCATCAGACAAGGCCAGACTATTTGCCAAGAACTTTGCAACTAATTCTACCCTATGCGACAATGGCCATCAACTCCCTGTATTTCCTTCTATAACAGACAACACGCTATGCAACATAAAAATATCTGTGCGTGAGATCGCCAAGCTAATCAAGAACCTTGATTCCAGTAAAGCAACTGGCCCTGATGGCATTCCAGTTATAGTGCTGAAAAAGCTCCAACCAGAACTTGCCCCCATACTTACAAAACTGTTTAAGCGTTGCCTTAAGGAGGAGTGCTTTCCAACACCCTGGAAAACCTCATCAGTACGCCCTGTATTTAAGAATTCAGGTGAAAAGTCATCTCCATCTCAGTACAGACGAATAAGTCTCCTGTGTGTCATGAGTAAGTTGTTGGAATCCATATTAAATAAAGAAGTAGTCAACGACCTCAACAGAAACAACCTTCTTAGTGACACACAATATGGTTTCCGCTCTGAAAGATCTACAGAAGATGTGCTAACAGTTATATCACATAGGATTAGTGAATCTCTTGACAAAGGTTTCCTTTCCAGGGCAATTGCTCTTGACATATCGAAGGCCTTCGATAAGGTATAGCATAAGGGCCTACTTCACAAGATTTCCAGCTACGGTATTACTGGAAATGTTTTCTCAATCATTAAATCATTTCTCTCTGATAGGTTCATAAGAGTAGTGGTTGATGGGCAGAAATCAGAGGCACACAGTATTAATGCTGGAGTACCCCAGGGGTCTATCCTGGGCCCAACTCTCTTCCTGATCTACACCAATGATCTCCCAAAACACGTACTTACATCATTCGTTGACATCTTTGCTGATGACACGACCATCTATGGCAACACATCAAAGGCCGTAAAAAGTTCTCTCTGATAATCTCTCCTCTGATCTTGAGCCCGTGGTACAGTGGGGGAAAGTGTGGCTGGTTACTTTTAATGCATCTAAAATCAAGCTTCTATCTTTACATAATCAACGCTCTGATCCTCATCTGGCATCAATTGAAATGGATGGCTCTCGTCTTGGGGAGGCTCCATGTTTTGACAAGCTTTTGGGTTTGACGTTTACTCCTGATCTGAAATAGAAAACGTACATCAAATCTGTTGCCAGGGACGCTGGGAAAATTGTGGGATCCCTCTACCGCTCCAGAAGATATCTCATTACTAATGCAATTCTCCATCTGTATAAAAGCCAAGTATGTCCAAGGATGGAGTACTGCTGCCACATCTGGGAAGGAGCTGCTAAAAACAGCCTATTCTGCCTTGACAGAGTACAAAATAGACTTCGTGGCTTAGTGGGGATGCCCTTTTCTCTTCCCTGCAAACTCTCTCCCACAGGAGAGACGTTGCGAGCCTGTCTTTGTTTTATCGTTATTTTCATGGCAGGTGCTCGTCTGAGCTCCAATCTCTCGTCACCCCTCACCAATCTTTCACGAGAAACACATGTCTGGCTGAAACTACTGTCAATAATTTTCGCCACTCTTTATCTATACCTAAATCCAAACGTAGATTCCATGAGCAAAGCTTCTTTCTTAGAACTGCACATCAGTGGAACTCTCTGCCGCTTGCCTGTTTCCCACCTGACTACAACTTGGACGTCTTCAAGTCCAACATAAACAAACTCCTGACAAACCGCCCCTTTAAGTAAGACACTCTATCAAAACCCCTAATACTAATGATTACTACAATACTATCTCATTGATTACTGTACACGCAATAACCCTTATCCCTGAGTGGCCTTTGGGCCTTTATAAGAGGTGTCCCTATATAAAAAAACAGTGGTAGTAAGCAGGCGGCCTCGAACCCGTAATGCGAAGGGAAAAAAAAGCTTTAAAAAAAACGTGACGTCTAAGCCGATATCTCCATCGCCCAAACGGAAATTCCAAACGTTGAAATTAAGCAGAGTCAATCCAATCGATACAATTACATGCGAAAATAGCGACGCAAAAATGGATCCCTCCTTGTAGAAAACTGACCAGTTGAGAGTGAAGAAATTAATGTTTTGAGCCAATTTCTCAATTTTTTTGTCGTCCAAGATGTCGAGCTTCAAAACGATATGTATCTCGTCAAGATCTGTCTTGTCTGTCGAAAGTTTTTGGCATACATACGTACATACATACATTCACACAAACTGACAATTGAGATTTGTTTTATAGATTAGCCTGGGTGCCTGGCGCTTCCAGGGTTTTTGGAGGTTTGTATTGAGCAAAAACAAAAATGGCATTAGGGCAGGAGGCTCGAACCTGTACCGCGAAAGAGGAAAGAAACGTGAAAAAACATGACGTCTTGGCCGTTGCGTCCATCGCCAAACCGGAAGTGGCGATGGTTTCAATTAAGACTAGTCAATCGAAAAAAGGGGATGACTTTCGAAAATATCGGCGAAAAAGGCGACCCTTCCTTGGAGAAAAGTGGCCAATTGAGGGTGAAAGAAATAAATGATTTAGTTGCTTTTTCGATGCTTGCCATCTGAAAGTTGAGCTTCAAAAGGATACCGATCTCGTGAAAATCTCTGTCGAAAGTTTTAAGCATACATACATACATACATACATACATACATACATACATACATACATACATACATACATAAATACATACATTTAAACAGATAGATGAGTTTTATATTATAGATTGTTGGTCTTGCCGGACTGTCAGTTAGCATCTATCCAAAAATACTGGTTTTAAGACGATAGTTACTCGCCTCACCTCCTGTCAGCAAAAGAGGTCCGCTAGGTTAATGTCTAAGCCACACTTGATGGCGAGGAGAACAAGAGCTAAAACAAGTTGATAAGAACATTTTTTTTTTTAAATAATAAAAGTTTTAGCAATAGAATGTTTGGCAGGGCAGAGTCGATATAATAAGTCACGATAATACATAAAATAAGATATTCTATAAGAGATTAGATTCTAGAGAAAATAAATAAAAATGGTCACATAATGCACTGAGAGTTGCTTAGGTGGGAAAACATGATTTGTTTTAGTTGTAAATTCCGATGTCTGAAAAAACTGTAATTTTAGCATTTAAAAATAGTTTTCTTTTCCTGTTGGTTTGTTTTTACTGTTTAAAGAAAACATCTATCGAATAAATTTAATATGAATTATTAGCTTAGATGGAAATGTGTAAACATAGAATACAAAACTTCTAGAAATGGATCATTTTTAGAACTTGTGAGAAGGAGGTGATAAATACCCGTTGACGTAATACGATAATAAAGGAAACTGCCAGTGAATTAATTCAAATACTTTTTACAAGGTAGTCACTGTTTATGAAGGTTTAAAAGCCACTCGATGATAATCGTTAATAAGTGGCAGTTAGATAACACCGTGATCATGAGTAGTCGTGAAAATTGGGTAGAATTAAACTATTTAAAAGGATAGCTCAACAAGAACTTGTTTACATTGAACTTGAAGACAACCATATTGTAGTTAACTGGAAAGAAGTCCAACCGAATAGAGTTTGACAAGTGGGCAGTTTTAGGAAAAAAACTTTGTTCATGGAATTAAGATTAGAAAAAGGTTGATTTGGAGTCCGATTTCTGGACAGAAAGGACGACGAACACTAACAGATTAACTAAGTTATCACCATTTCCGTCTTTATCCGTCTGTTTTCCATCACTCATTATTTCTCTCTTCGTAAAAGAAGGCAATATTTATTTTCTTTGTCGCATAACAGATTGATTTAAAATATATCGTTCATATCTTTTTGAAAACTCCCAAGCCTGATTGACCAAATCGGAAAGGTTGACTTCACAGGGACGAATGTCACTTGAGTATCAGCATTCTGAGTAAATTATACATAGACGACATGTTGCTTTTGTAGGAAGAAAGCGACAACTATAAACAAAACTTATCGGGAATGTTTACATAAAAACACACATATATGTCACCGATTATGTCTTATATTCTCTAGAGGATACACAGATACATGTTTTACCAGCGAACATATTTATCCCAGTAAACAGATATAAACGGACATAACAACAGCTATTATTATTAAAGTAATATAAGTGCCACTAACACTAACTTAAATCTATATATCTATAAAAGTGAAAGTGTCTGTCGGTGTGTGTGTCTGTGTCTGGGTATATTTCCCTACGCAATAACTCTGTCAATTTTTAAGCTACAGACTCGAAATTTGATATACAGGGTACTGAGATTTGGGAAAATCTGTGCGATCGGTTTTCGGTCAATTTCGGAATTAAATTTGGCGATTAATAACTTGATTTGAGTCCAAAACAATAAATTCTAAGAGGTCATAATAGGGGTCGAAGTTAAAAACATTGACCACTTTTTTTGCTCAACATACACCTCCAACCATCCGGGCAACGCCGGGCACCCGTGCTCGTAATATGATAAAAATCTGAACGAGATATAAATAGAAATAATAACAATTGAGATACAAACTATCTTATCTGTCAGTTGTATTTAAGTCTATTGAGGAAACAGGCAACCAACAATTGTGTCTTGTCATATCTCACTTTCTTCCTATCTCCTCTAAAATATGTTTATTTTGTTTATTTATTTATTTATTTGCTGACTGTTATCCTCCTCTTCATAGTTGTTTTATCACGTTTCGGCCAACTTTGACTTTGTTCAGGTGATTACCCGCGGTAGGATAGGAATATCGAGTGTCATGACAGTATCCCCAGTAATTACTGCCGTTCATATTTGTTGTTGTCTCACCAAAGAAACCTCTTGTTTGCTAGGAGTGTGATTGGTACCGTTTTCTTTAGACTATACTCACCTGATCCTCAGACAATGCTCAGGTGGGCATTGTCTGAAGAAAATGGTTTCAATCATACCCCTAGCAGGCAAGCAGTTTAATTGCAACTAGTGTGGATACATTTACGAGACTCAGCCTTCCTATCCCGTTGCGGTTAATTACCTGAAGAAGGCCAGAGAATGAGTTGGCCGAAACGTAGTGAAGCAACAACACCTATGAAGATGGGGATAACATTCCGCAATTATAAATAAACAAATACAAAAATTACTTACCAGGATTCCAATAAAAAATACTTTATTTTATACTTTGCAAGTCATATGGGTTGAAACGATGCTGATTGTATCTTTCTTACCAAACCCAACGCTTATGAATTTCAGTATCTTTGAGTATGTTGAAATATGAAACGATTTGCGTGGACTATTTTTAATGTTTAATGCTACCAATAACAATAGATCGACTCCCGAAGTTTACACTTATATCGGTTCTACTTCCACTTTTGTAAAATTGAGAATATCCAACCACACTTCTTCATTCAAAAACACCAATACAGATATTAATCAGGGTACCTCTTTAAAGGCTATAATCAACAAACTTAGATTGGAAAACAAGAATGTTCTATTAAATGAGATATCATTAAAAATTCTAAAGCCTATACCCCAGGCTCCAAATCATGCCAACTATGCTTATCCAAAGCAGTGTGTATAACAACTGCCCCCCAGGTAAAAATCTAATAAACATTAAAAATGAGCTCATTTTCCACTGTAAACATATAAACACTAGGGGCAAATATAAATATAACAATTTCTAGATCACTCAATCACCACAGCTTGCCCAACCGTCAAGCCTCCCACTGCAGTGATCCCTCATCTTTATTTGTAATTTTCTTTATTTTCCTTTCTCCTAGCCTATATGATATGATAGGTCCCTTGTATATTAAGCCACTTACTTTTTCAGTTATTTACTCCTAATTATTTAACGCTCTGCGCTATAGTATTCTTGCCAATTAGGCTATATTTTAAATTCTTATACAAATGCTGATATTACGTTCAATAAGAATCTTTTTCGCTGATTCGCCTAAATCCATTATCTACATGGGGTATCCATAACTGCCAGGATTACATTTCCGCACAAACATTTAACCATTGCCCTTAATAGTAATTTAACTTTTACGGTCGATATTATTACTTCTAATAATTTACCTCTTTATTACTTTAATCTTCTATCACTTAATTTATGTTTATTATGTATTAAATTATGCTAAATTTCTTAATTATGATCCTAATATTTTCTGTTATCCAATTTTTTATCGCTTCCTTCCTTTAAAATATTATTATCATTATTATTATTATTATTATTATTATTATTATTATTATTATTATTATTATTATTATTATTATTATTATTATTATTATTATTATTATGTCTAAATTTTTTATCTTTAAAATTTTTTCATTAAATCTTATAATTTTATAGTGTTTAAAATTTAGGTTTTTATAGTTTTTTAAACTATTAGCATTATAATTATTCTTATTTTTTAATTCTATTTTTATTATTATGTTCATTACGATCTTACTTTTTTTATTATTATTATTAATATTAATATTATTATTATTATTATTATTAATTGATATTGCTAACATTATTGCTATTGCCAATAACCATTTAATTTTTAATTCATGCTTACAAAACACCCTTGGATTTTTTTTCTAATTTCTCTAACCCATACAACAACACAGATGCCAAAATATATCTGTCTGCAAGGTTTCCAGTTGTCTGACACTCATCGCCATGACAACGCGTGACCCACTTTCAACTCCACCTTCCCTTCTTTTTCTTTTCCCCAATCAATTTCAACTTTTCATCCGGCCACAATGGAAGCGTTTTTTTGCTTCCCTCAAATTTTTTTACTCTAATTTCTGATGCTTTTTTTTTTAATTTCAACAACTGAGGCGATCAACTGCTATGGTGCTTTTACCTGCAAATAGTAATCTCCATTACACTGGACTCCTTTGATTACGGTTGTTTTTTTAATGTTGGACTCTGTATGAACTGTGCACATGAGCTATTTTTCCATATTTATATTCTTATGTTTTTTTTTTAAATTTTGTGACTGCAAATCATAAAACTTTTAGTTGCACCCTATGCAGCAACCAGCAAATATATAGAAATTAAAAAAAAAAAATTACCGTGACTTTTAGATTATTTTGCTAACAGTTTTTCCTCTGATGAGAAGAATTTGCATCCTTTGAAACTCCGTGGATTAAAAAGCACCTAGCTACCTACTTTGGAGTATTCTGCTGAATAATACAAAAAAACTTTTTTTTAAATTCTACTTTACATTTCTGTTCGTCTTCTCCTCCTTCTTCTTTTTCCTCTTATGTATATATAAACGTTGAAGAGATACGAAGACGGGTGTGGCACCATTAAAGGATACGAACTTTTGTGTTCCAAAACTATATTTTCTGCATAGTCACAACAATTCTAAATACACTTGTGTCCGCAATAAAATCTGAGTGTTCATGGGTGTCCGGAGCCCGCCTTTTCACTCTTATCTCTGTCGCCACTCTGAAATCGACGATCCCATCTGTGCTAACATCAATAGCATGAGTGTCTTAAACGTTCAATAGGCACCGGTGTTTGCCTGTTGAATGTTGACCGGATAATTTTTTCTCCCGAGGAGGAAGTGAATGACACAGCTTTGGTTCCGACGCACGACCATGAAAGGGGTTGATTTCTGTTTCATATCGTCAATATCTGCAACAGAGGATGAACCTTCCAGGTCAGGAAAATATAAGTTTACACATCATAATAATG
>NC_136490.1:142498017-142633017 GCF_053919585.1 Euprymna scolopes | reverse complement strand
CTGTAAATCTTCTCCGGTGATTCTCCTAATAGCGTTGGTAATGTTCTCACTTAGTTGGTCTAGATTGAGATGATTATTTGCATAAACAATTTTTAATGTCCCACAAAGGTAAAAATCACATATTGACAAGTCCGGAGCATGCGTTGGCAAATAACCCTTTGCTTATTGTTATCTTTTACGTAAACATGTCATGAACTCATTTCAGTGATCTGTGAGATGTGTGGCATTTAGCGCCATCTTGTTGGGAAAATAATTGCATTTTGTCTTGTGGTGTCAGTTGGTCACTAAGAGAAAGATTAGGAAAATCGGGCTACTTTTATGTGAGCCGCTAAACCTGAAAAAAATTTGATTAAGAAAGATTAGAGAGAGCGGGCTACTTTTAAGTAGGTCACCCTGTATATATTTATTTATGTATATACTAGCGGTGGGTACCCGGGGTTGCCCGGGTTTTTAGATGTGTGTGTGGTTGGGGGGGATGAAGACAAAGCGAAGTAATAACCCTGTTAAAATATTAAAAAACAATGTTAAAACTATGAAGAAAAAATCCTGAAAAAAAAACAATTAAAAAAAATGAACGTGATGCAATACGAACGGTCCGGCGGTGCCCGGGTGTTTGAAAAATCCCCAAAAGTTTGAGGGCGGGGGCTCGAACTCGAATCATTGAGGTGAAATCGCGAAAAAAAAAAGGAAAAAAAAAAGAAAAAACACCTGATTACCTAACTAAAAAGTGAATTAGGTCAAATATCAATTCCGCAGTGAACGAATTCTAAATGATTTTTTTTTGTTTTCTCGAATTCTAAAGGAATTTAAGTGTAATGCAAGTGAATTAACGATATCGTTGCTTTGTAATAATAAACAGTAAAGAATTAATTCTGTGTGTAAAAATAAATGTTTAGTTGCAAGCAATAATAAAGGTATAGTTATATTTCAAGGTTAGACTTATTAAAACCGGAAGTAAAAACTCGTTAGTCCAGCAGGTTACGTCTTACATAACATAAATAAAAAAAGCAAAAAGAAACCAATAATAATAATGACGTTTTCTTTTTATATTTTTTCTTTTTATTTTATTTAGGGTAAAAAGAGAAAGCATAAATCAGGGAAAGAAGAAAAAGAAACAAAAAACGGCATAAATAACCTTGTACAATTCCAAACCGGTGTCTCCTCATATGTTCCTTGCGATGCGGTGTAAATGGGGAGCGGGAAAAGAAGGAATCTAATAGAGAGAAAGAATGTTACAACTTCCATTGAATCTAACCGGTTTAGGCAGTGAACTCTCACCGGGAAAAATATAGGAATGTACGGTTATCGGGGAACTGTAGATGCAATAGGCCTATTGCACACCTAAAATCCTGTGCTGCAGTTAGTGCATGTAATGTCTTGATTTTTAATCCTATTAAGGTCAAACTTTCATGAGAAAAAAATGAGTTCATTTTATTTCCATACAACAGAGAGAACAGAATGTATATATATATATATATATTTATATATAATGAGAATTTAGTATTAAACTAATAAACCCATTGTCATGACTTTTAGAACAAAGCTCCTGAGTGAAAGGGGCCATCATGTCGGATATATTAAGTTTATTTATTTTAGAGCAAAATAAAGAATGAGAGTTTTGTTTGAAATTCAAATCCATCTAATATGTGTAAGATCTTAAAAATAGGTATTAGAAATCAATTAATAAATATTTATTGAATACCAATTTTACGAAGAATAATATGGGTACAACATCTCAATTCGAAAACTAGTTACTATGCACAAATAAAATAATGTTTGCCGACATTAAATCTCTTCTTTAACATTATTTACATATTCATCCCATTATTATCAAAATGTAAACAAGGGTTCTATACATAAGGTGTAGTATCATTATATCTTGATTTTAATCTGCGTAATGGGATATATAAGTAATTAGATATAAAAGAAATGAGTTATATAATAATCCAAACTGCTCTGATCGGAGATTAATTTTATTTTACTCGTGCTGGACGGGTACATATATATACTATATCACTACTCGCTCAGCAGCCGCCAATAACGTAATAGTTAGGAGCCTTGACTGTCGTACAGACGGTCGGGTTTCAATCCTGGCTTGAGGTAGTTGCCTGTCTAGCCGCACTGATGAGCTGTGAAACAGCGAAACAGTACTGTATGTGGATGACTATATATGTATATATAAAAGTGAACGTGTCTGTCTGTGTACATTTCGCTACGCTATACCTCTGTCATTTTTTAGTATACAGACTCGAAATTTGATATACTGAGATTTGGGAAAATATATGTGATCGGTTTTGGGCCAGAAATTTGCCTGTTAAGGGTCAAAGTTCAACGATTTGACCTTTGATAACTTTACCAAACTCTAACGTAATAACTTGAGTTGAGCCCAAAACAATACATTTTAAGGGGTCATAATATGGGTCATTGTTAAGGGGTCATAATTGGAGGTCAAAGTTAAAAAACATTACCGCTTTTTTTTTTTTTTGTTGCTCAAAATATACCTCCAAATACTCGGGCAACGCCGGGCAACGCCGGGCAACGCCGGGACCCATGCTAGTTATATGTATATAGTTATTATATATATATATAGTTATTATATATATAGTTATTATATTTTTTTACACGGTGGTCACCACTTATCAAGGCCCGGAAGCCACTCAGGGATAAGGGTTATTGCAAGTACAGTACGTTACGTTAGTGTGAAGATTTGATGAAGTATTTACTTAAGGGGGAAGTTCATTAGGAATTTATTAACGTTGGACTTGAAGACATCCAGGTGGGAAGCAGGCAGACGGAACAGAGTTCAACAGGCGCGCAGTTCTAAGAAAGAAGCTTTGTTCAGTGAATCCACGTTTTGATTAAGGAACAGATAAAGAGTGGGGGAAATTTTTCACAGTGGACTCAGCTAGACGGGTGTTTTTTGTGAAAGATTGGCAAGGGGGGACCAGAGATTGGAGTTCAGGCGAGCACCTGCCATGGAAATAACGATAAACAAGGATAGGCTCGCAACGTCTCTTCTGTGGGAGAGAGGTTGCAGGGAAGAGAAAAGGGCACCCCCCACTAAGCCACGAAGTCTATTTTGTACTTTGTCAAGGCAGGATAGGCTGTTTTTAGCAGTTCCTGCCCAGATATGGCAGCAGTATTTCATCCTTGGACGTACTTGGCTTTTATATAGATAGCTGTGTTCACCATTTCGAAGCAAATACTGAAAATAAATTCATAAACCCTATGTAGCTATATAATTATAAATATATATATTTATTTATATATATATATATATATATGTACGTATGTATATATATGCATACCTATAATTATATGTATATAATACTGCAAATATGCAAATAGATACATAAAATTTATGTAGCTATAAGAATCATATACATGCGTGTATATATATATATATATATATATATATATATATATATATATATATATATATATATAATACTGCAAGTGCATACATAAAATTATAGATATATTTAATTATACAGGGTGACAAAAAAAAACGGGACCCACCTCTAATTTTGCCCCGTTTCTTAGTGTTTTGTCCGATTAAATTAAACTTTGGTCATAACTAGTTTATTATATTCAAAACATCACATCAAAGCACTAGTGTCTTTAGACTTTTTTTTTTCTCCGTTGACTGTAAAATACTCAGAAAAACAATTGAATGTCCTCTGTTTTTTTTTTGTTTTTTTTTGTGGGGGTCACCCTGTACGTGTATGAATATATATATATATATATATATATATATATATATATATATTAGTGTTGGGACGATTAATCGGGATAGAAATCGGAGAATTCGGTACTTTTTTGGGTATCGGAACCTGTATCGGAATCGTAAAGACTAATTTTCCATTCCCAACTGATTTTATTTTATTTTATTTTATTTATTTTTTTTTTACAAAGATAACGTTACTAATCCCTTCGTAAACTTTTCACATCTATTCGCTAAATGTCTATATGTCCTATCCCAGGGAGTTCATTTGATTTATAACAGATTTTAAATGCTCTGGGCGGAGTTTTTTAAATTTCGTTTGAGCCAGCTGTACATTTGAAGTGTTTGTCATTGGCTTCTTCTTAAATAATTAAAGTTTTATGGCGCTTCTCTTTGGACGCAAGTGAAAAATGTACATTGTTATTCATATGTAATTTTATGTTTTTCCCCTAGATTAAAAATGTACGAATAATGTTTTTTTCTGTAGAAATTTTGTTTTTGTAACGGAATGAAATTTAGCGCACTGACGTACTTTTTGGCATACTTTTTGGCAAACCAAAATGGCGGATTGAAATCTGGTAATTTTTATTATTATTATCTGGAATAATCTATATAAATAAAACAGTAGATATATGCGTAAATATTTAACCGATAAACTCTTAAACTAATGGGCACATAACACTGAAATTAACAGGAAATAGTAATCGTGAACCAAGGATGGTTTATAATAAGTAAAATCTTTGTTTTGGGTGGATGAATAACGCTTACAAAAATATGTCGGCAATTTGAAATACAAAATGTTCATTTTAAGTTGCCGACATTTTAGTTCTTTTTGTAAATGCACAAAGTTAATTCATTTCTTCAAGCCGTTCGATATTAAACACTAGCGGGGGTACCCGGCGTTGCCCGGTTGTTTGGAGGTGTGTGTAGGGGGATAAAGTGAAGAATAAGCATAGTAATAACCCTGTTTAAATAATTTTAAAAAAAACGATGATAAACCTCTCTACAAAATCGGCGAAACAAAAACAAAAAAAAAAAAACAGAAAAAAAAAACAGCCAACGAACGTAAAACTTCTTTAAAAAAGAAATCGGAAAAAGAAAAAGGAAATTGTATCTTTGAGACTGATCTTCCACTCTAAATGCTAAAATGATCGCTTTTTTCCGCCACGTGTTTTAATGGTTTCACACGTAAAACCCTATGAAAGTAATATTTCTTTTTTGGCATGGGGATTTGGCTGAGTGTTAATCTACAAATTTGTTATTATTATTATTATTATTATTATTATTATTATTATTATTATTATTATTATTATTATTATTATTATTATTATCATCATCATCATCATAATCATTATTATTATCATCATTATTATTGTTATTATCATTATTATTATTATTATTATCATTATTATTATTATTATTATCATTATTATTATCATTATTATTATCATTATTATTATCATTATTATTATTATCATTATTATTATTAATATCATTATTATTATTATCATTATTATTATTAATATCATTATTATCATTATTATTATTATTAGCTCACATGGAGCTTCACACAAGTTAACAAACGATCTGATTGGAAACCTGTGGTGTTCTCTGGAGGCTGGGTGACAAGTCTCCCCAGACGTCCAGTTCTCTCCACCTCCTTCGATAGCATTTCAAATGAATTTGCTTAATCGCAACAGCCGCTTACCATTGATTTCTCGCCGGCAGTGGCCATTGGTTTATACTGGGAAATCACTAAGCCTCCCCAAAGTCCCAATTATCTTTGCGCTTGTCCAACCGAGGTCTGGTTAGCGCTCGCTCCTCGGTCTTTCAGTCCTTCTTGACCCTTCTCAACTCTTTGGTGCCACTTTTTTATTTGAAGGAGCGGTTGTAAAACTATAGGAGGATGCATGATGGGGATGTAGAACTTGTAGATATGCAGCTTCGGTGTTCTTCATTCCCTGTAAGGCTTATTCGTTATATTGTCTTCTTGTATTATTCTCCGCATTCAAGGGTTTTCATTAATATTTCAGTCGTTTTCATTATCTTTAGTCGTTGTACTTTTGCAGTAATTCCTCTGATTCCAATTTTTGACATTCTTTTTTCGAAGTTTTCGGAATCGTTCCGAGTGCTCCAACTATTATCGGTACTATTTCGATTTTCTTCATCATCCAAATCCCTTTTAACTCTCTGGCTAGCTCTGTGTATTTGTTTCGTTTCTCCTTTTCTTTCATACTCACCCTGTGGTCAGCTGGGACAGCAAAGTCTACGATTTAACAGTATTTTTCTTTCTTGTTAATTATTACATCTGGTCTTCTTGCTTGGATGGGTTTGTCCGTCTGTATGTTCATGTCCCATAGGATTTTCTGGTTCTCCTTTTCGAGTGCTGTTGCGGGTTTATGCTTGCACCATTTGTCTGTACGCTCAAAATGCAGTCGTTTGCACAATTCCCAGTGCACCGCCCTCCCCACTTAGTCATGCCTGTTTTTGTATTCCTTTTGTGCCTGTTTTCTGCATTCACTTACTATATGGTTTATCGTTTCGTCTCTTTGTCCACAGAGTCTGCATTTGCTGTTTTCTTGTGTTTTATCGAGTCTTGCTTTGATATGGTTGCTTCTTATCGCGTTATCTTGTGCTGCAGTTATTAAAAATTCAGTTTCTCGGTTTATATGTCCTTTTCCCATCCATGTCCATGTGTTTTCGTTATTCTCATCTTTTGTCATTCTTATGAATCTTCCGTGAAGTTCTCTTCCCACTTCTCTTTTCTCATTTTGTCATTTGTCTCTCTGTTTTCTGTTTTGTTGTTTTTTCGGTGTCTCTCGCTGCCATAATTATCCTTTCAGTGTTTTGCATTATGTATTTTTCTTGTCTTTTTTCGTGTCCTTCACATAGTCTTCTATACAGATCAGTCCTCTCCCACCGTCTTTCCTTTTCACGTAGAGTCTGTCAATATCGTCCTTTGGGTGTAGTGCATTATGTATGGTCATGGGTTTCCTGGTTGTTTTCGAGTTGTCTCAGTTCATCTTTTGTCCATCCTATAAACTGTCCAGAGTATCTTACTAGTGATACTGCCCATGTATTTATATATTTTATTAGGTTTCTGCTATATAATTTTGTTTCCAGGAGTTTTCTTGTTCTCCTAAGGTATTCCTTTCCAATTTTCTCTTTCATTTCTGTTGCTTTGATGGTGTCCGCTTCCAGAATTCCCAAATATTTTTAGTCGTCTTGTTCTCCTAGTGCCCGCATTTCTGTTTGGTTGGGTAGTTTCATGCCTTCTGTCGTTTCCAGTTTTCCCTTTCTAATATCTAGTTGTGGGCACTTTTCCATTCCAGATTTCATTTGGATATGTTGGCTGAAGATACTGGTAGTATTAATTAGTGTATCTAGCTCCTTTTCGGTCCTTGCAAAAAGTTTCAAATCGTCCATGTACATCAGGTGGTTCATTTTTTCCTTTGTATTGGAGAACTTGTATCCGGCTTGACACTTTCTCAGAATACTGTGCAAGGGCATCATGGCTATGATGAACAGTAGTGGTGAGAGTGAGTCTCCTTGGAAGATACCTCTTTGTATACTAATTTCTGTTATGTGTTGTCCATCAGCTGTCAATTCCAGTCTCCATGTTTTCATTGAATTTTCTATTACATTGGTGATCCCGCTTGATATTTAATACATTTTTAGACATTCTATTATCCATGCTTGGGGGATCCTGTCGTACGCTTTTTTGTAGTCGATCCATGCCATGGCTAAATTCTTTCTCCTCTTTTTTACCTCCTTTATGATCTTTTCCTAAATAGCAAGTCATGTGTTCCTCTTTTTCCTTTTTGGCATCACGGTTATTCATGGAGTTGTAGATTTGTTCCCTCAGTTGTGCTGTCAGTATCTTCCACATAGTTAGTAAGCACGTGATTGGCCTATAGTTGCTAGGGACGGTTCCTTTCTCCGTGTCCTTCTGTAGCAGTGTAGTTCTACCTTTTTCAAGCATTCTGGTAAGCCTGCTTCCTGTATACATCTTCTCAGGTTTTGGCTAGTCTTTCGTGTAAGCTTGTGAATTTTTTGAACCAGTATGCATGTATCCCGTCGTGCCCTGGTGCTCTCCAGTTTGCTATTGTTCCTATGGTTTTCTTTGCGTTTCCTTGCTGATTTCATTCGTTTCTTCTATTTGTTGTAACTCATCTTTCATGTCTTTCATCCATTCGGCATTTCTATTGTGATCTCGTCGCTCTTCCCATATTTTACTCCAGTAGAGTTTGGTTTCTGTCGGATTTGGTTGTTCTGTTTTTGTTTTTCCTCCGTTTACATTTTGGTAGAATTGGCTTTCATTAGTTTCAAATGTTCTGTTTTGTTTGCATTGTTCAGATCTATATCTATATCGTCTCAATATCGGTTCTTTTGCTTTTATTTTTTGGTCCAGTTCTTCGTGTTTCTTGTTTAGCCTCTCCCTGTCAGTTATATTTCCAAAATTCCGTTTTCTCCACATTGTTTTCTTCCTGTTGATCATTTTGGTTTCTTTTTTATGTTTCTGTATTTAGGTTTCTAGTCTTATTTCCCATCCAGGTTTTGTCGGTCCGCTTGTCCCCGGTTATTTTTCTGATTTGAGATTCGTACTTACCATTTTGAGCCTACGTAAATGAGGTTGTTTAAGTCTGTGATTGTATTTGTTGGGATGTGTGGGAGGAACTTGTTTGTTTCTGTTTTTAATTTCTTCTGCTCTTGGTTCGTTAACGATGGGAGCTTTGTTTTTTCCTCATTCATCAGCTGTATTATTTTATTTATTTTATTTGCTTCATTCTCTGTTAGTTCTGTTTCATTGTTCTCGGTTTCCACGTTTGTAGACTTCGTTCTTTGTTGGTCTTCGGCCTTTGGTGTTTTTACTTGTAAGGCTTCAACTTGTGGGGTTTCCATACGTGCGGTTCCGTTGGGGGATGCTTCTTGTTCAGTTTCATCATTTATTTTTCGCTGAATTTCTGTTAGTTATAGTTTAGAGAGTCAACCTTTCTTGAGTATCAGTCTTGCTTGGTCTGCAATTCTTTGTTCTGTCGTATGGTAGTCACTGGATAGGTCCCATAGTTCTTTCATTCGTTTCCGATAACCTCCATATCTATATTTAGGATGACTTTTATAATATCATTCCATTACGAGTCTATTCTCTTTTGTAGTCCATTTCTTTCTT
This sequence comes from Euprymna scolopes, assembly GCF_053919585.1. NCBI lineage: Eukaryota > Metazoa > Mollusca > Cephalopoda > Sepiida > Sepiolidae > Euprymna > Euprymna scolopes. The sequence goes on along the minus strand of NC_136490.1, from coordinate 142,624,123 downwards.
CGTTTTTTTTTTTTTCATTTTGATGGTAATCATGGCTATACTGTGTTTGTTCGGTATCATTTTGTTCCCTGAAACTAGGGGTTATACTTACCTGTTCAGCGTCTATGTTATTTGAGTTTCTGAAACTAGAAAGTTGACCAACATTCGCAGGAAGACGACTGGGTTCCCCATACTGGCTATCGAAGGAGCACCTGCCGATCATGACACCCAGATCTTTCTTCTGGGTCCCATAGTTTGGATAATTTGTGATTGAAATGTTTCATATTTTGGTGTTTGTGGCAGCACCGAGCCTAGAATTATTTTACCTGTGATTCTGACGTAGTGATAGTGTAACTCTCCCATGTATACAAGAGTTATTGTGCACTTTCACACATACATATGGGATATGAACAAAAAAGAAAAGAAAGAAAGAAATAAAATAAAAATTAAAATAAAAAATTTATAATTTTCAACTAAGTATTCTACTTGGTAGAAAGTCAGAAGTCATGCTCTGAAAGAGGGCGTTTGAAGATAGGTCTACCTTACACCATACCGCTTAGCCACTGGAAATGTTGGATGGGAAAAGAGAAAGGCAATTTTCCAATCGCTGTGGCAATATTTAATTCCCTCGTTCAGAGACGAGGCAAATTTCTACGTCTATATCGGCAAAAGGACTGGTTTCTGTTATAAGTTCGAACTAACATTTAACCAGATAATTCGCTAGTTGCCCTGTCTGGTTATTTTTGCATTCATTTTTCGAGGATTTTCATTAAATTTGCATTGACAAACAGAATTATGCGTTTATATCGAAACAGACCGTTTTCTGAAAAAATTCGAAGTAACATTTAACTTTTTTTGTTGTTTTTTAACAAAAAAACAAAAAGATGTAAACTCAGATTTCGTTGGTTTCTTTAAAAGAGTTTTCTGTCACGAGCGTTCTAAACGTCCCTATTTGGGCTCCCGTCTTGAGTTAAATGCCAGGTCATTGGTCAGTAGAGGGTGAGGCTAAGGAGAGGGGTGGGGGATGATAGTCATTTCTAGTACACACATGCCCACATACACAAACATTCTGCCCGTCTTTGCGAAAAAAGAATAAAAATGAATCCCTCTTTTTTCTCCTCAAGTAATAAATATCGCTAGTTGCCCCGTCTGGTTATTTTTGCATTCATTTTTAGAGGGTTTTCATTAAATTTGCATTGACAAACAGAATTATGCGTTTATATCGAAACAGCCTGTTTTCTGAAATAAATTCGAAGTAACATTTAACTTTTTTATTATTATTATTATTATTATTATTATTATTATTATTATTATTATTATTATTATTATTATTATTTACATCTCGTTTTTGTTTTTGTTAACAGCAAAGTAAATCATTTAATAACCTACCAATTTTTTTTATAATTAAAATAAAATTTTAACTTCATTCATAGAGAGGAGGCAAAGGACAGTAAACTCACGTCCTCTCCATGTTAAAAATGGTTTTCTAAGTAGTAACATTATTTAGAAATTAGTTCGTAACAATTGTAGGGATGTTGTAAAATATTTTGTTCTTAAATCGTTTTCTCATTTTGCCTACCAATCATCGACTATTTTAACTGTTTATGAAAACTTTCCAGTAGCATGTTGTACATTAACGGCGAACTAATTAAATCTGGCTTAGTCTTAAAAGCAAAATAAATCTTTTGTTGTCTTAAGATTTTCTGTCAATTATAAGGGAAACATATGAGAAAAAACATAGGCGAAAATTGCACGGAACTTTGAAAATTTACAAAAAATACAAAAAAAAAAACGCAAAAAATCTCTAATTAAATGTTTATTAATTTTAAAGGAATCAAAATTGAACCCGGAATCGAGAATCGTATCGGAATCGAAAATTTAAACCGGAATCCGTAATTGTATTGGAATCGGAAAGAATTTTGAAATTGTCCCATCACTAATATATATATATATATATATATATATATATATATATATATATATATATATATATATATATATATATATATATATATATAATATAAAGCTGAACGTCTGTGTGTTTGTCTGGTCACGAATAGGTTTCTGTATGGTTGACTATTATAGAAAACTGATCACATATAATGTTAGAAGATGTATCAAGACAAAGGTGTGGGTATGTTTGATCTGGCATAATGATGATTCATTAAAATTGTGGGGTCTGCGTACACGCCTGGTCCACAAAGTATGGAAATAAAAAATTTAAAAATTCAGAAGAAACGTTTACAAGTGTTTTTGATATAGATGTACATTTTTTTTTTACACAGTAAGCACCACTTATCAAGGCCCGGAAGCCACTCAGGGATAAGGGTTATTGCAAGTACATTACGTTAGTGTGGAGATTTGATGAAGTGTTTACTTAAGGGGGCGGTTCATTAGGAATTTGTTAACATTGGACTTGAAGACATCCAAGTTGTAGTCCGGTGGGAAGCAGGCAGACGGAACAGAGTTCCACAGGCGTGCAGTTCTAAGAAAGAAGCTTTGTTCATGGAATCCGCGTTTTGATTTAGGCACAGATAAAGAGTGGGGGAAATTTTTCACAGTGGATTCGGCTAGACGGGTGTTTTTCGTGAAAGATTGGCGAGGGGGGACCAGAGATTGGAGTTCAGGCGAGCAACTGTCATAGAAATAACGATAAAACAAGGATAGCCTTGCAACGTCTCTTCTGTGGGAGAGAGGTTGCAGGGTAGAGAAAAGGGCATCCCCCACTAAACCACGAAGTCTATTTTGTACTCTGTCAAGGCAGGATAGGCTGTTTTTTGCAACTCCTGCCCACATATGGCAACAGTATTCCATCCTTGGACGTACTTGGCTTTTATATAGATAGATAAGTATGTTTTAACTTAAATAGGGATAGTATAATAAAATTGTGGGGTCTGCATTCGCGCCTGGCCTCCATAGAATAGAAATAGGCACAAACTTTAATAAAGACTTTTTATATCTATCTGCGTAAGTATACTTTGATTATTATGTTTCAGTTTGAAGAAATATGGTATAATAAAATTATGGAGTGTTCGTTCGAGCCTGACCTCCATAGAATGGAAATATGTCACAAAGTTTAACAAGGTTTTTAATATAGATCCACAGAATATTGTGATAATTGTTACAGTGTGAACAGGTATAGTATAATAAATTATGGGGTTTATCTATTTTATTTTTACTTTCATCATATTTTTCTTTGGTTTTGATACCCCCAAATCCGAAGCTATCTCTTTACAATCCTTCCTTTCCATAACCTATCATACTTTCATAAATCAGAGTCCATTTTCTGTAGGCTGGTGTTGAATCCAGTCAACGACGGGTACTTTTGCTCGTATATATATATATATATATATATATATATATATATATATATATATATATATATATATATATGGAGAGAGAGAGAGAGAGGGAGAGAGAGAGAGATAACAGGATAATCTTAGACCTAGTGCTCCCGTTACTGAAACCCATATCAATATTATTAATCGAATTCTGTTCCAATTTATTCAGCATAATTTGTTCCGTAATTATGAAAATTGTAAGTAATAATGAACACAGAAATTTAAAAAGATTGATTTGCCTCGTAATACGAAAAAACTAAAAGAAGAAAAAAGGTCGATTATATTAGAGTTTCTTCTATTCTACCATCAAGTGAATTATTTATGTGCGATATTTTTTGGGGACGGGAAAAGAAAGGCTCGGAATGTTAACTATTTTTTCCGGTCCATGCACGTGTTCAAGGGGAATAAACTTTATGTAGAATTGTTTTTAGTTGAAACCGGAAGTAAGTCGAGCGTTGTAAACCTCAGGTCAATGTTGAAAGTGAATTCTTAAAGGAACCCCCACTTAACACAAGTCACGTGGTACAAGATGACGATCCTTACATGTAACCACGCAAATAAGACGGGTTTTTCCGAAGACACGCACACACGCGCGCATACACAGACACACAGACACACAGACACACACACACACACATACATATTATATATACTAGATTGCCCGGTCGTAAAATACGCTTCAATATGATATTTTTATTAATGCAGGATTCGTATTTATTATTATATTATGTTGGAGCAAATATATAGTACGGATGTAAAAATTCGAATAAGAAATGACTCGTGCACCACCACCAAAAATCGAAACCAAAACGTTTTGCTTACGATTAATGTTTTCATTTGATGTTAATGCATGACCCATAAGACATTTTTGCTGCAAGGCTAAAAATTAAAACATCACCTAATAGCTATTACGTTACGCATGCTATTTGTTATGCCGTCGTTCGACCTTCACCTGACTAATTTCAATTTTTTTTAATTTATACACTTTTATGCCAATTTTCCCCGGCTAAAACCAAAAGATATATTTCGCATGGGTTCGAATACCCTATATATGAAGTTTCATGTATCTAGACCAAAAATTAATAGAGGAGTTCGGTAGGCAAAATTTTAAACATATATATATATATATATGCATACATAAATATATAGAGAAAAAGGTTTGTGTTTACTATAACCTTTTTATGCAAATATTACGCAAATATAAATTATGTAGAATATTTTCATGAATATAATTGCACATAATAGTTAACTAAAGATGATCATCTAATGAGTAAACCGAAAAAACTCATTAGAAATTAATTAAAATGAATGTTTACAAGAATATGCAAATTAGCTAGATCTTTTGCAGATAAATACAGTTCCACGATCTCTATATAACAAAGTTGTATTTTCTTTTTAAGTTGATAGTTTGGTTTGGTTGTTTTGTCTTACGGCATATCAACCCTTTTCGTGTTATTTAATGTCGAATGCAGTTACTTTGGAAATAATATTCATGCTGTATCTCGGTTATTTTTTAGGTTTTAATTCTTCAAGCTCTTTGTATCTTCAATCGCTAGTTCATAGTGTTTGGTTTCGTTATTTTATAGTAGATTTCGTCGTTTTTGTTTCCTGCCGTGCAGGACATGAATGATTTTTGCAATAGGAGAGGGACAAGGGTTACAGTATTAATCTATGGTACATTTTAAGTTATGAATCCAGTCAGAAAGTGGGGAGAAGAGAAAGAGGAAATAGGAAAAAAGTAAAAGGGGAAAAGTGTAATGTTTTTGTTTTTGGTTTTGCAGAACATAACTAAGTTTTGCAAAAGGAAGTAAAAAAACAAAAAAATATATCAATCTTAAGTGCATTTCGTCTTAAGAAGCCAATATCTTCAAACAGCCTGATTTGATAGCACCAGTTAAGTAAGTAGAAAAAGGGGGTTTTAATGTGAATATCATTACACAAAAAAAAAACAATTTTATGGGAGTATAGATGTGTGTGTGTGTCTAAGCATATATATATATATATATATATATATATATATATATATATATGTGTGTGTTTGTGTGTTATGTATGTGTGTGTGTGTAAAATGAAATGATTATAAGAGTACATCTTTAACAAAGCCAAACTTATCGAGATAAGAAAAGCTCAACACTATCAAGGGAAGCAAAAAATCTTATTAAAGACAGGGTGTAACAGTTGTAAATAATTTTAGTATATCATTCTTTATCATTTTTTCTAAGCTTTCGCTACAGCTGTAACTTATCGTATTTTTATTGAATATTTTGTTAAGGATATTATTGGTTGGGAAGTGTTCTTTTATTAGGTTAAGGAATATTTTCCTAATTTTGTTTTGACGTTTAAATTGAAAGGGCGGGGTAAACCATATAATTTTTCGTTGTTATCTTATTACTGAATGTTTTAGTATTAGGTATAGGTTGGATATATTCTAGTTTTGTATTTTTGTAACCGCTGTATTTAAGTGCTTTATCGTAGAACGGTTTGTGTTAAAAATGTCTAATTTAGACGAATTGCAACTTATTCATTTGCTGATAGAATTTAGAATGTGTTTAATTATAGATTTTGGATGGTTTAAATTTGGGTTTACGTATATGGGGTCAGTGTTATCTTTTTTATAGGGTGCATGCATTTTGTTTGTTTGTTTTTTAATCTAGAGTGACGTCCAATAAATTAACAGTTCTTGTATTTTAAATGTTTTCTATTTTTAAGTTGATTCTTCTAAACTCCTTAAGGATTATCTTCATGTTTTACATTTCGGTCCGTTCGAGTCTTTTATGATCATAAGTTCATCACCTCTGTATAAACCTATATCCTCTATTTTAATATCTTTAGTTAAATTATACAAAATATATAATCCGACTAAGTCGATCACCTCGGCCGAATCCAATATCCATAGAAACGTCATAAAGGCCAACCTGATCTTTTTTAATCCATTAATCTCCGTTGCTTAGTAGTACAGTTGCTCTAAATTTCTTTATAATTTCAATTTCATCCTTAGATATATCCGAGATAAGAATTGCAAATTCTAAAACTTCCTCAAAGCGTTCTTTGGTAATTGAAGGGTAATAGCTTTCAATGTCGAATTGGATAAAAGAGTATTCTCTTTATTTCCAATATTGGAGAGCCAGTTGATCGTTTCAGCCGTATTAATACATAGAGTAACTTTATAGGTTTTTTTTATTTTTCCTTTGAAGAATTCTTTTACTGATTTTGTCTATTTCATTTCTGGTAGAATTTACGAATCTAGTTAAGGGTTTTGTGGGAAATCATGTTTATGATCTTTTAATAGGATATACGCTTCTTTTTTATGCAGCTTATTTATTCTCTTGCTAATATCTAGTGTATCGGTTATTTTTTTACTATCAGAGTTTATTTTCTGGACAATATCATAATTAGATGTTTTATAAATAGTTGTGATGGCTAATATATATATATATATATATATATATATATATATATATATATATATATATATAAGTGAAAGTTTCTGTCTTGGTGTGTATCTCTGTATCTGTGTGTACATTTCCCTATGCAATAACTCTGTCAATTTTAAGTCTACAGACTCGAAATTTGATATACAGGGTACTGAGATTTGGGAAAATCGATGTGATCGGTTTTCGGGCAGAAATTTGGCGATTAAGGGGTCAAAGTTAAAGAATTTGACCTTTGAGAACTCTACCAAAATCCTCCGATAATTTTGGATCTAAATACTTGAAATTTTAGATATAGGTTCCTTGAACATGGATCTAAGTTAGTAATTTAATTTAAGCCCAAAACAATAAATTTTAACGGGTCGTAATAGGGGTCAAATTAAAAAAATTGACCGCTTTTTTTTTGCTCACATACGCCTCCAAATACCCGGGCAACACCGGAGACACATGCTAGTATATATATATATATATATATATATATATATATATATATATATATATATATATATATATATATATATATATATATACGTGAATATGTCTGTGTGTGTATGTCTGTGTACATTTTCCTTCCGAATAACTCTGTCAATTCTCGGTCTACAGACTCGAAATTTGACATACGGGGTATTGAGAGTGCGGAAAATATTTTAATCAGGTTTTGGGCAGACATTTTTCTGTTAACAAGTAAAAGTGAAACGATTACACCTTTGAGAACTCTACCAAACTACTCCGACAATTTTGGGTCTACACACTTGAAAATTTATATATAGATTACTTGGACAGGGATTTAACTTTATAATTTTATTTGTGCCCAAAATAATACAGGCTAAGGGTTCATAATTGGGGTCAAAGTTTTAAAAAAAATGACCTCTGCGGTCTCTATGAAATTACTCAGTCAATTTTTGGTCTTAGAATTTGAAATTTTACATAAAGTATAATACGACATGAGGCAAGCTTTTTAATAGGTTTTTGGCCGAAGAGTAAGCTGCCAAAGGGGTTAAAGTTCAAAAGATTTGACCTTTGCGATCTCTAGCAAACTATTAAGCTAATTTTGGTTTTAACATTTTGAAATTTTATATGGAGGATATTCACACATACAGCAAGCTTTTTAATCAGTTTTTGAGTGAACCTTTGCAACTCTACTAACCTCCTCCGCCAATTTTGGGTCTAAATACTTGAAATTTTAGATGTACAGTACTTTGACATGGGTCAAATATTATTAATTTAATCTGAGCCCAAAACAATACATGTTAAGGGGTCAAAATGTGGGGCAAAGTTAAAAAAAAACATTTGAGGTCTCTACCAACTTTTCTCTATGGTTGTTACGGAAGCCTATTATATAGAAAGGCATTATCGTACATATTCACAATTTTTAATATATACATATGCACATATAGTTATGAACAGTACATAGGACCCGAACAAAAGCGGGAGGAGGTGCTAGTATATATATATATATATATATATATATATATATATATATATATATATATATATACACACAGATATATATATATGCATCCAAATACAGTACTGTTTCGCAGCTCACCAGTCCGGCTAGATAGGCAACTGCCTCAAGGTAGGATCGAAACTCGACCGCCCAAATGACAGTCAAGGTTTCTCACCAGGACGCTATACGGCTGCTGCTGTAAGGGTAATGGATTTAACGATGTTTTGACATCGTCCAAATGCCCCCGCTCGATTTGTTTATACAAAGAGCATCGCTTAATGGCAGTTTGCATATCACTTCCCAATATGCTCAACTCAAGATAAAGAGCATTATATATATATATATATATATATATATATATATATATATATACATTAGCATGGGTGACCGGTGATGCCCGGGTATTTGGAGGTGTATGTTGAGCCAAACAAAAAAGCGGCCATTTTTTTTAAGTTTGACCCCTACTATGACCCCTTAAAATTTATGGCTTTGGGTTCAAACTAATTTATTAAGTTAGATCCATGTACAATGAATCTATATCTAAAATTTCAAGTGTTTAGACCAAAAATTGTCGGAGGAGTTTGGTAGAGTTCTTAAAGGTCAAATCGTTGAATTTTGACCTCTTAAAATGTAATTTATGTGTATGTGAAGTGTTCTTAGATATGTTTTGTACAGAAATTGATCCGATAAATATCGAAAATCGAAATATTCCGATCTTTAAAATAGGTTTTCTTTTTTATAGATAAAAAGAATCATTTTTACAGGGAAATATTTTACGCTACACCGGCAAGAAATATAATAAAATTTCAGCAAATCATTTTTTCTTTAAAAAACAGACTGCAGTCTGGAAGAGCCTTAGACCAGAGATTAAATGATTCCTTGTTCATGCCGGGACATTTTATTTTATTTTCTTATTAATGAGTTTGCTTTACGATTAAAGAATAGTTACCATTTAAAATTGTCAAAAATCATTTATTCATTTGCATATTTTAAAACTAAACATAAACCAGAGGAGACTATTTCAGATCATACATTCTCAAGCCCAAATTATCGTGAGAATCCCACTTTAAATGCTAGAGAAATATTTTTTCTATTTTTATTCATAAAAAATAATGCGAAACAGATAGTCTTTTAAAGGGAGAGAACTTCCAAAGTTCAAAATCATAATCTCTCACAAAGTGCTTGATTTACAGATCTTAATAATTATTTTTATAAATAAATGTTTTTAATAACCGCAGACTCATAAATGTTTTGTGTTTCACTAAACGTTTCGACTGAAAACAATATTTTATGGAATCTTCTATTGAACAGTCAAGTACGATTCTTTTAACATTCTTAACTAGAAAGAAAACAACGAATGTCATTTGTCTCTTCTTAATTTTACAAGATTACTTAAATTCCTGTGAGTGATTTACGTCCGGCAACTATAATACATTTCCCTAGGCTTTTCTCACTTTATACGAAAATCTGACCTTTCTCAAGCTTTCAAATAAACTGTTTTTTATATATTTTTTCCTTTGTTGTAAAATGGATTCTCAAATGTCACCAATTCAAGATTTATACGGCATACGTCGCTTACGTGTTTGCATCATTGAGAGCTTGTATGTAAATCAAATTGTTTGTTTTCTTCAAGCACATGTCCTCATGACATCGTTTCCCTTAAATGCTATTCCTACATACATTTACGTACATAGGTCCCCGTTTTAAACTTGCACGATGATAGTATTTGATTGATGCGCTGGCATCACGATTCATTGGAATTCAAGTCAATTCGAAAAGTACTTTTTGGTGAAACTTAGCACTATCACGAATTGAATGAAGATCAACAAATTTTCCACTCTAAGTCATCTAAATCGGTGAAATCGACTATTTTAAATCAAATCGATTGGTTCCCTGCTCTAATCGGGAGCTATGTGCGGTGCATTGGGTTGAAGCTTCACATGTCTCCGTGCAGTGACTTATTCCACAATACATTGTAGTCTCCGTTGTACTGTACAGAACGTAATGTTGATTTCATAAAATTATTTTTATGCAATAGTTTTAATCAAAGTTTAAAATACAAAAGTCAAGTTTCATGGTTCAGTGGCACTCTAAACGGAAACAATCATTTCAAACGCTCTCCCGTCTTATCAAAACGTACTATTTATTTTCTATGCCTGGCACTTATGCTTGTTTGGTGACCAGCAGAAGTCTGTCGTATTTCGACGATGCGAAGGAGTGGAATATACTTAACACCTGTGGCGTAAATCTGAGAGCAAACGGAATCGCTTTCTCAAAAGTCTTACTACAAATGAAACATGTAGGCCGCCTTAGACAGGTGTTGGTACTAGTTCCAGCTTGCGTAATCTCTTGTCTGACCACAACTGTACATTTCTTTTCCTTACGGTTCCTGCTTCTTCCGAGACACACATTTTCGGCCTTTCTCCTCAGTTATCGTACTCATTGATGCTCTTCAGATGTCTATTGAACATGGTTTTGTAGCACAGTCGTAGTGCTCTAGCTTTCCTTAAGAATTCTCCAGAAAATAACTTTTGGTAGCCTGCTACTCCTTCTTCGTATGATATGTACCGTCCTCCTTAGCTGACAAGCGGTGATCATTTCTCCAACACTGAGAATTCCTATCTTTTCATGGACTCCAAAATTTGATATGTTGCCTTTTCGCGAGATTTTAGCTGGCAAAGATTTCGCTGGTGTACATTTTCAAGTCTTTTTGCACAGTGTCTGGAAATGGGTCTATATTTCTGAGCTGTACAGGAGTGTTGCTGATAAAACTGCTCAAATGAAGTTGTGAAGATTTGGTCAACATCGCACTGTTGCTTTTTTAATCGAATTTTTTCATTATCGATTTTCGGTACTTATCTGGGACATTCTGATGCAGAACCAACCTAATTACACTCCCAGATACATAAAGTACATTTGTGTGAAATTTTTTTAAAATCGGTCCAACCGTTTTATTGTCCATATGGAATGAACTCACACACAGTTAAGTCAGTTATATATATATGTGCCAAATAGCTTGTTGTTATACATAGAGTCGCCATTTGTCAAAGTTCCTTTTGTGAAAATTATTCTTTATGCGTAATGATATACGCCACAACATAATTTATTAAAAAGAAAATATATACGTATATCTATCGAATAAAATCCCTAATTCTATGGTATAAAATATATACGTATATCTATGGTATAAAATATATACGTATATCTATGGTATAAAATCCAGTGCTTTCATTAACTTTCTCATATTGAACCAAATGATAATTTGCAATAAGTTTTAATTAATTTCTCTTGGATTCCCTGTATTTGATCATAATAAATGTAAATATTAGTGTAGTAATATAATCATAGCTTTCTCTATGACTACAGTAGAAATAAGAATAAGATAACAGATCGAACACTTACCATGAAAATAAAGATAGAGCAGCTTTTGTGAGAGTATGTTTCGAAGCTGGTTTTAACCAAAAGTTTGATAAAAAAATCTATTCGTGAGTTTTTTAAGAGACTATATTGATCTATATTTATGAAAGAACATTTTTACTTTCCATCGATTTTTTTTTCAAATTGCTATATTTAGTTATAATTATCTTTTTTTGTTCTGGTTATATCTTGATAAAGTGATAATCGGAGGAAAATATATTGAATACCGAGCATTACTCAAATCCAATGTGGAAGAAGTTTTATAAGGCACATAAGTGTGTATGCACCGGGTTTACTATTTATTTTCTGTTGTTTACATAGCATCGTATCTAAGTAAGTAATTCAACTACAATAGAACCCCGAGATATGGCATTAAAAATAAGTAACAAAATGCAGTACAGTATACAATACACATCTATATAATAAAGTAACATTATAAAAAACACCGTAAGGCGGGAAAATACCGTAACCAGGGACTAGAAAAAACATCGTATTCCCCAGTAACCTGAAGAAAAACGTATCCTAGGGCCACCGTATACCGGTGTTCTACTGTATAGCTAAAATAAATGATTACAATAATTGCACTTCGAAATATATTCTTGTACTTCGAAGGTTTATCTTTTTTTATTAAAGAAGATTACGTATTGAATAATTTTAAAATTTTAATGGTTATAACATAGAAGGTCATGCAGTACCAATTTTAATGGGTTTTAAAATATGCAAAATTCAGTCCAGTCAGATTTGGGATATAAAGTTAATTTTAACTTTCAGTGAAAAGTCAAATATCAGATTAAAAACGTTAAATCATTTGATCATTTTTTTTCGTAAGTTTTTTCCCTGACGTTCTTCCTCGCGCTATTTTTCTCATCCATTCTTCTATTGACGATAAAACAAAATATTTTTGACATTTATGGCTGTAACCTGGTAGATACGGAGTGTATTTATACAAAATATGATTAGGTCGAAGAAAGGGTAGTGCATTTCTGTTAACGATACCATTTGGGAGGTCATCCTATATATTGTTTAAATATTACACTTTGTCATGAATACAAATCATTAACGTTCCAAGCGCGTTCCAAACGAATTTTTGTAAAGTTCATTTCAGTTTTGCAGACAGAAAAAGCGCGTCATGTTTACAAACATGGCGACCTGCCATGTCGTATATGTAGACTATTCGTGATAACCTCATTCTAGCCGAATACAATTTGCATGTTCTATGAATGTTTATTTAGAAAACATGTTGCAAAAATTGATTTTTATTGGGAAAGGCGTATATTATGTTTTCACAAAAAAAAACACACGTTGCATCATGAATTTTGACATATTACCTTGTTTAAACGATACATCAACTCTCGCATGTTTTCACGCCGAAAAGAGCTATTTCTGTACAAAATACTATTGCATCTTCTGTTCTGTCGGATTTGAGTTTCTTTATTTTTCCAGATTTTTTTCTGTTACTTTAAGGAATACTCGGCGTTGTTCAGGGTTGAGTAAAAAGCCGTATCGCATCTTAACCTTAGCCGATATATTTAAAAGATTACTAAAACGGTTCGCAAATATTGTTTACAATAACGCGTAGAGTGCATATGTGTGTTTTCGTGATAGAGCAATCATTTATACGTATACTCGCACGCTATCCAGCATTGTCTGCTCATAAAATGTGCTTAAATATGATCTTTTGATTAATGCAGATTTCGTATTTATTATTATATTACATTGAACCCAACATATAGTCATGATTTAAAAAGTTGTTTTTTTTAAATGACTCGTGCGCCACCACCGAGAATCGAAACCAAAACTTTTAGTTTACGATTTACTTTTGACATTAATGCCTGGGCTACGAAGACATGCTTACTGCAATGCTAAAAAATTAAAACATAAACCAATTGCTATTACGCTACGCATGCATATTCGCAATGCCGTCGTTCGACCTTCACCAGTCATATTCAGTTTTTTAATTTTCAAATTTTGCACCGCTTTTCACAGGCAAAAGCTCAAATATAATGTTTCACATGGGTTCGAATACTCTATATATGAAGTTTCATGTATGTAGACCAAAAACTGGCGGAGAAGTTTGGTGGGCAATTTTTTAAAACAAATATATATATATATATATATACATACATACATAAATATATATATATATATATATATATACATAAATATATATAGAAAGAGGTTTGTGTTTAGTATATCCTTTTCACGCATAGTATAAATCATGAAGAATATCTGCATAAATATAATTACAGGTAATAGTTAACTAAAGATGTTCATTCTACAGTAAAACCGAAAAAATCTTAAAGGGAATTAAATAGAACGAATGTTTTAAAGAATAAGCAAATTAGTTAAATCTTCTGCAGATGAATGCAATTACATGACCCATATATAACAAAGTTGTATTTTCTTTTTAAATAAATAGAAAACAGGGTTTTTATATGAATACCAATGCACACAAAAGATATACACTGCATAAAAAGTATTAACGAATTATTATTTTTTCCAGTTTAAGAAACTTACTGGTAGTTTCGTATAAAAAGTTCCTGAAACGTTGGCAATGCTGAGCCGTGCGTACTGTGACATTATCGTACTGATCAGCGCAATGCAAACAACTTGCCATCGTAATTGCTGAATCCACGGCATTTGAGGTGTGTCAAATTATTAACAAGGCAGTTTGATTCGTCAATAAAATGGGTCGTAAAGGTTGTTTGATTAGTTCTGAAAAGAGTACTATTACAACAAAAGGTAAAACTACCCTCAAAATATAGAAATGATAGGAAGGTACCATCAAACTGTGAAGAACTTTGTCAACGACCGTACAAAGGTATGTAAGAGAACTGATAAAGATAAATCTAGAGTTGTTGCACACCGTTCTCTACTCCAAATTAAACGAGCAGGCAAGTCGAGAAGTCTTTGACCAGGCCGGATTAAAGAATGTCTCAAAAAGTACTCGATGTCGCCTTCTGAAAGAAGTGGCACAGTCTGTTAAGCCTATGACAAAGCCTCCATTAATGCAACACGACATACAAACCCGATTGAAATGGGCAGATGACAACATGAAAACGGATTTTTCCAAAGTTTTGTTCACGGATGAAGTGTGTGTCACTCTTGATTACCCAGATAGTTGAGCAAGGGATGGATCCTATATGGATGACATCGTCATCAGTGTTTAAGGCGCCAACATGGTGTTGGTTGGATAATGATTTGGGCTGGAATTATCGGAAGTACTTTAGTTTGCCCATGGAGAGTCCCAGAAAGCGTAAAAATGACCTCAAATGCTTACATAGCTTTTCTAAAGGAGCACTTTGAACCATGTCTGAAGAAGCAAAGATTGACGTTCAGAAGAACCATTATTTTTATGCGGGATTATGATTCCTGGCATGCAGCAAACAAAAGCAAAGAGTATTTGCAACAACTGAGCTACGGAAGATGGAGTGGCCGTCGAATTCACCAGATTTTAACCTAATTGAGAACCTTTGGAGTATCATGAAGCGACGCCTCTATGCAAGTTTACGCCAGTTTAAGAGCAAAAATGAGTTGTGGGATGTTCTCCAAGAATAACTGTTGACGAAATATCAAATTTTACTAATTCTGTGGATCAACGTCTTTTATAAGTCATTCATAAAAAAGGATCGCACATCCCCTACTAATTATGTCAACATAGAAATTGCTATGTAGTTATTATATTCTAAGTATTTTTCCTAGTTCATTTAATGTTTGAAAAATTATTTCAATAAAAAAGTTATGGGTATATTGTGTTTTTATCAACATTGTTAATAACTTGACGCACTGAAATCAACAAATATGCCCATATTCTGCCACAGTTTCACTAATATTGCTTTAAATTCTTTTATTTTCTGACTTGAGTAGTTGAATAGTATTGTAAGCACTTTCTCAAAGTTTCATAGATTTTTATTCACTCGTTCCTTAAATATTAAAAAAAAAATGTTAACTCGTTAATAATTTGATTCACAGTGTATATAGGAGTATAGATTGTACAGTTACTTACTTTCTCTATTTCTTTCTCTCTTGCCTCTATATCCTTTTTTCTCAAGTTTTTTTCTTTCGTTTTCTATTTTGCCAATTTCTTCCTACTTTATTTCTTATGCGATTTGTGTCATGCCTTTCTTTCTCACTTTCCATTTCTCTTCTTTCTTTATATCTATCTCTCTCTTTCTCTCTATCTCTCTATATGTCTATCATTATATCCCTCAACATTCTTTCTTTCATGAAACAGTTTGTTTTTTTTCTTTTTTATTTCGGCTTACATTTTCTTCTTTCTTTCTTTCGTTATTCATTTTGGTCCGTTGGCGACTTTGTAAATTTCACTCTCTTCTCCCGACTTTCTCTATCCTCCCACTTTCTTTATTCTCCCCTCCCTCTCTCTCTCTCTCTCTCTCTCTCTCTCTCTTTCTCTTTATCACACATACACACGCACGCACTCTCTCTCACACACATACACACACACACGTTATTTTTCTTTGTTTTTTTTCTTTTCTACTCTCCCACTTTTTTATTCACCCCTCTTTCTCTTTCTCTCTTTTTATCACAAGCACACACCCGCGCTCGTGCGCACTCTCCCTCTCACACAGACACACACACGTTATTTTTCTTTCATTTTTTCCTTTCATCCTCCATCTTTTCCTTTTATTTCCAACGTTTCTCTCTTTCGGCCGACTTGTATCGCCTCTTTCTCTCCTCATTTCTTAATTCACTAGGCATGATGAACACACCCTTAACTGTTGACAAGGCTCCAAGTTAAAGAACAATAAACGCTTTATGAAGACTAAATAAACGAAAATCCATTTTGATGCCGATATCCTGATAAGTCTCAAATATGATATCTTATCGCACTGATTTCATGTGAGAGTGGAATGTCTTCTCGTTTCATTCTTCCTTTATTTTTCTCAACAGCGTGGGAATCTTTTTTCAAGACGAAGGTGCAACACGGAACTGACTCAATTCGCGCATGCGTGCACGTGTCTTCACGGCAAACGGTCGCATTCAATGTATTCTGCAAGCATACATAACTGTTTGATTGGTCGATATCGATTTTATGGTGTTATACAGAATAAGGACAATGGTATCGTCGAAATTTTTCGGGACGTTTGCATACAACAATAACGCTAGCCACAACACGTTGTAACCTCAGTCGCAAAATATACTAAGTATAGAAAGAACTTCAACACGTTGTAACCTCAGTCGCAAAATATACTAAGTATAGAAAGAACTTCAACTCGTTTTATTTTTGTTGTATAACATTTATTTGCTCATTTTTTTCCGCCATGCGTGACGTTTCGTTGTGGCAGTTATCGTCTTTTCGAATGTACAGTCTCCTTTTTATAGTCTTCTTTTTCTTTAGTGTGACGTCATTTCGCTCATGGCTCGTTATTAGCATATAGCCATCCACACTATGTTACGCAGCGACGAATTATTCCGAAAGTCCAAATCAATGAAATCACAGCAAACGTCATTGAAGAAAACATTTATTGGTTATCATTGTTTTATTATATAATAAAAATAAATAGTTATTCTGATTTGAACAAAAAAAGATTGTAAAGAAAAAATCATATATTTTTTTTTATTTTGCTATCAGTGGTTTGGTATTCTAAAAATAATTATTAAATAAATAAATAAATATTCATGAATCTTACTTATAATGATTTTATAAATTTAAAATTAATTTCTTAAAGATCATATGAAATTTAAAATTAATTTCTTTAAGTTCATATAAAATTATCCAATATTATAAGTTGCTTTTTCTTTGTAACAAAAAAAAACATTATTTTCATTTTTTTTTTTCTTAATTAATTTTTCATCGAATTACCTTCATAACAGAAATTATATATTCTTTATTAATAAAATTGGCCAGCGTTTGCACGAAAAAAAATAACGAAAATTTCGTACGGCAACTTCCGGTGTTTTACGTAAACACCACGACGATATCACGGTCCTTATCCTGCATAAGTCCCAATTTATTTATATTATTACCAAGTTGTATCTACCCTGAGTTACCCAATATTTTTTTTAATTTAAAATTTATTTTCTTATCTTTTACTGATCTCAGTTTAGCCGCCACTACGATCTTCGCAATATGTCATTGAAGCATGTGAGATGAAAAATGACGTCATCGCTGAGATCCTAGTAAGTAAGATCTGTCGAATAGCCAGACTATCTATAATGAATCAAAACAGTTTTAAAAAGAATTAGAAAACTTAAAATAAGCTCAAGTTCAACGTCCTAATTTCTTATTTCCCAATTGATTTGGCAAAAAAAGAGAGCAATCCTGCTTTAATTGAATAATCCCAACGAAGACCTTAAGGAGTGTTTGTCGGTATAAGAGTTCGGTGTTAGGTGGGTCCGATCATGGACCGCCTGAGAACACGATAGCTTAGCCTTGATCGATCCAAATAAGGATAGGGTTGGATGGTGGCTTCTGGTTTATTCACACACACTCTATCTTTTCTCTCCCTCTCTTTTTCACTCTCTCTCTCTCTTTCTCTCTCTCTCTCCCTCTCTGTCTCGCTGAGAGTCCAAGAAAGACGTAATCGATTTTCTTTAGTCAAAGAAAACGGCACACACTCCACGTTGTGGCTAGATTAATTCCGTATACTTCCACTCGAACTCAAGGTTAGCTCCGACAAATGAAGGCATATTATTCCATACAGCAATTAAGAAAAATGCCAATGAATACGTTGATAATTTTCTACAACTACAGGGTATAGTAACAGGTAAACTATCTAATTACAAAGTTTATTATAATACGATCTCACAAAAGGTGTGAATATATGGGTGTGTGAATCGTCACGACAATAGTCCGTTCGAAAGAACTGCCCTTTTTATTTATCGTAGTTGTGCAATCAACACTCACAAAAAAGTTCCTTCATTCTTTCTTTTTTAATTTAGCTGCCGTCAATTCACGTATAACGATAGTAAGGGGGGGGTCCGTCAGCAATAAGCGTCGAAGTTATCAATTGTTTTTTTTTTAGCTGGAAGATTTTCTCGAGCCACGAAATCTATTTTCGTTTAAGGATGATAACATGACAGGCGTACTCAACTTATTGTCTCGCGGCTCACTAGAGGGAGAAAAAATGACGATATGATACTCAACGTCGACTATACGGCTCAATAGCTAAAAGCTCATTCCAGACTCTCTTCTATCGAGACTCGTTGTCTAACTCCGAAATCTGTTCAAAATTGCTCGTGCTTATATAATGGAGTGATGGGTTGCGGTCTGGCGCTCTCAGGTCCACCTAGCCAATCAGTGATCGCCGAGTCACATCCCCGTATCTTCTGATTGGTCTAGTGCAAATATTACATAATCACTCCTCATGGGTACTTTTCCATCGAAGTGTTTCTCACGCTAACAATGCTTGGAAGGATGACCCCAGGACCAGGTATTTACCTCGGCCTAATATAACAATGTTTCACTATCATTCTGTAAAAATACATGTATTCATTAGCAAAAAATATTAGTATAAAAATATCATTATCAATTTTAAATCTGCTTAGCTGAAATTATTTTCTGTTTGTTTGGTTGGAATCATCGATTAACCAAATGAAGTCAGCAAAGCAATCGGGAATTGCCCGGTATTCTTCACATAATAATAGTTCTATCTCAGTTCTATTATACCCGTCATTATTGTAAAATTCGACCACAATAAGTGGTTGGGTCACAAATTGCAATGTTGAGAAAAACTAATAGAAAGTTATACAGAATAGGTGTCAGTAGCCTAGGACCTGTTCAAATTCAATTTTAATTTTGCGTTGTTCGAGTATATATTTCCTCACTTGGAAGTTATTTTTTTAATTCTTTCAGATGAGGCTTCATAATTTGTGCATTCACTCATTTTTCGGATTGTTATCCTCATCTTCATAGTTATTGTTGTTTCACCGCGTTTCGGTCGACTCATCCTCTGGTTTTTTTTTTCACGTGATTAATCGCGAAGGAATAAGAATGCTGGGTCTTGTATCTTATTCACAGTAATTACTGCTCTCCATAGTTGTTGTCTTACCAGGTTTTGTCCAACTAATCCTGTGGTCTGCTTGGATAGGATTGAAACCGCTATCTATAGCGGATTGAGACGTTGAGTCTCTACGGTTCCAGAATCCTAATAATACGAATCACAAATTCTCATCTAAAAAAATCAGAAATACAAACAATTAATGAGCTGCAGCCATGGAAAAACTTTTTTCCAGAAAATCAACAAATCTACCTCTTTTTTTTAAATGTCTTTTGCTCCTATTGAGTGTGGTATGATTATTGTCCTGTTTATTTCTAGGAGCTCCACCCTCTTAGTCTTTGTCATATTTTTTAAGAATGGGTTAGTTTATAGCTAATCGCGCGAATCGCCCCTACCGGGGAATGCCGGCATCGCTGTCAAAGTTTATTGGCATACCATAATTCTCCTGCTTTGGGTGTTTGCTCTTCAATCCCACTTTCAAATTCCTGTGTCATATCTTACCGTCGTGGGAGAGAGAGTTAAAAATATTACTTACACAGAGATTATAAATCATATCTGAAGTAAACAATAACAAGTAAGACGGCCATATTAAATCATTTGCCGCCTAAAATGAACCCCTTCCCTACCACACTGTGTGTTAAGATAATATTTTAGTCCAACTTTCTTCACAACATTATTATTGTCTGTTATCGTTCACAAAATGAAGCAAAATTAATCATGTAATCTATCTAATAAGAAGAATGTCTAATATGCTTCCAAATCAACACAATCGACCGGAAGACAATTAGACAAAGAAAAATACGTTTAGCAATATTTGCCTCTACAAATTTGACAAATTCCTGCAAGGGAAAAGTTTGTCTTTGATATCACCATCTCTTATAGTTAATATTCCGATCAAAGTAAGCCCTCTCTCTCTCTCTCTCTCTCTCTCTCTCTCTCTCTCTCTCTCTCTCTCTCTGTATAAAGTTTACAGCGACTGGAGTGAAACGATATTATTTAACTACATAAAATGGGGCGGTTAATATTAAAGAAATCGAAATACTTTAATACTTTATCTAGATCGATATCAAAGTTTTCTGAACATCTGGAAGTCACGGTGGTAATAGCGTTAAGATAAAAGAAGAAATTAACAAATGGAGTAGTTAATATAGTCCACGAATTAGAATTTCACGGAATAAGAAACACGGGTAAAAACGTGTTTTTTTATATTGCGTTTTTACCCTAGTTGTTTGCTTCTGTGTGGTCCATTTTACGTGACCCGGCATGGCTGGGAATTGGAAGGTTTTGTACGTCCACTTTTCGACAACTGCTGCCCCAACATTGTCGACAGTTAGAATTCTAAAAACGGCTCTCTGTTGGAGGCTATGAAATAGCGGTTGAATGTCTGGCATCCGATAGAAAATCTTATCTCCGGAAAAAATTAAAAGATAAGAAAACTGAACAAAGAGAAATAAATAAGGATAAAGAAGTTGAATAATGGAATATAAAGATGAATAATACCAATTTGCATATAGAATATATATATATATATGTGTGGTTATGTGTGTATATATATCTGTCGTGTTCAATCAGACGTTCTTGAATAATGACTTACTGTCAATATATATAAATATATATGTGTGTGTTTGTATGTGTATAAACGCGATTATTCTTATGTAAAATGACAGAATAAGAGCAGAAACAATGGGACAAAAATTGATCTAAAATGGTCACGCTACCTGCCAATATATGACACATGTTTTCCACTAATTATTAATCGATTTAATTCGATATACTAAACTTCTACAATAATTCCGAGAAGCCCTCTCCAAAACACGTCATCCTTACAGCTGGTACCAAAATATATACTCATCTATTATTCTATCCTTCACCTACCTGAGTTTAGATCTTCACCAAATATTTGGCAGGGTTCAACTTTTACACACGCCCGTATTATTTAATTTTTCTTTTCCTTTTTTAACAGTCAACTACTGCTTATCAATTATCAAAATAATTGCCGCTCCCTAGGGTCTCGGTTTTCTTTGTTTCCTTCAATTTAATTGGTTGTTCGGATTCTTTCCACTGTCTATCAGAATGAATTTTCGAACACTTTCAAAATTAATTCCAACATAGCCTCCCACCTTCGCATAAACAAAACATACTAAACACGTTTAGTTGTAAATACTGTGCGTTTCAAACTTCTATTTTGCCTTCTTACAATATATAGCCATATATTGTCAAAAAGCTCACTTGTTTTAATCAGCCACAAAAAAAAACACAATAAACAAAAAAAAACGCACTCACGATACCTTTACTGTCTTTCTTGGATGCTTTTTTGCCAGTCCGTTCAATTAAGATCTAAAAAGGTCAAGAAACTATAAATCAAATCCTCTTCTGTTTTCATTATGTAAGAATAGCATTTTCGTCTTGGTTATTGAGATTCCTACAATACAGATGCTGGTTTTGCCAATTTTCTATGTATTTAAAGCGTGTATTTCGCAATATGAAAAGTCTATTCATTTTTTTTATTGCAGACTATTATCCTCATCTTTCTTAGTTGTTGTTTCCCGACGTTTCGGCCAACTATTCCTCTGGCGTTCGCCAGGTAGTAACTGCGAAGGGATAGGTACTCCGAATCTCCTAACTGCATTCTCAGCAATTACTGCCATCCATAGTTGTTGTTGTTTTACCACGTTTTGGCTTTGGTTATGATTGAAACCGCTATCTTCAGACAATTCTCACCTGAAACTGTAGTGATTCAACGTCTCTATCCACTGCGCCACGAGTCCTTAGGGGCGATCGAGGTTGGATTTTTTGATTTTATAAATCCAAGTCCATTTATTATCTGATCTTCTATGGTCGGGTCCGTACAGAATGGTATATGTATGATTTTAATTGGAATTCATTATTGAGTATTATTTATTCATTTTATTTATTGCGGACTATAATCCTCATATTTCTTAGGTGTTGTTTCACGACGTTTCGGCCAACGGCAATAAATAAAATGAATAAATAATACTTATCTCAATAAGGAATTCCAGTTAAAATAAAAAGTCTATTCCTCAATATATTTTAACTTGAAAAACATTCCTCATATAATAACTGTTAACAAATAAAATATACATATTATTGGCTACACAGAATCCCAAATGAAAAATTTGGAAAGATTTCCAAAATAAAATCACGTCGGCGATTTAGTGACTTTGCCCTTTGATAATAAAAATCTATATGATTTTTATTACATCGGTAGGGGAAGAGAGAGAGAGAGAGAGAGAGAGAGAGAGAGAGAGAGTAAGAGTGAGTTGCTTAACTTTTTATCTCTTGGGGAGGGGGGAGAAAGCACATATTTTTAGCCGTTATGCCTATTTTCTTTAAACATTAACATCTCTTCCTATTATCGGAGGGGTAATGTCTTAACTTATGGACCACCTCCTAAAAAGAAAACAAAATGCCTCAACCATGAAGACTTTGTTCTTTCTTAAAAGAAACAGTAGTTCTAGGATGGGTTACCAAGCTTTTTAACATTTTTTTTTCATCAATTGTTCATTTATTAAATTATCAACCAGTCATAAGAGCAAAACAGAAATACCTCAGTCTAGAAGGAATGTTTTTAGATTTGAGTCATTCACTTTTTTACTTTTTCTCTATTATTATACAGGGTTCGTTTGCTTATTTACCGATCACTCCAGAAAAAAATATCAGTCTTGAAAGATTTCTCATCTGTTAGAAGACACAAGAAGCAATAGCTTAGGATCGATTACCGTGCTTTCTTTTTTTTTTTATCGAGGGTTCATTTATTAAATTATCGCCCGGTTTCGAAAAACAGAACGGAATTACCCCACTCTAGAAGAATTTCCCATTCATAGAAAGACATAGGAAGTAATGGTTTCAGGATTTATAATAATATTTCTTCGTACACATTTTTATTCATCGCTCTTTTAAACGTTTACCCACCTGCATTTTTTTTACTTTTGTTTTTATATACTTTGTCTTACTCAGTCTACCAACTGTTAAAGATGGACTTTTGCGTCCTTCTTATTATTTATTCTATTCTTCTTATTAAACGTTCCTGCTGCGATTCTCTTTTACGTTTTCTTGTGACTATCTCTTTTTACGATTGCTTTTACTTGTTTCCTTTCTTCTTCTTTAAGGTACTTTTAAAGTCTGTGTGTTCCTACATATATGTTCTTACTTGTGTGTGTATGCTCTTAGTTCTTGCCTTGAAAGGTCTCGACGTGTATGCGCAAATAATGTCATGCGTACATACCTGCTTGACTTGTCCAGCGGATGATATCTTCTAGTCGCTGGTCTTCATCTCATGGGGAGTGGTCACTGCTGCAGACAGACGCATAGATAACACAAGATGGATTTGAAGCTTCAGTTCTTTATTAAAAGGCAAGCCTATATCTGGAACCCATGGTTGTCGGAGACCCACGATTTCCCGTCTACATTCTCTGCTGCCCAAGACCAACTCTCAGCCCATGTGGTTGTCGACCAGAAGCCTACGACTACAATCCCCGTTACCCCTAATTTCCGGTGCACTTCACCCCTTATTTCCGGTGCATTCTATCTAGGTTGATACCTGTCAACCCAACCTTCTGTGACCCCGCTAAACTCGCTGGTGGGAATCGAAAATATGCTTAGATAACTTACTATTTCTACAAACTGGCGAGATAGTATTTTAGCTGGGATTCCCAATACTACACAACCTGACTGTGAAAATCCCATTCCAGGTCATTACTAATTACTCCATAAGTATCTTGAAATAATGCTGGGGCGCTTTGGGCTAGTTAGATATGTGTATGTGTGTGTGTGTCTGTGTGTGTGTGTATGTGGTACTAAAAGTGACTGAATAAAAGTTTCTGTCCATAGGGTTTTTTCATAATAGCATCCAATATATATGTATATCTCGACATAAGCAAATGATCAAGCTGTAGCACGAGGTGATCTAACAGCGAAGGAAGAGTGAAAAATAGAAAAGAAAAAAACATGTAGTGAAGAGATATACTTTTGAGCATGTGTTGACACGACAGAGTTTCTCTTAACAATGTAGAGACAAGGCACGAACTTTTAAATTAGATCCAAGACGCCCTAATCTCCCAGAATTTTGCCAGATTTTTATGTGGCTGTGAACCGTTAAACGAATTACGTATATAATAACCGGTTTTAGCTGCAGATTAAAAAGAAACTTGTTGCTATCGTGTTAGGCGGCTTGGTGTGGTAACGACAGATGATAAATGCTTTTCTTTTAACTGAAAAAAAAAAACTCGTATTAAATTTGATTCCTTTGTATTTTTGTGAGAATTTACATTCACAAAGAATGTAACGTGACCGTTACATTTTATCTGTACCGTTGAACGTCAAACCTATTGGACCCACACGCTGTCTGGTACCGCCGCAAAGAAACAAACAAATGAAACATAAATAGGAAAGAAACACAAATCTGAGTCGGCATTTTTTAAAGGGCAAATAAACTGCTTTTATTCGTGGTTTCTCCAAAACAACGCACTTCATTATATTTCCAATGTCCTTTCGCATCAACATATGTTTTTGAAAAGTTTCTGTCTCCCCGTCACTTGATGCTGGTGCTAGCCCTCGTGTTTACACGTACACCTTTTCCTGTTGTACTTTGCTTCTCTCCTCGAGCACGTGCTGCATTTTTCTCTCCTTTTCTTGTGATGCATCTGTTACTGCTGCTAATAATTTCGCTAGCCAGCTATTCTCTGGCTTCTCCAGATATTTTCAACACACTCTGATACACGTTACGTTTTAACGTTTCTGATTTAATCTTATTTTCATTTTTATTTAACGATGTATAGTATTATAAAAATGTTCCAAATAAAAATTATACGCACTTGGATTAAATTATTTACAGCTGTTTAAGAATAACGTTTATTTTCAATCGTGTAATATAATCTAAATTTTCTCTGAACGCCTGATCTTACTTATCTTTTATGGTTATCAAAATAAACAGAAGCCATTTCCGAAAAAAGAAAAATTATACTCCATCAAAATAAAACGAACACCATTGTGAAATACTCGAGTGCAAAATGAAAATGTATTTGCATATTAAGATGCAGATTTATTAAATCTCATATAAGATATACCAATCATCGGCTTTCGGTAAAAGGCACCACTCTATTATAAGTGATAAGCAGTTGTAAAATTATCTTTTGTGATTATCTTTCTCTATTGTTTGTAATTCTATTTCCACAATTTCTGATAGATATGTATGAGTGCATATTTGGGATCGTTTTAATCTGCATATATTAATGTCATAATATGTTATTATATATATTACAATGAACTCTTCCTCTTATTATAAAAAAAAACATTTGTATAAAAGTGTTAACCTTTTTCCAAATCGGACTTCCTTTGTTTATCGTATTTTTTCGACTATCGATTTTTGATACTTTTCAAACGCATTCCGATTTAAAAAAAACTATCTAAGAACACCGTCAGGCCCATAAAGTACCTTCATCTAGAAATTTCATTAAATCAGCCCAGCTGTTTTCGAGTCCATAGGGAACGAAATCACACACAAAACGTTTCTTTTATATAATAGAAATGACCTAAAGATTACTAATCATTTTTTTAAAACAAAATCTACGCACACGTCTTTAATATTAGAGAAAATTTCGTAAAAAATGACGCTTTTGGCAACAGTTTAATCGGAAGTAAATTGCGATAAAAAAGTATTTTTCTTTGTATAGAAAGACTGTGCCAAAATATCTTCCAAATTGAAACAAATAAAATGCGTTTTTTATAGAAATCGCCCCAGACAAGGCAAGAAGCGACTTAATGTAAAGAATTAAAAAATCCTACTTCAAGGCTAAAAATTAAGCGACGATAAGTGTTATATATTGATTCCGACTCAGAAAGTAGCAATTATTCCCCCTTTCAGAAACACCACTTATTTAATCTGAAAACTAGAGAAGAAAAAAAAACAAATACAGTAGAACCCCGGGACACGGCACTTAAAATTAGTAACAAATTACAGTACAGCATATAATACGCATGTATATAATCAAATATCATTATAAATGACACTGTAAGGCGGGGCAAATACCGTAACAAGAGACCGGAAAAGCATCGTATTCTACATTGAAACCTGAAAAAAATATATATATCCTAGGATCACAATATCCCGGGGTTCTACTGTATCAACTTTCTATTCTCATTATATTAAAAAATAATAATTCTAATCTTTACCCTAACGAACTTTGCTATACTTTGCTATACTGGCGAAGTTATTTTTACCTTTTACAAAACTCATTTTCCAATAAATAGCTGATCAGTTCTGCAAAATACCTGGACACAAGATTAACTGAATCTATTGTAGATTAACTAGGGCAAGTATAATTTTTTTTTATTTTTTTACATAGGCGTCACCACTTATCAAGGCCGATCGGCCACTAAAGGATAAGGGTCAAAGAGTGTAGAGGACAATATAGTAATCAATAGTAATGGAAGTTCGGTAAATTTGTTAACTTAAGTGGAACGGCTCATGAGAAACTTGTTCACGTTGGACTTGAAGACAACCATGTTATAGACAGCTGGAAAGCAGGAAAACGGAAGACAATTCCACAGACGTGCAGTTCTAAGAAAGAAGCTTTGATCATGGAATCTATGTTTAGATTTAGGCACAGATAAAGAGTGGGGAAAATTATTATTATTGATATAATGTTTTCAGCTAGTCTAGTGTTTCTTAATTATAAAGAGGATTCATAATAAAGAATAGAATACAATATGCGAATGATGTATTTTTATCTGTATGTCATGCCATATTATCCGATGCATATCTAGATTGTCTTTCATGTAATAATGAGTGAAAACTCCACTTCCAGAATAATATATACCCATATATTACAAATAAAGATTTGTAATCTGTCTGAAGCCGGAACTATAATATTACTTCTATGTACGTATATATTCTACTTTCTTTAATTCTCGATTTTGTTTAGGATACATTTTAAAGATTAATTTACTATCTTTCCGTGTATTATTAAATGTTTTAACATTTGGTACAAATCTGTTTTTGTACAACTTGTATTATCCGGTGCAGACAAAAAAAAAAGAATGCAGAAATATGGCGGCCGCTTGCTTTTATATGTTTTACGATCTTGTCATCTCATACGCAAATGACATGCTTCCGGTTTAAATAAAAAAGAAAAGACGACAGTATTTGCATGCCATCTACTAGTTGGCCAGTTGTGTACAAATCCAAAGAGCGATAGAAGCCTTCTATCAATGTTTAACGAGCGAGATCGGAGATACGCCGATGTACGACTCATGCCCTCCTTCGATCCAAGTTATGATGACAAGACCATTGCCAGCACTCCCAAAACGTATCGCTGCATTGTCACGAATAACTGGAACGTAACTAGAGTGATGAAAACAAAGTTTCAACCCACGGTTATGGTCTTTGGTGTGGTTTCAATTGAAGGCCACATTATCTCACTTCATATCTTCGAAGTCGGCTTGAAAGTCAACACCAAAATGTACCTGGATGTACTGAAGAGTGTGGTGATCCCCTGGTGCAATCAGTTGTCCGCTGGCAGATCCTGGGTGTAGCAGCACGGCCTCGGCGCCGGCTCACAAGTTCAAAGATAGCCAGGCTTGCCTTCAGAAGGAATGCTACGACTTTGTACACTTCCTTACTTGCTACTCTCATCCCCCGACCTGTACCCGCTGGACTACTTCGTTTGGTCATACATCGAAAACATCACCAACATGACCTCCCACAACACCAAAGTCAGCCTGATCGCCGCCATCCGCCGAGTATTCGCCGAGTTCGCCGCCGCTTGTGGAAAAACATGCACCCAGTTCCATACCCGTATCGGGCGATGACTGAGGCTAAAGGCGGCTACATTGAATAGATATCAGTTCTATTACATAATCAAGTAACGTGAAATGATATTTTAAAAAAGTTTAAATATACAGCTCTAGTGCTGGTTTTTAGGATGAAAACTTTATCGATATACCCTTTATATGTAATTTAGAGTATATATATATATATATATATATATATATATATATATATATATATAGATATATATACTCTAGGGTGGAGAGGGCTCCCGTAAGCCATGGTGAAGGCAACCTTTCTAGGAGAAGAAAATCTCTGATTTAAAAAACCATAAAGCGGAAGACCATTACCCGCATTAAGCTGGTCTGCAGTTTAATTTGTTGCTGGCTATCTTGCTCTTGCTTGTTGCTGGATCTCAACATTTTTAACCGAGAGAGAGACTTAGCTGTCGTACAAAGCTAAGACTCTGTAACATCATATTTGTATAGACACGCCCTCAGACATTTGGGCTCATGGATTTTAAATGTATGAGGGAGTGACACTCGTCTGACAAGACGTTGCAATCATCATATATATATATATGTATATATATATATTATCTTTATTATTTGAAGCTTTCAAACTATGTGCTAACGAAAAAATTATAGCTAATCTATTTAAAAAGTCATTTTGTAAATTGTTTGTCCTTTGAGGATAAGAGCCATTCTTTGAAACGCGATATAATAAAGAAATAATCATCTTTATTTTGTATTCATTGTTCGAAAAATAAATTTTCTAATTAGAAAAATGTTAACTTCTTATCACACACAGTACTGTTTTGTTGTATCACAGCTAATCTGTGCGGCTAGACAAGCAACTACCTCAAGCCGAAACGACAGTCGACACTTCTAACCATTACGCTAATCTGCTTCTACTATGACAGGCATGTGAATTAATAATGTTCAAACGTTGTCCAAACGCCTAAACTCAATTTTTTACACAAAGAGCATCGCTTAATACGCTAATGGACGTTTGTTTATCACTTCCCAATATGCTTAAGCCAATATAGAGAGCACTATATTCATGTACATACAGTTTCGCTGTATTACAGCTCATCAGTGCGTCTAGGCAAGCAACCACCTAATGCCAGGTTTGAAACTCTACCGCCTAGATGACAGTACGCGCATCTAACCGTAACGCTATTTGGCTAAATCGTTTAAATTTTTCCGCATTTTATATTTTGCATCTACTTCACGTACCGGTTTTATTAAGTATCAAATCTTTCTAGATAATCTTTCTAGTAAATTAACTCGCACTTGTCGAATGCTTTTTAAAAGCTGGGAAAATGAACACTTGACATGATTTTGAAATTGACAAACAACAATTGAAATTTTATAAGATAAAAAATAAAGACTGGAGACATCAAAACAAAATGGTCATATAAAGTAACCGTTCGCAATCCCACCCGACCGGGTGGTGCTCATGTCACCCACCCTTCAGGTTCCTAAGGGCGACAGAATGGACACTGCAAGACACTGAACTTTTGTTTTAATCTCCCTTTGTGGTTAATTTAATTATACTTTTTCTTTTATTTATCTCGCTATCACACACAAAAACACGCACACTCTCTCTTTGCCTTACTCTCTTTTTCTTTCTATCTTTCGTTCTCTCTCTTTTTGTTTCTCTTTATCTCTTGATAAACTCACATACATATATATATGTAAATACACGCACTCATACACATTAGCACGCACATTTATATGAATTTTCCTGTGCTGTTAATTTATTTACATTTCTTGATAATCTCTCTATAATTCACACACAGTCTATCTCTCTTTCATACCTTTTCTCTCTAAAACACATACATAAATAATATATATATATATATATATATATATATATATATAGAGAGAGAGAGAGAGGGAGAGAGAGAGAGACTTATATGTAATTATACTGAGTTTGTGAAATTCAGTAAATTTTCATATACCAATTTGTTTAAGCCAAAAATGGTTGGCTTAAAGAGTAAGCTACAAAATTATCAAATTTTGTAATTGAGCATTAATAAGCTGTGCAACCAACACCTTGTTTTGAAGTCTTGTTTTTGCTTACACAGTATATATATATATATATATATATATATATATATATATATATATATATATATATATATATAGTGTTTTTAAGGATAGATTTTGAACTCTTACGACTTAAGGTTACCAATACTACAATATAAACGATTTTGGAAACAAAAAGCTACATTCCAAAGATTTATTTTTTAGATTTACATTTTTATTAACTTAGTTTTTTTACACATGACCAAAATTGTAAAACCAGAGACAAAAATTCTATTAAATTTTACAAAAAATGTATGAAAAGTGTATGAAAACATTCAGCAATCAAACTTACGTACCGCAAATTTAACCAACATAAGTCCAGTTCAAACAGACAGAAGTACATAGAAGCCAGAAATAACTGTAAGAAAGACATACCGACAGCTAAGAGAGAATTTACTGAAACCACTAAAAAACGCATCGAAGTACAGAAATTAGGAACCCGAGACTTCTGGAAAATCTACAACAGCGTAATAAATAATGGGCAATCAACATATCCACTATCCAACAATTATGAGGTTGTTTGCTCAACAACTGATAAGGCTAACATGCTTGCCAGACGGTTTGCCTCCAACTCCACACTGGACTCTGCTAACCACCCCCTCCCTGACTTTCCTTTGCAGACAGACGCCACAATAGACGATCTGAAAATCACCCCTGCTCAGGTGCATGCTATCATAAAACTTGACACTGCAAAAGCATTTGGACCTGATCTCATCCCGGCTGTGCTATTAAAAAAGTTCTCCGTCGACGTAGCTCCAGTTCTCTCCAACAATAAATGCCTTAATGAATCTTGCTTTCCTGCCTGCTGGAAAACTGCTTCTGTAGTGCCAGTTTTCAAGAATTCTGGCGAAAGAACTGATCCAATAAATTATCGCCCCATTAGCCTCCTCCCACTTTTCGCCAAAATATTTGAGACCATAATTAACCAAGCTCTAGTACATCACCTTACAGATGTTAAACTTCTAACTGACCAACAATATTGATTTAGGCAAGCCCGTTCCACAACAGACATCCTAACTGTAATATCAGAACCTATATACCAGACACTGGACAAAGCGGAGAGGGTAGAGCGGTAATTCTAGTTATATCTAAGGTTTTTGACAGGGTATGGCGTGAGGGTCTTCTCAAGAAAATCAGATCATACTGGAAGAATACATAACATAATTAGATCCTTCTATATATATAAAAGCGAATGTATGTTCGCTTTTTGTGTATGTCCAAGAAAGGCTTTTTTCCGAGAAGCGGTCGGTCGGCTCACAACTTCTTAAAATCACATATAAATCATAATATCTACGAGTTAACAAGGGAGGTCGCCTGTCTATTTAATTTGCTCGAATTTGAAAAGATAAATATTAAACATTTTTATCTCGCCGCATGTGGATTAGGCTTTTTCGCATAATAAAAGCGACACTAATTCTGGCGGTATTTTTTCCGGTCGCGATCGCCGGAAATGTTCGAAAGCAATCAGATTTGATCAATGTGGAAATATTTTCCTTATATCAGACAATTTCTATTCAATTTGGACAATCCCTTTTTTATGGGGAGCTGTTCCTCCCAATATCGTGGGAAAATAAAAATAAAAAAAGCGTTCACGCAGTAAATGAAATACTACCCCGCAGTCACAGCGTACCTCATTAAGTCATTAAAACATGCCCCTGCCAATTCTAAATACTTAAATAAATTCAAACGTGTTTCTTTTAGTATTTCGCAGTGGCCCAGTGGTTTACGTCGCACGTTTTTTTTTTTTTTACACTTTAATTTCCAACTTTGCCTCAAGGGTTAGGGTTCGATCCTCATACTTACCTACCCAAACTTTTTATTATTATTTAAACCCCCCCCCCCCGGAATGCTGATTTACCCAAAACCACATACACCTCCGAACACCTGGGCAACGCCGGGTACCTCCTGCTAGTCTTAGATAAGAGAAAAATCCAGGTTGGTCTTGACAGTCATACATTTAAAAAATATTATATAAATGCGGGAGTGCCCCAGGGGTCTCTCCTTGGACCTCTGTTATTCCTAATATTCATAAATGACCTCCCTGAAAAAAGTTGTCTGTGAGATGAGTATGTGTGCTGACGACACCACGCTCTATAACAGACACGACAAGAAAAAAATGAACGAGATGGCAGAAACACTAGAGGATGACCTCCGATCCGTAGTGGAATGGGGACAAAAATGGATGGTCACCTTCAATTCTGCCAAGACTAAACTTGTTTCCTTCAATAAAGAAACCTTCCCTACCGCCAATAGCAATGGCCAATGACTCTTTATCTGAGAGTACATCTTTTAAACTCCTCTGCCTAACGTTCAGAGGAAACATGAGTTGAAATAATTACATTGAGTACATTGCCAGGATCGCTGCGAAGAAGGTGGGTTCTCTCTACCGTGCTAGAAAGCTATTAACGCCTGAAAGTACCCTATACCTCTATAAGGCCACCATTCGCCCATGTATGGAGTATATTTGGGCTGGTGCATCTGTCGCTCTAGACAAGGTTCAAAAGAGAGTTGCCAATCTGATAAGTCCTGAACTGTCAGCTAAACTTCATCCTCTGTCACTTCGACGAAATGTTGCTTCCCTCTGCCTGTTCTACAAGTACTTTAACGGTGAATGCTCTGACGAACTGCAAGCACTTGGGCCCCCTCGATGTAAATACCCCCGACAAACCCGACACGCAGCTAAATCCCACTCCTTCACAGTAGACATCCCTAGATGCAAGAGAGCCTTCTACTCCAGTAGTTTCTTCCCCAGAACTGCTAGACTTTGGAATTCCCTTCCGGGTCTCTGTTTTCCCGACTGTACTGACATGCAGAAGTTCAAGTGTAACGTGAACCGACATCTTGCTGTCAAACTCCCTACACAGTACTCCTGACACTAATGTCCCTGATAGTAGCACCCTACAACAAAGTGGCAATGTGCCTTGTTTTGGGGGGATGTAATAAAAACAACAACAAAAAACTAAATAATGAGTTCTACCTCCACTGCTTTTGATGACTTCAAATATTCTTTGGGGCATGTTAGAAATAAGGGTTTCATTAAGGTGCGGTGGATCCTGCTCCAGTTTCTGAAGATGGCTTCACGGTGTTCATTTTTTTTTTTTAAATAACGTTTGCCATTTCGATAAACCTCTCTTGTCATCCGCCCCCAAACATTTTTAATTGGGTTGAAGCCTGGTGAGCATGCAGGATGTCCCAAGAGATGGACTCCATTTTCTTGTAGAAAGCTTAAGGTCCGTCTTGCAGTGTAGATTGCAGCATTATCCTGTTGGAATAACCATCCAGCCCCACACAAACGATGACCCTTCACCATCAAAGATGCTTTTTGTAGCATGATAACATAACCAGCTGCTATCTGATGACCCTGCACCACCTGGAGCTCCATCGTCCCTTTGTAAGAAAAGGTACCCCATACCATTACGGACCCTTCATCACTATGACGTCTGGAAAATTTTCAAGGGGCATGTTTTTGTCATGCCAATATCACTGGAAGCCATCAGGGCAATCTAAATTGATTTTTTCTAATCAGAAAACAGGAATTATTCCTCTTCTCAACATCGCAGGTTTAGTATTCACGACTAAATCTTAAGCGGTCCAGCGTGGAAGCTATCGAGGAATTTGTTTACGCTTTTTATTTACCATGCTTTTTTGTTGTAAATGTTGTCTGATGATTATTGAACTACAATAAGCATCTATCTATAACCGCCTTAATTTGACTAGAAGAATGTCATTCATAACAACCCGTCTGATTCTCCTACTCAATGCAGGAAAAGGGGGGGGCTACCAAAGGATTTTGCTTTTCCATAATTTTCAATGTTCTTTAGAAAGTTGCAAATAACAGTTTTACTGCGATTTACCTTAGCTGCTTTCGCTCGCTGTGACAAACCTTGCTTATGGAATCCTAGAATTCGAGAGCGCTCAACTTCGGTTAGTTTTCTTGCTTTAGGCATGGTAACACCTTTACACAGTGATTGCTAATCTCTAACTGAACTAAATGCATTAGAATTACTATAAATCTAAGAATTTATAACCTTGCTCTTATAATTTTGATCATGTGTAAAAAGCCTAATTTAATAAAAATGCAAATTTTTAAATAAAATTTTGGAATGCACCTTTTTGTTTCCATAACCTTTTAGATTGTAGTATTAGTAACCTTACGTCGGAAGAGTTGAAAATCTATCCTTAAAAAAGGTTTCTTTTTAAAGATGTTTAAATGGTCTTAAATTTTTGATCACCAGTGTGTGTATGTATATATATATATATATATATATATATATATATATATATATATATATATATATATATATATATACTAGTGTCGGTAAGTATTACATAATTATTATAGTAAATAATTATGTCGGCCCCTTTAAGAAACTCGTTTCATATCGTCGAGCACTTTCAACTGAATTAATAAGTCGGTCAATTTAGTTCCTTTGTGCAGATCATCATATAATGATAAGCTCATTCCGACAGACGTTAAAAAACACTTTAAAGAATAAATCTTTAAAATTCAACTGCATTTTTCGCGGTTAACGGTAGCTGAATAGATTGGATCATTGCTAATGAAGCCAGAGATGGCTTCTGTCGCAGGGTTTGAATCTATCGAGTGGTGTTTATCGTGACACCCTACACTGGTGATTCCCGAAATAATGAAACACTAGTGTATGTAGGTGTTTAATAATTATTATAACAAATAAGTACATATATATATATATATATATATATATGTATATATATATATATATAATTGAACAAAGGCAACATAGGTTTAAATATTTTTACACCATTAGAGAAGTTCTTTCATAGAATCTCGCCATAAAATAATGCGTTTATTTAATTATTAAATAAACAAAAACAGAAAAAGTTGCACATTATATGAAAAGCGTTGTGGTCTGTCAAGACGTTGAAATTTGACGTTCAAAAGTTGTTATTTAAAAAAAAAGCATTATTAATATCATTAAAAGATCACCGTCGTTATATTGACAAAGCTATATTTTTAGACCTTGTTAAGACTGGCCATATCCTAACAATACTTACATAATTTAATGCTTTATATTCCCTATTTTATTCTCGTTCTTATTTTTATAATTAAACTGTATCTACATTCGTTAAGTATTTCCTTATGATAAACGATGGTGTTGATTGAATAACAAACTCCAAATGATCAATATATGAATTATAAATCATACCACATTTGTTAATTAAACTAGCTAGATGCACAGCGTTGCCCGGTCGTACATTACGCTTAAACATGATATTTTAGTTTATACAAATTGTGTGTGTATTATCATAGAATCAACCCTCTATTGATTATTATATATTACGAGGAATAATTTGCCCGGTGGACTAATCCAAAAAAAAAAAAATTAAAAAATAAAAGACTAATTATGATGTCGTTAATATAATTTCGTATGAGTGTGTTTACAATATCACGTTAGCTGGTATTTGAGTTTGATGATGACTACACCGGAGAAGTAATTTCTGATTAATGTTTAATTTTAAAATATGAAAACGGAGAAACGATTTGCGGCGATTTTAAATGGTATCTCTTCTTTTATCGTAAATTGAACTCATTATTAAGAAAAAATAAAATAAAATGATAAGGTAAACCTAGGCTTGAAAGATTGTTCTACCACTGATCTGCATCTCGAGCTTTCTGTGAAATTTGCAAAAGATAGACTCAGCCGTTTCGGAACCTATGAGGAAAGAACTCACATACACACAAAATTAATTTTATATAATAGTAGAGTTATAGAGTCGATAATATTTTAGAAGCTGCTGGATGCGAAAGGATAATGTTCCTATTTAGCGAGGTACTTTGTGTACCTCTGATCGTCATAACAGACTTCGTCTCCAAGGGCACGCACGCACACACACACACACACACACACACACACACACACACACACACACACACATACACACACACAAACACACACACACACACACACACACACACATATATATATATATATATATATATATATATATATATATATATATATATATATATATAATGCTTTATATTCCCTATTCGTTCTTATTTTTATAATTAAACTATATTTACATTCGTTAAGTATTTCCTCATGGTAAACGATGGTGTCGCTTGAATAACAAACTCCAAATTATCAATATATGAATTATAAATAACTCATAGCGACTTACTTGCTTAGGCGTTTAAATCTTCTATCCGGTTTGTGACTTCCGCTTTCAAAAAATTTGTCTACTCACCTTAATCATGTTCGCGCTGTCTTAAATCTGATATTAAAGTCATTGCTGCTATTCAAAGTATACACAAGGTCAAGAATAACTTGTTGTATTAACTTATTTAAACGTTTTCCTTACAAATAAATGTAATTTAACCTGGTTGAGTTTAAAAAAAAACTCATTTGAATATAAATATGCAATACATAACTATAATATTTATAACATTATTTATATTTTAGTAGCGCTTCTGTGGATTCTGACAATTAATTTTTTCAGGCTTTACTTAAAAATATTTTCTCTTCAAGGAGGGGAAGGTCGCAATTTGATTTTTGTAGTGGTTTAAGTAGGACTTCCTTGATTTTACTTAGTGCAAGTAATAGTGCTCGGGAGGCTTCCTGTGTTTTACTTTTTTCACTCATCGCTTAAAAAATGTTTTCTGGAGACAATAAAAGACCATATAATCTCAAAATCATTTTTTATTTTAAATATTTTTCATCTTAACTTACATTTAAGGGCTAGCCGGTAGATTAAATAAAAAATATAAAGACGGAGAAGCTGAGCAGACAGTACTTTTCCCTAAAATAAAAAGTCGAAAAAAAGACAAAATAATAATAATGGCGGAGTGAGACTGAATGAGCCAACATGAAATTCGAGCTGTAAATCAGTTCTTAAAATGGGGGATCGATTTAAGAGAACCTCCTATGTAAAACTGAACCCCTTTTCATGTCTTTAAATATTGATTTTTCCATTCTTTTTTATAATCTGGTCCAATAGAATAAATAGTTGAAAAAAGATGAAAAGAAAAAAATGTAAGAGTATGCCGATTGTTCAGGTACACCTACATTTTTTTGAAAAATATTTTCATTACTCAAGTTGTGCGTAATTAAAACTAGAACTTGATTTTAAAAAAAAATAATTTTCGTGTCCAAAATTATCTATTGACGATTACATAAATTTGTATTTTTCATTGAAAGTTGGAATTGTTTACAAACAAAAAAAAACAGAGCAAATTTGTTTTTCTAATACAGAAACTACCAAATTAATGTACATATTTAAAATAACAATTTGGGTATTTTATGACACAACCCAGAGTAGTTACTCCCTGAAAAGAAATGAAAATCTATCTTTGTTTGGCTTATTTATTTCAACAGCCTTTGAAGATAATATAAAAGAAGGATTTTTTTTTTTTTGAAAAATAATTAAAATTTAACATTTTAGCGTGGGTGATCACTTTACTTTATAAATTTAACGTAAAATGAGACCCCACTTCTTGGCGACGTAGCGAGACATATAATTGTTAGCATTTTTTTCAAATTTTGTGACGGGGGTGGCGACAGAAAAGGGAAATGGGTGGGGTGGGGTCATGAGTTCGAAACATTTAAAAAATACATACAAACACTTCAAAACGGGTGTGTGGGTGGATTAATTTTTTAAAGATTTGCTTTGAAAAGGTCTCGTTAAAAATTATTTAATTAGTTAATTATTATTTTCTGATATTTTTAAAACTGTTAACACACAAACACAAAAACGAACTAGGGTGGGTCTGTACAATACACACTATCTCCTTGTATTTTTTTCTTTTTGTTTTACTTTTTCAATTTTTTTAACGGATTGCACCCCTCTTCTATAACAGATTTTTTTTTTATTCAATCTAAAGGCAATGATGTTAAGACTTTTATTATCCAATGTATTCTGTATTGTTTTAGCTGATCGCCATATTTGTTTTCGTGATTAGTAATAGATTAGTAATAAACTAACGCCTTTTCAAAAAGAGAAGGCAACGCCGGGGAGACCTCCTAGAACTGCACATCAACTAGCATTATACCGCAATGAACAGAGACCAGTACTCTGTTGGTTTTTGGTGCCGAGGATGAAAATAAAATAAGAAATCTGCATAAATTAAAATATATTTAAGCGTATTTTACGACCGAACAACACCAGGCGGCCTGTTAGTATATATATATATATATATATATATATATATATATATATATATATATATATATATATATATATATACATGTATGTATATATATATATTGGGATGATTAATTGAATCAGATTCGGGAATCCGATCTTTTTATGGTATCGGAATCGGAAAATATTTGTGTCTTTTTTCCGATGCCAAAAACGGTTATTTTTTATTTGATTTTGTTTAAAACAAAATCTTCCACTACTAGTAGTAATGCTAAAATAATGATTGTTAATTTATTTGAAACTCTCAGTAAAATCAAAATCTGTACATCATTCTTCCACAAATAGATTTTTACGTTTTAGAATACATCTGCGCATGTGTTTTTACGATAAATTTAGAATATATCAACTCGAAAAATTAAATATTTGGAAATTGATAAAGAATCAGAATCGATAATCGTATCGGAATCGGGAAAAACATAAGAATCGCCCAAGCATTAATATATATTTTTATTATTATTATTATACAACATGTTAAAGTATGTGCGATACCCTGTCCTCATCAGCTACCAACCAGAATGGTATATATATATATATATATATATATATATATATATATATATATATATATATATATATATATAAAGTGGTATTTGAACTATAAAAACAATGTCTCTGTGTTCTTATTTTTATTAATTTTCAGTATGCGTAAGGCTCTGTAGAAATATGGAAAAATAATTAAAGATAAAATACATTGTTTTTGTGCTTCCACGGCATTCCATGTGTCATTGAAATATTTTACGTGAAAAACCTTTCTACTCACACACACACACACGCACGCACGCGCACACACACACACATATATATATATATATATATATATATATATATATATAATATTTCTTTTAGTCTCTTTGTTTGTCTGTTTGTTTGTTCGTAACACTTTTTATTGGAAACTACTGCACCGATCTAGCTCAAATTTTGTCTGGATATTTGATATGATAAGTTGCAACAAACTAAATATTATTGTATCCATTCAATGCACATTTAGAGATTAATAACCATTGGTCACCACAATACCACAT
Source organism: Euprymna scolopes (assembly GCF_053919585.1). Taxonomy (NCBI): domain Eukaryota; kingdom Metazoa; phylum Mollusca; class Cephalopoda; order Sepiida; family Sepiolidae; genus Euprymna; species Euprymna scolopes. The sequence goes on along the minus strand of NC_136490.1, from coordinate 142,584,460 downwards.
TTACGCTAGAAGTTTTCTCGGAAAAACTACTGTGCCGATATGGCTGACTTTTGTGCGGACGTTTGTTATGATGCGGTGCCTAGTGTTTAGTATTATAGTATGCGTTTGATGCGCAATTTTGGATTAACAGGGATCAAAAAGGATTATCCTCTACAAGAAGTTTCACATAAAAAACGCATTCTAAATCGATCTATTTTGTTTATTTGTTTTTTTACGGGCTAAAAACCTATTATCTTTATAATAATCTTCTTGTTCCTTCCCTGAGTTCACCCGAATATGAGAGTGATTTCCTTTTAATATAGTCTCGTTTTCGAATATCATTATAATAATATATAATCATTGTTGTAATGATGCGAGAAAAGAAACTCGTAGTAATTTCGATGAACAATGAAACGTTATGCAAAAAAGGGAACATTCGAAAGACACAGGTAAAAAACAACATTGTCTACCAAGAGGTGCTGGGCTGAATGAATATATTAAAGATAAAAATGTGATTTTATTATTTGTATTGAACTATGTAGCACAATATTAATTTCTGAATATTAATTAGTACTTTATATTTTAGTTCATTTGGATCAGTTCTATATTTAAAATCCAATGGATACTATAGTTATAGAAATATTATTAAATTAATATTTGCTGCATGTTATTGGTTTTTCTGTCGCAAAATCTAATTTTTTCGATATGCAGAAAAATATCAGCTTTATTAAATCATATTTGTTAATTAAATCTATTTCTTATTCCGTGGAAATGTCACGGGTCCGGCGCGTATTGATAATTTTGTAAATATTGTAACACGAAAATGACTAAGTTCAGCATCCCCCCCATTTAGCATTAAAAGTCCCCAGGGGACGTCAACTCCTGGTGAAAATGAACAAACGGTGCAGTTTTAGGCCTTAACATATATAAATGTTTATTCTACACCATGCAAAAAAATGACTATGTCCGTCATTTGCCCCCCCCCATTTAGCCCCAAAAGTTCCTAAGTTCTTAACATATTTAAATTTGAGTTCAGCACCATGCAAAACTGTTTGGAGAAATATTGTAAAATAGTCCCAAAAATGGAGTGGTTTTATTAGCCCTAAAAGAACCCCAGGGCACACCCAAGAGTTATCGCGAAGTATAGACAAACAAAATTATATAGAAATCAGATAGTTACAACTTTTCAGATAGTTTTATAAAAATCCAATGCATCAATTTTTTTAATAAACACAAAAGTGTCAAAGGCACCCCTAGGGGGACAACCGGAGTTTTCCCGGAAAATCCGTTCTGTTACTTTTTACTCATATCATGTTTAATGTTTGTGCAAAATTTTTAAAAAATCCAAGGCGTAGTTATTGAGAAAAGTGCGTACATACGAACGGGCGAACGGACAAGAATGAATTTACAAGTCCACCCTCGGGGGACCAATAAAAATAATCCTTCTCTTTATATGATGAGTTTTTACCGTTTTCGACTAATTGTTGAGAACAATTGGCATTTCCATTAATGAAAAAGTTTATACGCATTTGTTCTTGTCGTTATCTGCAAAAACTCGTTTATTACAGTACGAGGTCACGAACAAATGCTCCTGATGCGTAGTAGACACGACCCGACACGGAGGCGCCTTACACATATGCATGCTTTATTTTTGTGCCATTTTCACCTGATGTTAAAGGGCGAGATGCTATGGACTGAACCTAGATTTGGAGTATGTGGGGGCATAGCATAGTGCTTTTTTATGTGTGTGGATGGGGGTGGGAGTTGTTTGGTGTGGTTCGGCAAATAGGCGCTAGGGTGTAATGACCCGCGTCGGACCCACCAGCCATAGATTTATAAAATTTGATCATTAGTGTTTTTAAACAAATATCTGATCTTCAACATATGTCTACATATTTCCATTCATATTCGTTTTCTCACACACAAACACATACAATCACATAGGCAAACGCACACATCATCTTCCTCCCCCCTCTCTCTCTTTCTCTCTCTTTCTTACTCTCTCTCTATCTCTATCTCTTTAGTTCTTTTTGTCTCATTTGTCCCTCTCACTATCTTCTGTGATAAGAGAAGCAGGAAACTAAATGCCAATTTGCGAGTATTAATCTTGCTTTAACTATTCTTTTGATAACTATAATTTACACGACGTTGCTTTTATATTAATCTTCCGTAATTTTCAAAATTGATAGTTTTTTTTGTAAATTACCTCTCTTGAAAATTAATGTATCTTTTTTTTTATTACAATTTAACTCTAAACAAGCACATCGCCATTTTGATGTAGGGGGTTACTATCGGGGACCTAAGTTGCACGGGTTCTATGTAGGGAGTTTAGCAGCAAGATGCCTGTTCACTTGAGCTTCTGCATGTCAGTACAGTTGAAGAAGCAGGAAACCGGAAGAGAATTCTAAAATCTAGCAGTTCTGGGGAAGAAACTATTAGAGTAGAAGGCTTTCCTACATCTAGGGATCTCTACTGTGTAGTGGTGGGACTTTACTGCTTGTCGGGTTTGTCGGGGGAACTTTCGTCGAGGAGGCACAAGGGATACTACATAGGGAGTTGAGCAGCAATATGTCTGTTCACTTGAACTTCTGTATAGGGGGTTTCCAAAGTCTAGCAGTTCTGAAGAATAAACTATTAGAGTAAAATTCTTCATTACATCTAGGGATCTCTACTGTGTAGGGGTGGAATTTTGCTGCTTGTCGAGTTTGTCGGTGGGATGGGTATTTTAGTCGAGGAGTTACAAGGGCTTGTAGTTCGTCAGAGCATCCACCATTAAAATACTTGCAAAACAGGCAGAGGGATATAACATTTCGTCGATGGGACAGAGGCCGAAGCTTACATGAAATTTCGGGACCTATCAGGTTGGCGACTCTCTTTTGGACTCTGTCCAAGAGCTAGAGATTAGTAGCAGATGCACCAGCCCAAATGTGACAGCAGTACTGCATACATGGGCCTATACGTTATGTCTAATTCAGAACCAAGTTCTTGAACAGTTGTGCGTTGATTGGCTTCGCCTCTGTTAATTGGTCGTTGTGAACATCCGATGGCCGACCACTACGCCAATCATCTTGAAGTCTCTCGTCGCCGCCACGAAATTTCTTAAACCACCATTGTGCTTTGCGTTCAGTAGTGGTTCCTGGACATCACGCTTCGTTGGTATTGTGAGCTGTTTCATCAGCTTTTCGGCTAAGCTTGAATTAAAATAAAATATTGTGCGAATTAGCCTTTTTCCCCATTTTATATTAAACTTTTTGCGAAGAAGACGTAATTGTTTTAACACGATTGTAATTTAAATGATCAGATGGAGCGAACAACGTTCTTTAATATGATACATAAAGTAAAGGTAATATAACGAAACCTTATTTGAAAATATATAATTTGAAATCAAAATTAAAAATTTCGTAAGAACTTTCTTCTCAACCTAATAGTAATATTTGGTTTTTAGTATCATATATATATATGTATGTATATATATATATATATATATATATATATATATATATATATATATATTAAGGGGATTAGAAAAACAGTCTAAAGAGCAGAGTTTACTTTAATGTATTAGTAAATTCATTAATGCAATTAAAATAAAAGAAAACAGTGCTCGTTGTAATGTAGATATATAATAAGCTCGATAGGCATATATATCCTAGAGCTATATTAATATATATACATATATATATATATATATATATATATATATATATATATATATATAATATTTCAAATTGGTTAAATATATAAAAATTGGTTAAATATATAAAAACCACTGTCACATTTATATATTTCGAAAATATTCAGGTATGGCACTAATTTTCGACACACATAACAAAATATACAAGTACAAATTAGTAAAATGAAATTATTTCATCATAATTTTTACTCGATAATAAAGGGGGCAGATAAGGGTTTAAACTATATAATCATTCTTTATCTTACAGTGAATAAGACGGAGAAAATTTGATTAAAACTTCACAAAATAACCAAAATATATTTTTAAAAAAAAAAGAGAAATTAACACGGCGACACAAAAAATAGGTCTTATAAAACATAGAAAGAACATAGAAATAAAAACTCACTACAAATATATCATATATGTTTTTTACGTTTTTGTTCAATCAATATTAAAGTGAAATATAACAGTAAAAGTTTTACATGTATAAATATGTATATCCAGAAAAGCTAAACAGAATATCTTTTAGCTAACAACACCTAGAACAATAACTTCCGGTTTTCATGAAACCTTTAACTGTAAGAATTTCCTTTAATATTAATTTTCAATATCACAATTTGTAGCCCGTAAAATAATATTTAAAGTATTTTTATTAAATTCCTCTTCATCAAATTTTTATTATAAATACTGAGCTTTTTTAAAATCTTAACAAAATCTTTAAATTAATTTGCGGAGACTTATTTTCAATTCAAAGTTTTGTGTGTATTTATAGACTAAAAGTCACAGTTTTATTTAATATTAACAGATTGTAAAACGTGCCTGCACAAAGACATTTAATTAATACTTATATCATAATTGTTTCAATTACTTGGTTTGGAAATAATATTTTTTCTTAGAAAGGAAACGAGTAACGCTACGGTTTTTATCAGCGATGTGCGAACAGATCACTGTGCCATTGGCCTTCCATAAAAAAATTATTCACGTTATTTTTGTAAATATATTTTTTAATTATTCACTATTGAAAAACGGCATCGATTTAAAATAAAACATGTCTTTTTAATTATTAAGAGTAAGTCTGCCTGTTTATCTTCTTGTATATAATAATTTGATTGCAGAAATTCTCCTCTGGACTCAAATACTGTAGGTTTGCAATAACATATGCCACATACAAACTTATTACGTCTAGCCTATTAGCCACTATCTTATGTAACTTTATAAAGACTTTTCTGGCACATTCAGGTGCTTAAATAAAACCCTAGATTATATCCAAGGAGTTACAGCAGCACGATCGCATTAACCTTTAGCGGAAGTAGTCCCGATTTCCCCCCTATTAGGAAAGTTCTACCACCGAATCCAGTAAACACCGCAGCTTATTATACACATAGTATAGATACTGTGGTTTCACCCTCCGTTACTGATACATAAACTCATAGCACAGCCGTTAAATTTCCGTTCGCCGATTCAAAACTTAATAAATTATCCCTTAAAACATTTCGGCTATTCCCATTCGTTAGAGCAGACCGATTCCTTATTTAAGATTACAATTCTATAATATAAAACTAACGGGTAGGAGACTTATCAATATGGCGTCTACAGACACACGATGCAAGCGTTCTACATTAAATAAACCGATTACTTAGTCACTCGGAGTGAATTGCTTCTCTTCCCCCTATCTCTCTCTCTCTCTCTCTCTCTTTTTCTCCCTATCCATTTCTCTCTCTTTCTAAGTGTGTTTACCGAGACAGAGAGAGAGAGAGAGAGAGAAAGAGAAAGAGAGAGAGAGAGAGAGAGAAAGGAAGTGAGACAGACATAGAGACAGCGACAGAGTGAGATTTATACCTGTTTTGTTTACATTCGAACTGAGCGATACATAGACAGATAGACAAATAGATAGATATGTTGACATATATATATATATATATATATATATATATATATATATATATATATATATATAGTAATTTATAAAATATATATGGCGATTAAGCTACACTGAATATTCGGCGTTTCATCCACTCTAGGACTCCTCAGGCTTATGCGCGAATTCTGTGGTTGTTTATCGTTTTTATATGCTCCTCTTTTAACTAAATCTCAATAGAAATAAAAGAGGAGCATATAAAAACGATAAACAACCACAGAATTCGCGCATAAGCCTGAGGAGTCCTAGAGTGGATGAAACGCCGAATATTCAGTGTAGCTTAATCGCCATATATATTTTATAACTAACTAACTAGCTCTACCTACGTATTGAGCACTTTTGAAGTAAATACTTAAGATATTACGCATAAAGTTATACTTTCGTATATTAATTTTATGTGAGTAAATTAAGTACTTGCTCAAAATCCTTACTATAACCACCTCTCTCCGCCCGTTCTTGGCAAGGAGAGGTTGGGGGTATCCATTCCGATAGCCGTTCTTACAATGAGGAGTTGGGGGATGTAACAACAACAAACTTACTTTAATTTTTTTTCAAGGAGTAGGGGCATGCTTCAACCGGACAACGCCGGTTAGCGAGTACTGCAAGTTCATAATAATTTTTGAGACCAAATCTTGAATATTTTTTCAAAAAACTTGAAAAATTCAATTATAAGAAATAATTTCGGAAACCGTTTGATGTTAAAAAGATAAAAAATGCCAAATGTAAATAATAAATTATTTTAACAAATTTCTGAAAACTTAAAAAATTTTACTATATTTTCCAACTTGTTTTTGTCCGAAAAATCGATAAAAATCGTGCAAATCGGCAACGTTTGTGACCAAAAATTAAATATATTTTATTTCATCATTTCAGTATATTTTTATATGTAAAAGCAGTAAGATGTGAATTCCCCTCCAAAAAATTCTGCTGAGATCGTGGGGGGGGGGCAAAATATGAAAAATGTTTTTTGTATATTATTTTATTTCAGTTTTTATATTGTTAAAAAAATTACCGAAATTGATTAATTGTTTTATTTATTTACTTTTTTTAGAGAATTTCAAAAGTCGCATTGTTTTCGTAGTTTTCTTCTAAATATGTAGAAATTACATGCAATTCTAATTTTTCTTGTTTTCACATTTGGGAGGATGTTTTTCAAAATTTACCGGCTTTGCTGAAAGTAAAAATAATATCAGATTTTTATTTTTAGAACTTTCTTCTTGAGAATACTGAAAAAATTACGATGAATCAATTTTATTTTACAAGTTTTTATGGTGTCAAAAATCCCGCCTTTATTATATATATTATTATATATATTATATATTATTGTATATATTATTATATATATATTATTATATATATTATTATATATAGTATTACATATATTATTATATGTATTATTATATATATTATTATAATCATACCAAACAGTATTCGATGACGTTATGTTTATATGCGTATATACATCGGAAAAGGATCGATATTCGAGTTATAGACAATTTAAATAATTTACAATGAATGTTTTTTATTGTAGGCAGTGAATATATGCAATGCATATGAATTGGATAAACGCAGAATTCACAACAGAATCATAGATTAAAGAAGTACGAGATTCACTTGGAAAACAATTCAAAACGAGAGCACAAATCAGTTATATTAATAGAAAAAACTCCAGAATACAATATTAACTAAAACGGAAATCCACTGCTTGTGCAGCATAAGGATCGCGTTATTTTCGAAATCGTCTAGGCGGTTTACGAAAAAAAAAGATGGAAATGGCTGAACAATATTTTTTTGTTTGTTTACCCAAACGCTTTCCATTTTTTTTTTTCAAATGAAGCATATATAGTTTTTGTTAGTAGGAAGGTAATTAAATACAAATAGAATTGAAAATGGAGAATGCATTATTAAATAATTATTGGATACTATTTTACAAAACTTAATATTTAAAAAAACAAAATAAAACATACATTGTTGGGTAAGTTTCATGAATAAAGCTGTACTTTTTTTAATAAAGCCAAAGATTTGATAGCAAATATTTTTTTATATTTTATATGATTTTTCTGCTTTTTATGATTTTCCCGATTTTTCCTGTGTAAATCAAGATAACTATTTATATTTTGGTAATAAATTAATGATAGCAAACAAATGTTTTTTATGATTCATTTTTTGTATTAAGATTAATGTAGCATAGTGCATTTGAGCGCGTAAGAAAATATCAGCAGCAGCAGAGGATGGATGGCTTGCGAAGAGATTATCAGCAGCAGTAGCCACAAAATACAAATTAGGAAGTGTGTACGAAAAGAAAAAGGAAAGAAAGGAGAAAAAAGTGTGCGTCGAAAAAAATGAACGTGGGAAGTCGACGATAAGAATGGGCCGGCTGTGGCGAGCATGGTGTTGGAGGATAGAGAAACGCATACCAGGCTAGATGGATATGTGGTAGCGAGATACTTTTGAAGTGGTTTCGAGAGGGGAGAGTTACATGTAATAAAAACTTATTTATTTATTTATTTATTTATTTTGTTTGTAACTGCAATGTTACATTAAGGCACGGAGCATTGTGGAACCTTCATTCGTTTTCTGTAAACCGCCGATGCGATTGCGACGATATCACAGTCCTCATACTGCATAAGTACAGGAAATCCTTTTGTTATATAATTCCTTATAGGATTAGGTTATCCTGAAATAAAGTTGTATGTATGGATTAGCCAATGAAAACCGAAATGTTTAGTCTATTAGACTACCTTGCTCATCATTAACATATTCCGATGCCGCCAATATAAATCTGCTTATCTTTATGTGTCTTTAATGCGCGCAGAGTTATTCATGAATGCACATGGCATCATAGAAAGGAACGCTCGATTATTCATAATTAAATCTATATGGTGGGTGTTCGTCTATTCTTGTTTGTGTTGAACTAGTTGTAGCCGTTGAGTCTATTTTTTAATACCTTTCAGCCGTTCAGTGTGAAGAAACAATTGACATTAGGTGGATCTCAAAGATGCGAACTGGAGCCAATGCAGTTTCAACCTGAACAATGAATCAACCCACTAACAGATGGCGTGGAAGCAGGCGAGACAGTAAACTCTAATAGGTTCGCTCGAAGTAAAAGGCGCAAGATGAAAGATAATGGCAATCGTAAACAAAGGAATTCATTAGAGAACAGGGACCCACATTCTTCAGATACGCTCATTTAATCTACGCTGTTAACGATGAAAGTATGACTTCAGATTTAAGCAAGCGAAATAAAGGACAGTAAGAGCTTCTTATTGACATCCATGAGTTCATCTCAAAAGTGCTATTTTAAACCTAATCGTGGCAGACCGTTGGGTAGAGCAACTGGTTACGATTACATAAAAAAATGTCTATAGAGTGGAACAATAAAAGTGTCGCCCTAAATAAAAGAACAGTACAGTTTTATTTTTAAACTTTTATTGAAAAAATCAATTCCGGTAACTTCATTATGTAGTAGAGCTGACATCTACTCAATGTAGCTACCTTCAGCCTTTATCACCGCATCAATACGGATCTGGAACTGGGAACATGCCTTTTCCACAAGCGCCGGCGCGAACTCGGCGAATACTCGGCGGATGGCGGCGATTAGGCTGGTTTTGGTTTTGTGGGAGGTTATGTTGATTATGTTCTCGGCGTATAAGCAAACGAAGTAGTCCAGTGGGTTCAGGTCGTGGGGGGATGGGGCCAGTAAGGGAAGGGTACAAAGTCGTAACACTTCTTCTGAAGACAAGCATGTTTCTTTGGTCTTGTGGGCCGGCGCAGAGTCCTGCTGCCACACCCAGAATCTGCCAGACCACACTCTTCAGCACATCCAGTTACACTTTGATGTTGATTTTCAAGCCGACTTCGAAGATGTGAGGTGGAATGATGTGGTTCTCACTTGAAACCACACCGAAGACCATTACAGTGGTTGGAAACTTTGTTTCCATCACTCTGGGCTCGTTCCTGTTATTCATGGCAACCCACTGGTGTATATTAAAGTGCTGACAATGGTCCTGTTGTAATAACTTGGATTGGTAGAGAGCATGAGTTGTACAGGGGGCCATTTCCGATCTCCCTCCTTGAACATTGTGTCACTTTCAGACAAGATAGAAGGTTTCTATCGCTCTTGGGGTTTGTACACAACTGGCCAACTAGTAGATGGTCAACAACAACAACAACAACAACAAAAGAAAACCGGTTTTCATCAAACGGAAATGGAATTATCTTCTAGGGCGACAATTTTATCGTTCCACCCTCTACTTATGCCGACTACGGATCTTGCTTTTTTTAGATAGGAATTTGAAGTTAAATTAATTTTTTTTCGCTATTATTGTGTTTATTAAATCGTTAGATGACAGTACAAGTATTCCTCTTACAAAATGCTCCCCTTTCCATGTTAAAAATAGATTTTTTTTAATAATAACGTTATTATTTCAGTACGATTAATATTATACATAAGTATAAAAGTATGATATTTGAAATTTGAGTCTGACAGACCAACATAAATGTTTTGTACTCAAGCGTCATAATATAACAGAGCACGTATAGGCGCGTGTGTGGAAATCAGCTGCAGCCGAAGAATAGCTGGTTAGCGAACGTATTATCAGCAGCAGCGGTTAAAGCATGCATGCAAATTAGCAAGTGTGCGCAGGCTTGCATCACAAGAAAAAGAAGAATAGAACTGCACATGATCGGAAACAAGCAAAGTGCGAGCAGGCAAGATAGACGTGTGAAAGTCGACGGCGAAAAAACACTGTCCGGCGTGGAGTAGCGACGACAGATTTTCAGAAAAGCAAATATGTGATCGAAAGGACTTTGGAAAAATTATGAATTGCGTTGTTTTGAAAGAACCACGAATGAATGCATTTCATTTGCACTTAAAAACATACTGAATCGGATTTTTATTTCCTTCCTTTGTTTATTTCTTCGACGTTACTCACGTTACATAATATTTATTTATTTTTTTTTTTTTACCAAAAGTCATTTATTAACGGTACTTGCCAAACAATGTCTGTTACTTGTTTTTACTGTTCATTTCGTCTGCTATGAGATTAGCAACGCTGACGTTTTCGAAAGCCAGCTTAAAAGTCTCTCATCACTACCACTGGGCCACATGTCCATCTCACCCGATTTCTTTCTGCTCCTCCCCATTATTTCTCTCGTCGCAAACGAGTCAAAAACGTCCGATCGCTTCCTTTGCTTGCCCTATACGTGCTTTAACGGCTGCTGCTAATAACTTCGCTAGCCAGTTATCTTTCAAAAGCTGCAGATGATGATGACTTTCTCACACGCGCTCTGTTATAATAAACCGATCCAAAAATACTATTTTAAACTATTTGTGACAGACCAACACCTTGATAAAATAATGTAAAAAGCATAATATAGGTATTGGCGTGCACATGAAAATATATTTCAAAGCTAAACATTATAGACTGATGAAAATTCTGTTTCAAAGTAAAGCATTACAAAACAATATAAATTTTATTTGAGACTTTAACGTGACAAACCCATAAAATGTTTTTTGTCAATGAAGCGTGACACACGGTCGTACAGAGAAACTGATCACAGAGCCTACAATACCGATGTCCAGGATTATGAGAGAATATTACAAAGTTAATCTTTATCTGGCAGACTGTTATTACTAAGTTAAACTTAACAGAAAAATAAAAATGCAATTTAAAAGTTAAGCCTACCAAAATGTTACTTAAACGTTAAGCTTGACAAAAATCTAAATTGTTCTTTCAAAATTATCTCTAACAACTCCAGGATAATATGATTACAAACTTAAGTCTTCCAAGCCTATGGAAATTCTAATGCTAAAATTAAGCCTGGTAGACAGAGGGAAATGCAGTTTTTAAGCTTGACAGACCACTTAAAATGCTTTTTTCAAAGTTTATATGACAACAACGAAAACACTATTTTAAAGTTAAACTTGAAAAACCGATGCCAATGCGACGCCTCCGTTCAATCTCAATAAACAATTGATACACCTTGCATAGGTAGCTGCGGGTGTAATTGTGAGGCAAGGGTATCGCAAGCTCAAACCACGCCTCTCCTGACTCGGCACACTCGAGTGCAGTGGTAAAAAGTGCTAGACGACTGGAAACAATGCCGAGATAAGTAGAGAGCACATACAACATCTTAAATTTTCAAATGGTCATTCATTTTAATACTGACCAATCTCAATGTGTGTCAACGTGAATTAAATTTGACATATCAATGAAAACGGTATTTCAAAACTTAAGAAACCAACGAAAATGCTATTTCAAAGTCTAACGTGACAGACTAATAAAAATTGAATTATCTGTTTTGTTCTTATGGCATCATCCTCCCAAATATCACCTACTTCTTTTGGATAGGATCGTGCATTACCTGTTCTTTGGTGATGAGATCGTTCTCCCAGGAATTACTACTTGTTTTGGAGACAGAGTAGTTTACTATATGTTTGTTAATCATGTTACCATAATCATATAATCACGTATTTTGTTAATTTATTTTTTAAAATTGTACTTCCACTCGAAAAAACTAATAATTTAAAGAAATGTTACTATGAGGAACTTGTAGTTAAAAAAATGAAAAAGAATTATCTCCCTTACAATGAACATTTTATTTCTTTTTCCTGTATAAGTTTTTAGTGAAATGTGGAAACAAATAAAAATTAAAATTCATAACGACTTTCTGCATCCCGGGAAACGTTGGATAGTTTACCCTAGTCAATAACAAAACAGACATAAATAGATTTTAATCCTCGATTCATGCCGACATCCAATTCACCGTAGCTAACTCTCGTTCATATTATCATTCTATATCAGATCCAAACAGGTTTGTAAGTGCGTGTCTGACGCGAAAGAACCAGAACCGATTGGCACCTACAAGGCCATTAATTACTCAAATACGTAGCGGTATTTTCATAATGGATGATATAATGTATATACAATCATCGAACAAGGGTAGATTTGAGCATGCTAGGGCCATAGTGTGGCTAGTAACACGGGTATATCAAACCTGGGATCATTAACTTGGATATCATGCAACTATTACCCGTGACAAATTGGTGTCCAATGTTTTACGGATATTTTTTTTAATTCAATTTTTACCCCAAACAAGGCACAGTGCCATTTGAAGTATGAGGCTACTATCGGGGACATAATTTACGGGGGCATTATGAAGGGAGATGAGTAGATAAATATTTGTTCACATTACACTTGAACTTTTGCATATCAGTACAGTTGGGAAAGCAGAATACCGAAATGGAGTTCCTAAGACTTGCAGTTCTGGGAAAAAACTATTGGAGTAAAAGGCTTTCTTACACTTAGAGATCTCTACTGTAAAGGGGTGGGACTTAGTTGCTTGTCGGATTTGTCGGGGGTAGTCACGTCGAGGTACAATGTTCTGCTTTATTACCTTTACAATACACACAAACATATATATACATATATATATATATATACATATATATATTAATATATGTCAACAGCAATGGTAATATCCTTAAATACATGTAAAAAAAGTCTAGAACCAATTAATGTAGTTAATAGCATTTGATTCCCGTGGAAAATAACCGAATGAGTATCCTACCACCTCTGATACCAACCTTGATGATTGATCTGGACATATCTAAAAGTACTTTAATAAAAAGTGATCATATCTGCTACACAAGCCAGTTCTTGCCAGAATTGTCTCTCTCTCTCTCTCTCTCTATATATATATATATATATATATATATATATATATATATATATGTATATATATATATATATATATATATATATATATATAATTCCAGGTTAATATTCTTCAAAGGTAAAGCAACCAAATAAGTTTTACTGAGAATAATACAAGAGTGCTCAATACCAAAGTAGAGCAAACTTTACAATAAATGCCTTAACGAATCTTGCTTTCCCGACTGCTGGAAACCCGCTTCTGTGGTACAAGTCTTTAAGAATTCTGGTGAAAGAACTGACCCATTAAATTATTGCCCCACTAGCCATTCCCGCTTTTCGCTGAAATATTTGAGTCCTTAATTAATCAAGCTCTAGTCCAACACCTTACAGTTGCTAAACTCCTGACCGACAAACAATATGGATTCAGGCAAGCCCGTTCCACGGCAGATATCTTAACTGTAATCTCTGCACGTATATACGGTCCACTGGACAAAACAGGGGAGGGTAGAGCGGTAGCCATCGATATATTTAAGGCTTTTGACAGCGTATGGCATGATGTTCTGCTAAGGAAAATCAGATCATATGGTATCACTTGAAGAATGCATAATGTAATTAAATCCTTCTTAAACTGTACATCTAAACAATATAATATAAATGCATGAGTAACTCAGGGGTCTATCCTTGCATTTTTATCATTTCTAATATTCATAAATGACCTCCCTCATAAAATTGTTTCTGAAATGGATATATTTGCTGATAACACTACTCTCTATAATAGGCACGAGGGAAAACAAATGAACACATATCTAATGGAAATGGCAGAAACACTAGAGGATGACCTCAAATCTGTAGTGGAATGGGGACAAAAATGGATGGTCACATTTAATGCTGCCAAGACTAAGCTTGTTTCCTTCAATAACTACAAGAAACATTCTCTACCACCAATAGCAATGGCCAAGAACACATTACCTGAAAGTACTTATTTTAACTCCTCGGCCTAACGTTTACAGGGAACATGAACTGGAATAAATACATTGAGAGCATTGCCAAGGCTGCTGCAAAGAAGCTGGGCTCTCACTACCATGCTAGAAAACTACTTACGCCTGAAAGTATCCTTTACCTCTATAAGACCACCATTCGCTCATGTATGAAGTATTGTTGTCACATTTGGACTGGTGCATCTGCTGCTTGTCTCTCACTCCTGAACAGGGTTGAAAAGAGAGTCGTCAACCTGATAGGTCCTGAACTGTCATCTAGACTTCAGCCTCTGTCTCATTGACGAAGTGTTGCATCCCTCTGCCTGTTCTACAAGTACTTTAATGGTGAATGCTCTGACGAACTACAAGCAATTGTACCCCTCGACGTGACTACCCTCAGCAACCCTGACAAGCAGCTAAGTCCCGCCGCTTCACAGTAGAGATCTCAAGATGTGAGAAAGACTTCTACTCCAATAGGTTCTTCCTCAGAACTGCTAGACTTTGTAACTCCATTCCGGGATTCTTCTTTTCCAACTGTACTGACATGCAGAAGTTCAAGTGTAATGTAAACAGATATCTTGCTACTACCCTTCATAATATCCCTGCAACTTATGTCCCCGATAGTAGCCCCCTACTTCAAAGTGGCACTGTGCCTTGTTTGGGATGAAAATTGTCTAAAAAAACAATAATTAAAAAAAGAGCAAGATATACTTTTTATATGTTTTACATAAGCATTAGTATGTCGCTACACATTCATGAGCATGTTTCGATCTGCTAGTTACAAGTAACAAGAGGTGTCTTCAGGCGATGTTGTTTATACAAAAGTTTAGTCCAGATATAAGATAATAAATTCTTACTTTGATCGCCCTTCTGGGCCCGTGGTGCAGTGGAGAGAGGCGTTGAGTCTACGGTTCCAGGTGAGCATTTTCTAAAGATAGCAGTTTAAATCCTACCCAAAGTAGGCGAGATGATTACGAACTAAACTTTTCTATAATCAATATCGCCTGAAGGGGTCTCTAGTTACTTGTAACTGGCTTAGCGAAACATGCTCATATATGTGTAGCTATATATTAATGCTTATGCGAAACAAATAAAAAGCATACACACACACACACACATACACACATCCTACCCTAAAGGAAAAGAAAAAACACAAGCAGAAAGAGAGAGTGAGAGAGATAAACACAACACAGGAGTGACCACAGCACAATAAAACAGTAAAAAAAATTGAACATTCCAATGAACAGTAGACACTTACACGTTTCCACCTCTTGGAAACACTTCAAATGAACTACGAAAATGCTATTTTTACATCTCCAACACATTTTGAAAATAATTTCTGAAGAGAACGCTTCACAGAACGTCTGAAACGCGTTAAAAACGATTTCAATGATTTAAAAACATCATTACAATGATCTAAACATAATTCTCAATGAAAAACCAAAACACAGAATAATAAAATAATGTTATAAAATACCCATTGTTGGTGACCACCCCCTTATTTAAATATACACGTTTCTTTCGTTGGAATTTCTTAACCCATATATATATATATATATATATATATATATATATATATATATATATAATATCTTTTTGTGTCAAAACAAAAACAATACGTATGTTCCATATGTATCCCTGACGTTTTCGATTTTTCGTGGAATTATCTTCAGGTAAAAAAAATACAGAAAAAGCAGGAAAAAGATTTTATTAAAATAACAATGGAAATCGTGCGAATCGTTAAAAGAATAAACCGATGCAGTTCTTGGTAAAACTTTTACCATCTCAATTTCAAAAAGCCAGAATTAGCGTCACATGATGAATTCTATTACGTAAAAATTGTAAATGTAGTTCTTTGGACAATATGTATGACAAACAATTCTGTTATGTTTAAGAAACAGTTTGATTACGCACAGGCCATCCAAAAGAGCAAACACGTACTTTATTTTAAAAATGAATACATTATTAAAAGAAAATCGTAACATAATGTCCGGAATAAGAAGAAAGAGGGAGATATATATTCATACCCGGGCAACATTTATAGTGCCTACTAGTATGATACAAACAGGTCGGACCATTTAAATATCTAGCGTTATTATTTATCTCTTTGACACACACACACATACATACGTATATATTAATTTATATATATATATATATTAATATATCGTATCAAGTAACGTATCAAGTAACTTCGTCAGACTTGAACAGAAATGGTTATTATGATTTGAAATAACCACTTCTGTCCAAGTCTGACGAAGTTACTGGATCATTGATACGATTCGGTAGCGGAAACGTGCGTAACTAAACAGATAAACCGGTAATAATAATAATAATAATAATATATATATATATATATATATATATATATATAATATATATATATATATATATATATATATATATATATATATATTATAGGTAAAATACCTAAATTAATACTTAAAGTTTAGATTACGCTGGATAAGCTCGAGCTGCAGGGACCATATACCCGTAATTGTATTTAAATTATAATTCCAAAAATATGATTTATTTAAAGTCTATCGCTCCTAAAAAACACATACTTATATATATATATATATATATATATATATATATATATATATATATATATATATATATATATATATATATATATATATATAGTCCTGGTCAAAATCATAAGACCACTTAAGAAAGTAAGCGTTTACGCATATTATCGAATTTTTAATCAAACGAATTGTTGAAACCATTGTCAAAAGGGAAAATATGATGGAAAAAAATGAAACCTCAACCCTGGTCTAATAATTATTTTTTAAAAAACAAACATTTTCACCTGCTCAAGATGATAAGACAACTGATAATTTATCTAACAAAAGGCAATTATAAATTACTAAAAAGTATCTCGGTATTTAGTAAAGCCTCCATTAATACGAATTACTTCAAAAATTCTTTTCAGCATGCTTGGGACTAAGTTTTTTATCAGTTGCGAAGGAATTTTATCCCATGTACTGAAAACTGAATCAGAAAGTTCCTTTATCGAATCATACTGGGTTCCATCCTGGAACACTTCTTTTGCCATCCATCCCCAAAGATTTTCAATGGGATTGAGGTCAGGAGAACATGCTGGATGATCTAACAATTCTATATTATTTGAAGAAAAGTATTCTCGTGCTTGTCGAGAAGTGTGTATCGCAGCGTTGTCTTGCTGTAAAATCCAATTTCTTCCACACAGACGTGGACCTTCAGTCCTAATAGAAGCATTTCAAGCATTGGAATGTACTTCAATGATGTTTGCCGGCCTTTCAATACATGCAACTTTAGGGTCCCAGCTGACGAGATAGCACCCCAGATCCACTATGCCTAGTTGAAAAAGTCTCTTTGGGCTAATTTTTATCATGACAATAGTGTTGAAATCCATCTTAACCATTTAGATTAAACTTTTTCTTATCAGAGAAAATTACATTTTCCCACTTCTCTTCATCCCTAGTCTGGTATTTGGCGGCATATTTAAGTCGATTAGTTTTGTGCTGTTCAAGAAGACGTGGTTTCTGCAGTCGCTTTACATAATTGAAACCCTTCATTTTCAGATGCCTTCTGATGGTTTTAGGATTACATTCTGCTGCTGTTTGGCTTTTCAATCTACTTGAGCTCATACTGGAGTTTTTTTTTTTAACTTCTTCTGATACGGCGATCCAATGATGGGGTTATTTTATTTTATTTATTTTTTTTGGTCGACCTGGACTGTTTTTGTGCCCATATTGATCTGGATTTCTTAAAAAAAATTGTGATGACCGTTTTGCTACGATTCACTTCGTTTGCAATGGATCTATGGGAGAGTCCACCCCTATTAAGCTCAAAGATCCTTCCTCTCTCAAACTCTGATAATGGTTTCCCTTTTGCCATTTATAATTTATAAGATGTTTTTTTATCCACTAACAAGTTGCTTTTAGTAACATAGAAAGCTTTTCATATTCATTTTTTCAAAACTAGCCGATTTTATTAAAGTGGTCTTATCATTTTGACCAGGTGAAAATGTTTTTTAAAAAATAATTATTAGACCAGGGTTAAGGTTTCGAATGAAGCTGATTTAATTTTTTTTCATCATATTTTTCCTTTTGGCAATGGTGTCAACCATTTGTTGGATTAAAAATTCGATATTATGCGTAAACACTTACTTTCTTAAGCGGCCTTATGATTTTGACAAGGACTGTATATATAATTCCTACAGAAACTAGCGTAACATCCGTTCAGGAATCACAAGTGGAGTGCAAGCTGTTACGATTACAGCAGGTCGGGAGATTTGAACACGGCTATAACACAATCTCTGACTTAATTAACAAGGAACAAACCACACGACTAACGTTCACCGTGAGAAATACAGTTAAAATTAACATTTATATTAATATCTAGACGGCTAGTGTGACCTTATGATTATATATCTATCTATCTATCTATCTATATATATATATATATATATATATATATATATATATATCTTTATATATATATATGTATATATATAACTACTTCATTTACTTACATAAAATTAATATACGAAAGTATAGATTTATGCGTAAACTTTAAGTATTTACTTCAAAAGTGCTCAATACGTAGGTAGAGCTAGTTAGTAATTTATAAAATATATATGGCGATTAAGCTACACTGAATATTCGGCGTTTCATCCACTCTAGGATTCGTCAGGCATGCGCGAATTCTGTGGTTGTTTATCGTTTTTATATAGTCCTCTTCTGTTGAGGATTTAGTTAGCCAATCAGCTTTTAAAACTAGGTTAGTGGTTTAAGGCAGACATTTTATATAAACTAAAAAAAAAATGTCTACCTTAAACCACTAACCTAGTTTTAAAACAGATCCTTTGTTCGATAAAATGCATGTCCATTGGCTGACAGGAAGGGGCGCGGTAGATACTAGAAAGCTGATTGGCTAACTAAATCCTCAACAGAATAGGACCATATAAAAACGATAAACAACCACAGAAATCGCGCATAAGCCTGACGAATCCTAGAGTGGATGAAACGCCGAATATTCAGTGTAGCTTAATCGCCATATATATTTTATAAATTACTATATATATATATATATATATATATATATATATATATATATATATATATATATAGTTTACAGATATGAACAAGCGGGCCTAATGTTTTTACGTATCTCGATAAATGTTGGTGAAAGCGCCTGGAATCCATAAGGATGCATGAAATCTGACCGACTTTGTTGAAAACGTGCATATGTGAATTCGCTGCCTTTTTACTCTCGGTTTAATAAACAACGATGGTCATATATTCCCCACTGATTAATCGGGGTTACATCGCTGGGAAAAACACTTTCATAACACACCAATAGTTCTCTTTAAACAAATAGTAACGTGTTGTTGTTATTATTATTATTATTATTATTATTATTATTATTATTATTATTATTATTATTATTATTATTTGTACGTACTATGAGTTTTCATCAAAGATTTCTCGTTGCTGACAACTTTAAATAAATAATAAATGACAGTTATTATTATTATTATTATTATTATTATTATTATTATTATTATTATTATTATTATTATTATTATTATTATTATTATTTGTACGTACTATGAGTTTTCATCAAAGATTTCTCGTTGCTGACAACTTTTAATAAATAATAAATGACAGTTATTATTATTATTATTATTATTATTATTATTATTATTATTATTATTATTATTATTATTATTATTATTATTAATATTATTGGCTCACAAAAAGCTGTCACGCAGGTCATCTCTCCTCGAATACAGCCTGCGGTTTTCCCTGGAAGCTGAGTGATAACAAGTCTCCCCAAACCTCCAGCACACTTCACGTCTTTCGATAGTACTTGCAAATAAATTTGCATTATCGCAACAGCTACTTGCTATTAATTTCTCGATGGCAGCGGCTATTGGTCCTCACTGGAATTTGAGTGGCAATAAGTCTCTCCAAGGTTTCAATTCTCTTCGCACTTTTCCAGAGGAGGTCTTTCCTTCCTCCTTGACTCTACTTGGCTGTTTGGTCTCACTCTTTTTTTGGGGGGGGGGCAGTAATGTAATAATAGGTGGATAGGGTGGGGTTATAGAACTTATAGTTTTCCTTAATATTTCAGTTGTTTTCATTATTGTTGTTCGTTGTATTTTCCAGTCATTCCTTTGATTCCAATTTCTGCCATTCTTTTTTCAACGTCTTTGGGAATTGTTCCTAGTGCTCCTGCTATTATATGTATTATTTTGATTTTCTTCATCTTCCATATCCCTTTCAGTTCTCTGGCTAGCTCTGTGTATTTGCTCTGTTTTTTCCTTTTCTTTGATATTCACCCTGTGGTCGGCTGGAATAGCAAAGTTGACCATTTGACAGGGTTTTTCTTTTTTGTTTATTATTACGACATACGGTCTTCTTGCTTGGATAGGTTTATCAGTTTGTATGTCCATGTCCTATAAGATTTTGTGATTCTCGTTTTCAAGTACTGTTGTCAGCTTCTGTTTGTACTACTTGTCTGTGTGTTCGAGATGCAGTTGTTTACATAATTCCCAGTGTACTGTCTTTCCCACTTGGTCATGTCTGTTCATATATTCATTTTGGGACAGTTTATTATTATTATTATTATTATTATTATTATTATTATTATTATTATTATTGGATGGGGAAAGAAGAGTAATGTAGGAATGCTTTGTAACAAGTGGAAGTACCAAATCTGGTGGATATATCCGAAAAGTGAAGGAAGAGTGGGAGTCTAGAGGAGAAGGAGCAAGGAGTGTCGCGAGTTTAGTATCCCAGTTAAAACAAATAAAAAATAACAACCTACTTTGTGTGATTGTAAGAGAAGAGATTGAACGGATGGTTAGGAATGAAATGAATAACGAAAGTAAAATTGATGAAACTAACTCTGATGAAAGCACTGAGAGAGTGGAAGTGTAGAAGGGAAATATAAGCGATGATGGGAGGCGGGCAACTGAGAAGGAATGGAATCCTATTGTTAGGGGAAATAATGATAAAGAGTTTGAAGGATCTATGGCAGATGAGATCAATAACTCTGAGATAATGGAACTAGTGGAAGGAGCAGATGTATGGAGAAGTGGTGATGAAATTCGAGCTTTGACTTCTGTAGAAAAAGAAGTACTTCAGAAGTTAAGAGAGGTTCTTCTTTGAGACGAGGCCATAGATATTCCAAACATGAGAAGTAGTTATAGGCGGAAGATGAAAAGTGAGGTAAAAAATAGTTCAAGGAGTAATTCACAACATCACCAGAAAGAATATATCGATTACGGAAATTAACAGACATCTGTAGACAGCGTCATGCGTTGTTGCGATTCGCCTTGACTTAATACAGAATAAAAAGAGAGAAATGAAGGATAGAAGGCCATACTGGCAGAGGCGGTTTGAGGAAAGTATTAAACGGTGGCGGAAAAACATTGATAGAATCGAAGAAATAAAAAAAAAGAAGTTAAACTGGAACAGAAAGCCAAAGACGAGTTTGAAAGGAGATATAGATTGCTGGAAAAGGGGACGATGACTTTTCTAACAAAGTTGAAAGAGAAGATCCACACTAGTGGTATGAAAATTCGAAACTTTGTTGGAAAAAGTTTCGGCAGAACAACCTTTTCCGGAACAATCAGTCTCAGATGTATAAAGAATTAAATGGTAGTAAACAGTCGGGAAATAACAACACTCTAAATGCAGATAATGCCAGGAAGTTCTGCAGTGGGATTTGGTCTATCAACAACACTGATTAGAAAAGATCCTGCAAAAGGAACAGATGCCAATAATTATAGACCAATTACAAGAGATTCCCTGATTGGCTTGTTAAGGAAAGGACGACATTAATTTAGAAGGATCCTGCAAAGGGAACAGATGTCAGCAATTACAGACCAATTAGATGTCTACCACTATTGTAGAAACTGTTAACTGGAATCTTTGCAGAAAAAAAAATTATGGTCATCTTGTGAGTAATGGTGTTTTCCCTGGTGAACAGAAAGGGGGTCGAAAAGGCCCAAGGGGTACCAAGGTGCAACTACTGATTGATAAGGCAGTAATGCAGGATGCAAAGAAGAAGAAGAAGAAGAAGAAGAAGAAGAAGAAGAAGAAGAATCTGAGTGTAGCATTGTTCCTTATTCATGGATCTGCGAAACACTATTGATGATGAAGGCTGCTTGGAATGTGGTAGGGTTTTTGGAGACAAATATGGTTCAATGGAAAACGGTGCTGACAGCAAACAGAGAGGTGCTAGAACGTGCAATATTCCAAGGAGATTCGTTATCTCCACTTCTTTTTGTAATGATAATGATGCCACTAAGAATCCTCTTGAAGGGAGAGACACTAAGGTATAACTTTGGATCTGGTGACAGACGCCTCAACCATTTATTGTTTATGGATGATTTGAATATATTTGGTAGAAATGAAAAGGAAATGGAGAAACTGGTAGAGCTCGTAGGGACGTACTCGGAAGACATCGGGATGGAGTTTGGGATTAGTAAATGTGTCGTGCTGGTGATGAAAAGGAGAGTAAATGTTCATTCGAATGGAATAGTACTGCCGAATGGAGAAATGATGAACGAAATAAAGATACAGGGTATAAGTATTTGGGACTGTTGGAGGGTGTAAGCATCATGAACAGAGAAATGAAGGAGAAAGTCAGGAAGGAGTATCTTAGAAGAGTGGAACTAATTACGAAGTCGAAATTGTATGGAGGAAATCTAATGAAAGCAGTGAATGCATGGGCAGTCAGTGTTTTGAGATACAGTGCGGGATTTTAGAATGGTTTGACAAGGGGTTGCATGCCATGGATATCAAAACAATAAAAGATTTAGCAATGTTTGGTATATTTCACATTCGAAGTAGCGTAGCGAGGCTCTATCAAAAGAGGAAAGACGGTGGGAGAGGATTGAAAAGTGTAAAAGATTGTGTTAGAACTGAGGAGATGTTGAAGGAGCATGTGGATGCTGGAGGTTGTGGCCAATGAAGTGAAGGTATGTGAGACCAAGGCTGATTATGTGAAAACGTATGGATAGAGAAAGGGCAGAGGAACTGGCAAGGAAGAAAATGCATGGAAGGTTCTTCCAGGATATAGCAGAAGTGGCTGTTGAAAAATAATGGCAATGGCTTAGAGCTGGGTATCTGGCTAAGAGTACTGAAGCTTTTGTTTGTGCAGCATAAGAGCAGGCGTTAGGAACACGATTGTTAAAAAAAGTGGTTCTAGAAAAGGAAGTTGTTGCAGAATGCTGGATTTCTGGTAAGACCTCAGAGTCAATTGCGTACCTTGCAGCAGGTTGTAGTGGACTGGCCCAGAGAGAGTACCGCAAAAGACACGATCACATGGGACTCCGGATATATTGGGAGGTGTGTAAGAGGGTTGGGGTGAAGTGTGCTGGAAAATGGTTTGAGAAGGTGTCTGATGAGGTGAGAACAAGTGAGGATGGCAAGGTAGAGGTATGGTGGGACAAAAGTGTCAGAACGACCAAGCAATTTGAACATAATCGTCTGGATTTGGTCGTCATTGACAAAGTCTAAAAGAACTGGCAGATTGTAGACTTTTAAATACCCTGGGACAGGAATATGAGAGAGAAATAGAACGATAAGTGGAGCAATTATGCTCCATTGGCATTGGAGATAAGGCGTATACACGGGGTTAAAACAAAAATAATCCCAGTCGTAGTTGGTATCAAGTCGTCTGGAAGGACAATTGAAAAACCTACGAATCCCCGATGTTTTAGGTGGCCTGCAAACTTCTGCTATTGTAAGTACAACCAACATCCTTAGGAAAACCCTTGATCTTTGAAGCTCCTGGTTTGGAACCGTGATTGAGGGAAATCTTCTGGAAATGAATCCCATCTTTTCCAGGGAGCGTTGATAAACGAAACAATTATTATTTAACCTTACAAGGAGTTTTCACACGAATCATCATCAAATATTTCTTTCTGTCGACATGTGATTTTCTCTGAGATGTAGATGACAATATGACTCCCCAGATGTCCAGTACTCTCCACAGCTTTTGATAACTTTTGCAAATAAATTTACATTACCGCAACAGCCGTTTAGAATGTATTTCTTACAGGCAGCAAATATTGGCCTTCACTAGAATTTGAGTGACAAAAGCCTCCGCAAGGTTCCAAACTTCTTCACACTTATCCAGCGGAGCTCTGATTTGTGCTCTTTCTCCTCGGTCTTCTCATTTTTCTTGACCTTTCACGGCCATCCAGTGTGGTGCCAGTTGATTCTTACACTAAAAAGTTTGGAGTGTGTGCGAGGGAATTAGTTTACAATTATACGGTTTCAGTTTTCTTGATTCCATGTGATGTTCCTCTATCGTTTTGTTTTTCGTGCAGTTTATATAAGAGCGGTTATCGTTTAAACTTATATGAATTGGTCTCTGCGTTCCAGGGTAATCCATTAATATTCTAACCGTTTTCATTATTGCTATTAGTTGTATCTTCTCACCTCTTACCCTAATTCCAATCTCTCCTATTCTTTTTTCGAAGTGTTGCGGATAGCTCCTTGTGCTACAACTCTTATTGGTGTTATATTGACTTTCTTCATTGTTCCTATTACTTTCAGCTTCCTAGCCAGTTCCGTGTATTTACTTTGCTTCTCCGTCTCCTTGATATCCATCTTGTTATCTGCGGGAACGGCGAATTCTACGATTTGGTAGGCCTTTTACTTTCTTGTTAAGTATTAAAAGTAAGGTATAGTATTTTTCTGTTTTAGTATTCTCAATTACCTGTGGCCGTATTATTTCTGCCTTAGTTTTATTCATATAAGTTATTGGACAGTGCTCGTAGTTTATGTAGGCTGGTTTCTGTATTGTAAGATTTTCCATAGAATTTCAGCTGTTTTCATTATTGCTATCCGTTGTATCTTCTTAGCCTTTCCTCTAGTTCCAATTTTTCCATTCTTTTTTCGAACTATTTGGCGATTGTCTATAGTGTTCCCATAAGCATTGTTTTTATCTTGACTTTCTTGATGTACCATATCTCTTTCAGATATCTAGAAAATCCCGTACATTTGCGTCGTTTTTATATCTCCTTCATATTCATTCTATGGACTGCTGGACGGCGAAACTTACGTAGCACGTAGCGGTGTAACATGATCCGTATTTGTTACAGTTCAAATCTCCACGCCGCCTCGTCGAACCGTCGAAAACGAACAAACAAACAAAAATAAATAAATCCAACTCAGCTTTTATTTATTTTTTAACGCAAGTCGTTTATTACCGTTTTTTTTCTCCCCATCTCGACATCAGTTTAAAAAGTCTCTCGCTGCCACTGCGGGGCCACATGTCCTTCTCCCTGGCTTGCGTTTATTTTTTTCTGATGCACTAAACGCCGGCCGTAGACATTTCTCGTCTTCGACTTTATACGCCCATCTTTTTCAACCACACGTTTTCTTCTCCCGACCACGTGGTGTCCTTTTTTCTTTTTTCTTTTTTTTGTAGCAAAATGTAGTAAGCAAAAATCAGGAACAAAGATAGGAAATAGTCAGTTTCGCCCTGCACCGTCCATCTATAGAAGAGAGGGATTTCTTGGCTGAAATGACCGTAGAGAAAGAAGAAGGAGACAGAAAAAGGCAGAAGAAAACTCGCTTCTCGCAGATTCGTGGTTCGTCACAAAGAACAATCCAACCGCCAGAACCACCTACACACAATCGGCAGGACACTGCCTGACTGTTTCCCAGCGTCCTGCATTTATAGCGACCGGGAATTATATATTTGCATAATCACGCGAGAGCACACGCGATTCTGCAAGAATTGCATGGGGTCAACGCCAATAATAACCCATGGACGCCATCTTGGAACTCTGTTCCACACTCTTCCCCTCGGCCCGCAACACAACAACAGACGTAAGCTCTTTATTCCCCCTATTTTGGTTATTGCCAATTCCGCTACATTTTTCTTGTCGCGCCAGTTCACGAACACTTCCTAATTTGCATACGTGCATTTTTAGGCTATTGCTGCTAATATTCTCGCAAGCAAGCTATGTTACAGCTCCTGCTGATATTTTCCCACGCGCTCATATGCGCTCTCTTACAGCAGTTGTTCTTCTCATTTGCATTTTCTAGTTTTTTTGTATATTAATTTTTTCACTTCTGTTGTCATTGTTTATTTTGATGCTGTGTTTTGCTGTGTGTTTTGAAAAATATGTCAAGTTCTTAATGTAATTTTGTATGCGCATGTTGAAAGAAGTTGTCATGTACCACTTTTGGTATATGTTTATACGACTTCTTTTTGTCGTCTAATTAATAGTTTTTTTTTTAAATTACATTTTCACCCCAAAAAAGGCACATTGCTACTTTGATGGAGGGGGCTACTATCAGGGACATAAGTTAAAGGGGTACTATGTAGGGAGTTGGGCAGTAAGATGTCGCTTCTCGTTACACTTGAACTTCTGCATGTCAGTACAGTTGGGGAAGCAGGAACACGGAAAGGAATTCCAAAGTCTAGCAGTTCTGGGGAGGAAACTACTGGAGTAGAAGGCTCTTTACATCTAGGGATCTTAACTGTGAAGGGGTGGGATTTTGCTTTTTTTCGGGTGTGTCGGGGTATTTACGTCGAGGGGTTACAAGTGCTTGCAGTTCGTCGGAGCATTCATTGTTAAAGTACTTGTAGAACAGGCAGGGGGATGCAACATTTCGTCGATGGGACAGAGGCTGAAGCTTAGATAACAGTTCAGGACCTATCAGGTTGGCGACTCTCTTTTTAACCTTGTCTAGGAGTGAGAGACTAGTAGCAGATGCACCAGCCCAAGTTTGCATATTGGCGCGTCTCATTTTTATTGATGTTGAGCTAGCATATAATATATGATATAATATGTGCTAATGTTTCGTCTCTACACGATCTGCACATTACTTGGTCTGCAGTTTGTTGATGTAATGTTTGGTGGATCTAGTGTGAATGACGTGTTCCTGGCTTCCATTAAGATAATCACAGTTGATATTTTAAGATCACTCCTAACCAATCAATCTCAGATGTTACTATCTCTAGATTTATCATTTTTAAAGAATATTCTATGTAGTTTATTTCACATAATTTCTTCCCTAACTCGTTTTAACTCCAAATCTTAGTCTATTTTTACCCTTTTCATTTCATGAAGAAGTGTTTCATTAATTTCTGAAATATATTTAGTTAGAATTCCTAACTCTATATTTACTATAACGTTAACACAATGTTGGACTCGACTACCTTCTTTTTTTTGGTAAATACAATAAATATAATTTTCTTTTCCAAGACAAAAAACATAAATTCTAAGTATTTTACGTGTTTTTTGTGTTCAAACATTTTAATTCATCTACATTACAATCGAGAATATCATCTAATGCGCTGGCATTGATGGCATATGTTGTATTCCGACTGTGGATATGCGATTTAAGAAGAATCTTTAATCTTCATTTGTACGCAACTGGTTTTTCATTTTCATGTTTTTAATCTTATCAGTTTTCCGTAACCACAAATATTTGTAGCTTATCACACTGCCAACATTCTTTATCAGATCTGTTGTTCGAAGTTCAAGACTATCTAAGTAGACGAGCTTGTGTCTTTTCATTATAATAATAGCACATTTGATGATGCCAAACTCAATTCGTATGCCATTACTAAACAATGTTATCATATTAATTAAGATATCAAGCTAGTTCTCATTCCTTCCAAGATTATCCATGAATAGTAGATCACTGATGGTAGGAAGCCATTTTCCAAGTTAATATTCTGCTTTCAGATTCCGTAAAAGAAGTGTCAAGGAATTGTCAAGCTGATGACAAAATCAAAGGGAAACGAAGGTAATCCTGGAAAACCCTTTTCTTAATTATCACTTTACCTAAGGCTACATATGTCAAAGTTAAATTGGTTTTCCTGTTTTACATGCTATTATTTAAGATCTTCAGATGTTCAAGACTGTCCCAAAAATTTCCAAGCATTTGTATATCCATGAATGAGGTACCATGTCAAGTGCATTCTTATAATCTACACAACCTATTAGAAAGTTAGATCTTCGTTTGTGGTTTCCTACGATCATTTTATCTATCAGAACCTTATCCTTGGTGCTACGTGACCCCTTTCAGCAGCCATTTTCTTCCTCGGACAGCAAATTTGTTTGGCCCAAATAACCATACATACAAACGATATATTAGTGAACAGTTTCTACATTACTGAAAAGCAAGTTAATTATTAAATTTGTCACTTCACCCATATTTATCTTATCTTTCATGGTCCCTAGTGTTCGTTGTCACCTACTTGGAAAAAGCTTCATATTGTCAAACAGTCATTTAGCATTTCTGCAAGAAGTGTATGAAAAGCTTTTTTACAAGGCCACATCAAGGCCAGACGGACACTCAAGGATAATGGTTAATGAATATAAGGTGGTAGTTTAGTAATCATTAATAGTGTAATTGATTATTTAAGGGGACGGCTCAACAAGAATTTGTTTGCATTAGACTTGAAGGCTACTATACAGTCGGGAAGCAGCGAATAGGAAAATGTTCTACAAGCGGGCATTTGTAGGAATATATGTTTAGACTTAGGCACAGATTAGGAGAAATTTAGTTGAGTGTATATTCTGAAAGTTTAGCAAGGGAAACCATAAATTGTAACTCACACGAACACTTGCAATAAAGCAGAGACAGGCTCACAATATGTTTTCTGTGAGTAAGAGGCTGCAGAAAGAAAGAAAGAAAGAAGTGCATCACTTACTAGGTTTCGAAGCCGGTTTTGAATTCTATCATGGCTGAATAGGGCACACGAGCAGGTCCTGCCCAGATGTGGCAACAGTACTCTATTTCAGGACGTATTTGGTTCTTATACGGGTAGAGGATTGCTTAGGCAATGAGATACCTACTGGGTGGTAGAATGATCTAACGTTCTTTTTTTAGCGATCTTGGCATCTGATTTGATGTATATGTTTCGTTTCAGATCAGGAGTGAAGGTCAGTCCCAAAAGTTTGTCAAGATATAGTACATCCTCAAGGCGAGAGCCATTCATTTAACTTAAGGCGTGATCGGGATCAGAAAGATTATTATGGAAAGAGAGAAGCTTGGTTTTAGTTGCATTAAAATTAACCAGCCACGTTATTCCCATTGCACTACATGCTCAAGATCAGAAGAGAAAGCATTAAAAAATTAGAAGTCTAAGCCATTTTGAGTTTCATAACAGTTTCAGATGGTTAGCTGTTACACACAAATACTGGGAGGTGACTTGTTTGTAGTAGACAGTTCCACAGAACAAAATATTCTTACCGTGTCGAAACCCGGGAAAAGAACATGTGAAATTGCTCCAGAAAAGGTTTAATATTTATGAAGCAATTCTGGTTTCTGATTGGTTGGTAGCAGAACGTGAATTAATTTGATTCGTCTGTTCTTAGCAGCATCGTTTATAAATAGAATCGCCCGACTGTGTGGGATCATACCCCATTAGAATCCAAAATATTGTAACACTGGTCATTTATGGCCTGTGGTTATGTTGTCATAGATTTGATGTCGTCAGCATAAATATCTACGACTGGGATTTCGGACATCATTAATAAAAATCAGGAACAGATGTAGGCCTAGGATAGAACCCTGAAAGACGCCATCATTGATACTTTGAACTGCTGATTTCTGCTAATCGACGACTTTTTTTTATAAATTTATTAGAAAAAAGTATTTAATAATTGAGAATACATTTCCAGCTATTCCATACACAGACATCTTGTGAAGATGACCCATTATACCATACCCTATCAAAAACCTTTGATATGCCAAGAGTTATTGCTCTCGAAACGAAGCCTTCATTAAGAGATTCACTAATCCTATGTGATACTACAGTTAGAACATCAGCTGTAGATCTAGCAAAACAGAAATCATATTACATGTCACTGAGTAAGTTATTTTTGCTGGGGTGGTTGACCATTATTATATTACAGATTCCATCAACTTACTTATGACTCAGGAAACTGGTTCGTCTGTACTGAAAGGGAAATGACCGACCTCCGAAAATTTTACGAGGCAAACTGATAAAGTTTTCCAGGGTGCTGAGAAGCATTTTCCTGAAAAATTATCTGTGGCTAGACCTAAACGTAGATTCCATGAAAAAAATTATTCCTTAGAACTGCACGCCCGTGGAACTGTCTTCTGTTTTCCTGCTTTCCAGCTGACTACAATATGGTTTTCTTCACGTCCAATGTAAACAAATTCTTGATAACCCGTTCCCCTTAAGTTAACAAATTTACTGAATTTCCATTATTGACAATTAATATATTGTCCAATTGACTACTGTACACTTTTTAACCCTTATCCTCGAGTGGCCCCTGGGCATTGATAAGTGGTGATGCTTATGTAAAAAAAAATAAAATATAGGCAAAGTTTAAACAGTTTTGTGAGTATGGGAGCTACTTTCAATTGAATTTTTTTGACTCGGATGCCGTCGGAGCCAGTTGCTTTAATGGGATGAAGATTTATGATAAGCTTGGCAACATCACAGATATTTGTATGTCGCATAGCGTGTTTTCATCCATAGGAGGAAATACAGAGGTAGGTGGCATTGGTCGCAAAGGGTCGCAAATTTGTTGCAAAGTTCTTGGCAAAAAGTTTGGCTTTGTCAGATTCTGGCGAGATTACTTCAGATGCATTGATAAAGGTTTGGATAAAGGACCCACCTATGTTCAGGGCCCTGTTTGTTATTCGCCAAAATTGGTAGGAACCAAGCCGCTGCGCAGCTTCTTTTACTTGGCGTATTTAGTATACTAATCCCTCGCATGTTTTATTACTCTTTTACAGTAGTTGCTTTAAGCCCTATCGGTAGCTATAGTTTCATAACAACTATACTGTTGATACCAATGAAAATAGTGATTACTGTGTGCAATGGCAGCAACACATTCTGGAGTGAACTACGGTTGACTGTTTAGCTTTTGCTGGAATTTCTTAAATGCTATGAAGTGTTCTATACTGACAATAAATCATTCCATCAAGTCTTAAACTATAGACAGCACGTTATTTTTTTTACATGGAATGCATGTATATATCTAATATAAATATTCGGAAGTTATCCCAGTAAGCCATAGAGTATCGATATGCAGTACGATGGAGAGGTGCATCTATCCTCCAACAAGAACATCTCGAGAAATTAAAAGGACAGAGAACCCACATGGGGTGAAAAATCAGGAATAATTTCAACCACTTTTTATATAAACAAGCATTTAGCCATTTGTCCCCTAAAAAAAGGGGGAATTTTAACCACTTATGACTAAATGGCGTTTTAAAATCTTTTAATATAAATAGAAATTCAGCCATTATTACTGCCAATAGAGCCGAAATGTAAACGAATCTTATGAGGGAGACGAACAGTTTGAAGACGAAACATATTATTATTAAGTTTGGTGCAAAAATAATGTCGTTTTTATATATATATATATATATATATATATATATATATATATATATATATATAGTTGAACGTAACGACATTAGTTTTGCACTAACCTAATACTTCCCCTTATAATCCTAAATGCAATGGCAAGGTCCAAGTTAACGGATAAAGATAGGGATAATTGGGATATTTACCTAACAGGCATTGTAAAAGGAGACAGCAGAATTCTCACCATACTACATGATATTGGAGCGATATGCGTTTTGATAATGACTCGGATGAATATATGTCATAGAACAACAACATAATACATTTTTACAAACTGGAAAGCGGATGAGGCGGGTAGAGATAAAAAGAAATACGTCCATCTATAAGGACCGAGAGGACGTAGACTTAGATGTACCGTGCCCATTTACGACATCGAAAATTAGTTATGAAAGAAAAAAGCGTCGTTCCTTAATCATATTAGATTAATTAGTCGAGAAAGGGAGAGGGGCACATTCAGCTTATCTGATAACTCAGCGAGTGGACACACCCAGAGTTAGTCAAGATTATATGATTAACAAAGCGAGCAACCTCTGAAATTGATTCAAATCTGTCATTTACTCGCTCCAGATTCAGTTAATTTCCATTTGGAGTTGCCTGTTTGCATGTCAAAGGAAGAACAAACACGAGATGCGCCTACCTCGCAACCAGATTCAGAGGAGTGGAATCCTTTCAAAGATCTGTTTAGAGGGGGGCTCTGGCATCACCCAGAGAACGGTGATGTGGGGATCATTCTTCTGAATTTTCTACACTCCAGAACTGCAGTGTAGATAAATACACTTGGAGATAGTGTACCTTTCTCAGTCAGTTTTCAGGTAGAAAAAGGTTTATGTGGTAGAGAAATATTAGTAGGGAAAAAGCCTGGGAGAACTATAAGGGCCATCCCCGGCCCAGCCACCGGCCCCGCCCCTGATCATTATCAGATTACAGATGGAGTGTTCGGCTTTTTGTAGTCTATAGCCCTTCCACACTATTAGCAGGCAAAGGAGATATTAATAGATCTAAGACTATTTCTTAGCAATGGCGAATATTTCTTCGAGTCAGTAGACGAACCTATGGAGACAGTAAGTGAGGTATCTTATTTGAACCTGAGTAAATTCCCCATTGTCGAAAGCTGTAGTAAAAATAGATTTACTAATACTAGTGAGGTAGAAAGGGTATAACATAAAGGGCTTAGTGGAGCAGGAACCCAACAATTATGCTGATTTGGTTTTCAGTTGGAGTAAATGTTCTAATAATAGTCATAATGGTAATAATTCAATTGAAACAATACCGGACAGATTTCTGAGAGAAAATTTTTTATTAAATTTAAAAAATCATTCTAGCGATAGGCGTCAGGATCGAGTAATGGTGAACAAAATGGCGTGGAGGAAGGCCTAAGTGCTCACCGACAGAAAACCTTGGTACAGTCTGAGTAACGGCTTGGATTCATCCTAGTACAAGGAACGGCGGACAAATAAGAGGATTGTATGTATATGCAGTGAAGAGATATTTTATCTTTGTGTTTTAAAAAGAAATTAGAAAGACAATAAAAAGAGGCAATCAGAAAAACAGAAAACGGAGTCGTCTTGATTAAAACCAACATTGCTTATGTATTGTAAAAAAGGAACTGCTTAAATGTTGTATTTTATTACTTTTCATGTGGAGACTACTTCTGTTCTTTTTCTGTATATAATTTCATAGGGACTTTATTTTTATCGGTTGTTACACACAAAAAGAAAAGACAATCAAAAAGAAAAAGAAGATACTTATAATTTTTATACGTTGGAATTATATATTTTTAGAGTGTGAGTTTTATTGTCTTGATTTATATCGTTATTATGTGTTGCTAAAAATAGAACAATGCAGATATGTTTTGGTAAAATGTCATGCGTTTTTGTTAATAATCTATATCTGTATATATATATATATATATATATATATATATATATATATAAAAGTGACAGTGTCTGTGTGTGTGTCTGTGTACATTTCCCCACGCAATAACTCTGTCAATTTTTAGTCTACAGACTCGAAATTTGATATACAGGTTACTGAGATTTGGGAAAATCGATGTGATCGAGTTTTGGCCTGAAATTTTGCCATTAAGGGGTCAAAGTTCAACGATTTGACGTTTGAGAACTCTACCAAACTCCTCCGACAATTTTGAGTCTACGCACTTGAAATTTTAGATACAGGTTCCTTGGACATGGATCTAACTTAATAACTCGATTTGAGCCGAAAACAATACATTTTAAGGGGTCAGAATAGGGGTCAAAGTTTCAAAAAAATGTAACTCTGCGGTCTCTTCCAAATTACTCAGACAATTTCTAGTCTACATATTCGAAATTTTACATAAAGGGTATTCAGAGGTAGGGCAAGCTTTTTCATCAGTTTCGGTCGAAAATTTTTAGTTACCTATATATAAATGTATGTATGTATGTCTGTTTGCATGTCTGCCTTAAACTTTCAATAGAGGCGACAGATTTTACCAAGATTAGTATCGTTTTAAAGTTCGATTTTTCATAATACAAATATCGAAAAATTGGCTAAAAACATTAATATCTTCCCCTTAAATTAGGCACTCATCTACAGGGGGGGTCACTTTTTTCGCCGATATTTTTTAAAGTTATCCTCTCCTTTAGCCAGCCTTAATTTAAAAAATGTTGCTTCCGGTTTGGCGGTGGTCGTAACAGCATAAACGTTCGGTTTTACCTCATTCTTTTCCTCCTTTTCGGTACGAGTTCGAGCCTGCCTTCCTACTACCACATTTTTTTGTTTTTTGCTCAGCATACACCTCCAAACACCCGGGCAACGCCAGGAACTCATTGCTAGTATCTATAAAAGTGAACGTGTCTGTGTGTCTGTCTGTGTGTCTATGTATCTGTCTGTCTGTGTACATTTCCCTAAGCAAAAATAAAAAAAAACGGACATTTTTTTTTAATTTAAACCCTATTATGACCCCTTAAAATTTATTGCTTTGGGCTCAAATCAAGTTATTAACTTAGATCCATGTCCAAGAAATCTATATCCAAACTTTCAAGTGTGTAGACCCCAAATTGTCGGAGAAGTTTGGTAGATTTCTCAAAGGTCAAATCGTTGAACTTTGACCCGATAGCAGCCAAATTTCTGGCCGAAAACCGATCACATAGATTGTCCAAAATCTCAGTACCCTGTGTATCAAATTTCGAGTCATTTTATAAGAACTTCACATATATATGACGTACGTCTTTTACTTGTCCATAGTAAATTGACAGAATATTGCGTGGGGGAATGTACACAGACAGACACACAGACAAACACACAGACACGTTCATTTTTATATATAGATGTAATACTAGCGGGGGGGTCGTAAAATACGCTTAAATATGATATTTAAATTTTTCCAGATTTCGTATATATTATTAATGAATCGTAATTTCAAAAGTAAAATTAAAAAAATATTTAGCTGCCTTCAGCTAGAATTGAAACCAAAAGCAAAACTGCAGCATTCAAAGATGGGGACGTTACCACTGTACTAACGTGACAAGCATATTAATTTATTACAAATAAGCTAAGATGAATGTTCAAAATGTAAAACGATTTTTTCCATTTTAACTTTGTTTTGACCCCCTTAAAAACTATTTTAACCAGCTAAAGACCCATAGCAGAACGGTCGATAAAAATCCAGTCATTTGAGGCCCCTAGCGCCGATCTGCGGCTTTTAGTTTCGGAGAGATAGAGTTTGAAAATATGGAGACAGAAAGGCAAACAGACAGACATGGTGAGTTTTATAGATTAGATGAATGTATGGACTGTATATAATTTATGATAATATGACGTTCGTTTTTGTAATTTATTCGAGAGAATTGAGCAAGGGAAATAGGTGGTACTATGGTCAACCTCCCCACCCAACACCCAGAGCTTAACTGATTTACTTTAAGTACTCATCTTGTGTTATTTATCGTGGCGCGATCACGAAAGTGATTGGGCTGCACTTTGGCAACTATTTGTGTGGTATCAGTCGAGGTTTATGCCTTTTCTTTTTTCTTTTTCACGAGGGAACAATTGATTAATTTCTTGGAGTTTTTATTATTATTATTATTATTATTATTTATCAAAAGAAAATATTACAAGCAATAGAGAGTACATTAATGAAAATATTCTCATTTTAACGTAGCAGAATGTTTTGCTAATTATTCCTAAGGGACAAAGATAAAATTAAAAAGAAAACAAACCGTTCCGTTTTTATGCTATTAGATCATATTTCATAGTGAAAATAGCGAAACGTGCATCTCTGCAACTGATAGATGCATATGTGGGGAAATAAGTATAGGTTTTGCAAGTGTTAAACTTGAATTCTTACATTTGTGTTAAAAAAAGCTATTAGTTCGATGATGGAAGTCATTGTTCTACAAGATACATAACGCATTTTATAGCGTATTTTATAGCGTATTTAATAACGCATTTTATAGCGTATTTTATAACGCATTTTATAGCGTATTTTATAACGCATTTATAGCGTATTTTATAGCGTATTTTATAACGCATTTTATAGCGTATTTTATAACGCATTTTATAGCGTATTTTATAACGCATTTTATAACGCATTTTATAGCGTATTTTATAACGCATTTTATAGCGTATTTTATAACGCATTTTATAACGCATTTTATAACGCATTTTATAGCGTATTTTATAACGCATTTTATAGCGTATTTTATAACGCATTTTATAGCGTATTTTATAGCGTATTTTATAACGCATTATATAGCGTATTTTATAACGCATTTTATAACGCATTTTATAGCGTATTTTATAACGCATTTTATAGCGTATTTTATAGCTTATTTTTAATGCATTTTATAGCGTATTTTATAACGCATTTGATATCGTATTTTACAGCGCATTTTATAGCGTAGTTTATAGCGTATTTTATAACGCATTATATAGCGTATTTTATAGCGTATTCTATAGGGTATTCATGTACTGGTTTAAAAAGATATATATTAAGGGAATTTAGAAAAAACATCATTCCGACTTTATGTCATTGGATACTCTTATGACTGTTTATTATGAATTCCTATCAACATGGTATTCATAAGTAATTAATTTTCTTCGATTTATGCGTTAATTGTCTGTGACCTGAAGGAAAGACGCTAGCTCACACAATTAAGTGTGGTTTGAATCTCCCAATGAATGGTAATTATTACTCCTACACTGATGATTGCATAAGCATCAAACAATAATTTCTATATGTATCAATTTTTCTATTTATTTTAAAATATTATATATATACAATTAAAAAAAACGCAGATCAGCTTGCTTGCTTGCTTGGGCGTTTAAATCGTCCATCCGGTTTCTGACTTCCGGTTTCACAAAAATCGCCTGCTTAAATATTTCCTGGCCGCCCTGTTTTAAGTCTAATATTAAAAGCCACTGCTACTATTTAAAGCATACACAAGGTAAACATTATTTATTTTGTCTTAACTTAATTGAACGTGTTTCCTTACAAATAAATTTTACAAGTTAAAAACAAACACATTTGATTATAGATATACACTATATAACTATAATCA
Source organism: Euprymna scolopes (assembly GCF_053919585.1). Lineage (NCBI taxonomy): Eukaryota > Metazoa > Mollusca > Cephalopoda > Sepiida > Sepiolidae > Euprymna > Euprymna scolopes. The sequence goes on along the minus strand of NC_136490.1, from coordinate 142,547,333 downwards.
TATGTATAATCATGTTTACTGTTTTTTAGTAGCGCTCCTATGCTTTCTGATGATTTTGTTCAGACCTTATTTAAAAATATATTCCCTTTATGGAGAGGGGGCGGTAGAAACTTGTTTTTAGTAGTGCTTTAAGTAGAGCCTCCTTAATTCTAATTAGTGCTTTTAGTAGTGCTCTGGGTTTGTTTGGTTTTTTTTTAATTTTATTTTTTCATTCATCACTTAAAAAATGTTTTCTCAAGACAGTAAAAGACAATATAATCTCAAAATCCGTTTTTATTTTGAACATTTATTATCTTACCCTTTAAGGGCCCTTTAAGGGGCAACGAGCAGACTAGTATATATTACCAAGCAAAGTATGTGTACACTCAACCCCCTTTCTTATTTCTCGTCTTCAAAGTGTTAATTTTTATTAAATAAAAATACTGACACGTTTTGAAGGGAAGATGAGTCGAGTTATTTTCAGATTACCTTCATTCCATGTTGATCTGCAGGAAACTGATGAGGGACAAAAATTTACGAAACGTGTGTACTTTTGGTTGATTTTGTATTGAGTAGGCCTCAGTAGCAAACGATTGTGATGCTTAACTTGTTTCGTGATAAATAATTCATTTACTATGGAAAAGTAAAAGACGTACGTCATGTATGTGTAAAGTTCGTATAAAATGAGCGATTTTTTTTCCCAACGGAAGCAAGACCTGTGAACACAAATGCTTTCAAGAAGTCGATTAGTCTCAGCCATGACAACATGTACAGGCTGTATCCTACAGAAGTCGGCAGTGCGCGCCACCTGATATCCAGTTGTAAAGATCTGCTGAAGGGACAGCTTCTCAACAATGCGACACAATATGGTAAGTAAATATCTCTATTGGAACACCTATGAAACATTTATTATCGAATGCATCAGCAAGTCATGGAAACATGGACCAAAAATATCAGTTGAAAATAAGTTCCCTCCACTTCCTACAGCTATGCAATTAGAAAACAAGCCTGGCATAATGATATGACACAATATAAGGAAAGAAGCCACCTTAGTAGAAGTTATTGCTGCCAATAATGTTGGTCCAAACAAAGGTGAAAGAGAGAAGATGACGAAATATTCAGGTTTTATGTTCGGCAAGAAAGGAAACTAGAATCTTAAAATGATCTCTATCATTCTAGGAGTTATAAGAGCAACCGGATTCATGATAAATAATTTCAAAAACTACCTAGTAAATATACCCAGTGAACAGAGTGCAACAGAGGTACAAAATGAAGACAGAATTTTAAAAAGATGTCTCGGAGCAAATGCATGAGGTAAAGCCTTATCGCCAGTTAGAAAAATATCATAAGAAAATATAAAAGTGAGTACAGATCTCAATGGGAGACCTACAGTGGGCCAGGTTATCTCAATATTACATAAGAATCTTTCACTTAGTGATACAAGCACCAAAATCGGCACAAATGACGTTCAGAACATACATTTTAAGAAAAGAACGTTAGCCATTAGAAAATTCAAGGTGGTTGCCAGTTTTCAAAATGGCTGCAGAAGCAAACCTGACAAATTTCAATTTTTGTTTTTATATCACCAAGTGAAAGATTGTTTCAGCAATCTGCCCCACTACTAGTAAAGAATATATTGCATTAGACCGTATTACAAGTGCAGGAATATTTTCTGCATAAGTTCACATGTGGACAATCTTTAGAGGCATTCAGGGGTGGATTGACCATTTAAAAATAGAATAGTCGGGAACATCAGTGCATTAGTGATAATGACCGAGGCTAATCAAATTAGCTAAGAAGTGTGAAAGTGAGATGACTGACATCGTGAGAGAATCAGTTTAGCAGAGTTCAAAACACGGTGCTCAAGACCTTCTACTCGTCGCCTATTGTAAAGCTTTGTTAAACTCGTAAGCATCAAACCTGTTCGAGTGTCAACGATAGAGAATTTTGAACTCCTGTGATGTTTCATAATCGAGTTTGAGTTGCAACATCAGAAGAAGCCTCACGGATTTCTTTTTCTGGGGAAACATTGAAGAGAAATAAGAAGAACAAGAAGAATATAGAGCGATACAGCCACGCACAGAAATACCGAATTACCACGGAAGTTAAAAAAAATGTTGCGAAGAAATATGCTATAGATATTCTAGGTATTATTTTCTTTCGCCGCACGGCATGAAGATGTAACACAATCTCGACAGGTGGGTGAGAGTAAAGACCCTAAAAAGAAAACACACAGGCCTATTAAAACTGCCTATACATCCCGTTCGGCATTACCCAGTAAGCAATAAACTTACTCCACACGAAAGATGGAAAACAGTGGCCTGTGAGGGTGGACCCCCTAGAACTTCACAACACATCAGACTTTCCTCGGTAACCAGAATTGGATCAGAGGTAATCACAGATTAGAGTCTGACACATTGCTAGGTTTGTAAAGATTCTATAGAGAAATTTATGTTGCTACTCAAGAAATACACATACATAAATGGAGGTCATGGCGAACACATGCTCTAGAATAAAAAAAAACAAAAAACAATGTCTCTCATGTTTGGATGAACGCAATAAAAGTTTTGGCTGAAGCTTATTTAGTTCTAGTTTAGGTTGAGCCCTCCAGAAATTCTATTTGCTAACTATTATAAATGTAAATGCAAAATATTTGTACAAACAAATGGAGCACTCTTCGGAAGTTGAAAATGTTAACATAAAATATTAAGACCTCGCTTTCTTACAGAAGGTATCTGAAAACTGACTGATAATTGAGATACTTGATTGACTCGCTACCCATAAGATCCGTGATACAGTGAGAAAGTGTGTGTGTGAATGACTATAAACAAAAACTATATATATATATATATATATATATGAATTTATATTAAAACATATCTAATTTTAAGATATATATCCTTCATAACATCGTCCAAATTGTTTTAAATAACAAGCTCATCAAGTTATGTTATCAGCTTGAGAATATATATATATATACTGGTTGATTGAATCCTAACGAAGAATGAAAATATCAGCCACAATTATAATTTCTTTTATTTATTTATTTTTTTCGCGAACGCGTATATTTGTTTCTTTTCGTATTACGTTTGTTTCGTAACTCCTAACGAAAACTATAATCTCTGGTTTAATAGGTTGCTCTTTAGCGACAATCATTTATTAATAAAAAAGATGGCACGCACACAATTCTAAAATACAAACTACGAAAGATTAGAAAAACGTAAAATCAAGAACGCAAAAATTCTCACTTTAAAGATGGCAATCAAAAAATAAAAAAATACGCCCAAGTTGGAGAGGAAAGTCACTGGAAACTTTTCAAACCTATTCTACTTAAACATTGTGTGGTATGTAGACGTACCTTAGGTAAAGAAGTTTCTTTTTCTGGAACGAACATTGATACTGTATCGAATCGGTAAAACTAGAGTAGGTTAGCTTCGTTTTCCCTTTTATTTTTTAACACAGCTAGTCTATGCATAGCGTCATTGGGTCCATTTTATTTTCGTTCCTACAAACCCTGTGTTTATTTTTTTTTACCCAGGTTTTATATTTGATAATCCCTATTTCCGACCTTAATTATGTGACAGATTGCTGTGTCATCAGAAATGGACCCTACTTTCTATGTTTTTGAATAAAGTCAGTTTTAAGGTACCTACATCCTTTTTCGACTGGCAACATTGGTGATCGACCACATGCCATTAGTGTGGGTTCTTTATAATTCCATTGTAAATGCACCATTCATAACAGTTTACAGTTTGAATATGGCAGGAAAAACCTACGTAAAGAGATGAAACTATCCAAGAAGCTGCGAGGAACATGAAACACTGACAATAGTACAATCGTATAATGTCAATAATTATTTTATTTTTACCTGAATTCTGAAGCGGCACTCATCCTAATCGTGTTGAACAGGCTTCATTGCAGGAGGGAAGTTTCTGTGGCATATTAAATTTACAAACGGTCCTTCCTTCGAAATGGCGACATAATGTTTTTACAATCCTTGAACAGAGGTATCGACGTGCACCTGCATAAAGCCCCTGGATTAAAAAAAATAACCACTTTTATGATACTGATCAAGCTCAGCGTTTCTTAACTTCAGTGATTTAACGGAAACCGGGCTATTAACGTGATTATGCCGTGTATCTATCCATATATCTATGAAAGTCAGAATGTATGTGAGGACAATTCTAAACCTATATGCTCGATGTATTTTTGATCTACAAACTTGAAATTTGGTATATAGGGTATTAAGACATGTGGTAAACGTTTTAATCCGAAGTAAACTGCCGCTAAAGAAAAAAACATTGAAACATTGGTACTTTGGAGGTCATCAGTTTTTATTTGTTTCTCAACTCTTTCACGAGGTTTAAAAACACGTTTTAAAGACGTGGCAAGCTGATCTAATCGTACTCGATTTCTGTCTTTAGATTTTGGTATCAATCTCGGCTCGAGTATTGTTTTAAAATTGAAAGAGGTGAACTATTTAGAAAAAAAACCATAATACTCACATGCACATGTCTCATTTTCTTTCCATTTTTTACTGCATTTTTTAAGGAATTTAAGGTTTCGTTAAATACTGGGAAACCCCGCGTACATCTCCTAGAATATACAGTATTCTAGGAACAAGATTATTTTTTCTGTATGCAATGGAAAAGAAACCTCGAGAAATTAGAATAAAATATGAAAACGGAGTAAATATGATTGCAAATCTTAGAGTGCGTAAAGAAACCATGATAACGAGTGAACATCAATTAACCGCCGATTAGTTGAATTAGAAAAAACAATTAAAATAGAATAATATTACTCGCGTACCAGGGAACTTAAACAGTTAGAAATCTCGTAACGAGCTTCCCTACACACAGGAGTTAGTACCACGTGCCTCAGTTAAAAAGAATCGTGAAAGGCAAGGCCAATTAAGAGATCAAGGGGCTGAGTATCAAGAAACGTTCACAGGAATTGTGCAGAGGATTTTGAAATATATTAAGGTTTGCTCCCATAAAAATCTTAGAGATGGCAATGTTTTTGTTCATGAGAATCCAATAGTAAACTGCTGTTGTGATAATGCATGATTATTTACATGCTTATCTAAAGAGGCGATGCCTGCTGTAAGTCTGTGGTAACTTATTCTCAATCAGACTCCAAGTAATATTAATTATTTCCAGTGAAGCATCATTAACAGAGACCCGAGACGAAGTGTAAACAGGGGGAGACACGACTTGTTATATCTAGATCCAAAGATCCTGAAAAATGGTAAAAGGCAAGTAAAAGAACATAGCCATGGTAGGATCAAACCTATCAAACCAAGAAAGTATACGACAGTATCACCTACGCATGGATAATTGAATGTTTAAAAATGCAAAAGATCTCCGACAAGATTATCAAATTTATTAAGAAAGCAATGGAAACATGGAGACTGAAACCAATAGCTGGAGGACAACACCTGTTTGATGTAAGAAATAAGAGACGCATCTTCTGAGGAGACTCGCCATCACACCTACAGTTATCATAACCATGGTGCGATTCACCTGTGTGCTTAGGAACTGTGGCTGGATACAAGTTTACAAACACAGGACAAAAAATAAACCACCGCATGATCTATAACTAAAAGCTATTTGCAAAAGACAAAAAATACATTTAAATAGTTTATAAACACAATTAGAATATATAGTAAGGACTACTAAAACAAGACGATATAAAAGCGCTCGGTGAACATGAGACTTGGACATATTTAGGAGTCTTGACAGAAGACACCATTAAATCTGCAGAAATGAGTTGTCAGGCATGTTTAGTTTCAGAACAATGTCATATGGTTAGTTGTTCTACACAAGTCCCGGGGTGATTGGTTCTCAGTAGACAGAACAGTTTCCTATGGTTAGTTGTTCTACACAAATCCTGGAGGTGACTGGTTCTCAGTAGACAGAACAGTTTCCTATGGTTAGTTGTTCTACACAAGTCCCGGGGGTGATTGGTTCTCAGTAGACAGTTCTTGAGCTGGAAGCCACAGAACAAAAGATTATTCCCCTGTTGACACGAAGAACACATATGCGAAGTTGCTATAGAAAAGGTTTAATTTTTATGGAGCAATTCTGGTTTCTGATTTGTTGGTAGCGGAACGTGAATTAATTTGATTCGTCAGTTCCTAGCAGCATCGTTTATAAATAGAATCTTCCAACTGTGAGGGGCCATACCCCCTCATTAGCTCAAACATATTGCAACAAAAGGGAAGATCGGAAAAGATTACATGAGAAGAACAAGAAAACTCTTAGAAACAAAACTATATAGTGGAAATCTAATTAAAGGACTATATACCTGGGCAGTATACCTAATAAAGTACTCTTGGCCATTCCAAGACTGGACTAAAGAACAAATTATGCAACTTGATTAGAAGATGAGGAACTAATGACAATGCAAAGTGCATTATATCAGGAAGATTATACTGACTTTACATTAAAAAGACTGGTAAGTGTGGAAGATTGTATAGAAGACATAACAAAAGAATTGAAAATGTAAATAACTAGGAGCACAGAAAGATTGATCCCCTATGCGTTAAGAAGAAAATTACAGGGAGCGATGAAATACAAAAGAAAAAGACAAGAAAAGTAGGAAGGGAAGTGGTACATGGATGATTCATAAGAATGACAAGAAAAGAAAATCACAAAATAATCTGGAAATAATTAGGAAAATGGCATATGAACAGAAAAGCAACAACTCTACGGACAACTGCACTGAAAAACGCGATGAAAACTGAATGATGATGATGATGATGATGATGATGATGATGATGATGATGATGATGGGAACTAATCACATTAAAACTAAAATATATAAAACAAATGGAAACTCTAAGTGTAGACTCTGCGAATAAAAGGATGTAATGGTAAACAACATAACTGAATGCAACAAAATAAATAATTAAAAAAAAAGAATATAAAGGCAGGCATAACTGCGTGAGGGAAAGTTAGACATTGAGAACTCTGCAAAAGACTGCAAATCGAACATGAGGAAAAATAGTACAATCACAAACTAGAGACAGTACTGGAAAACGAAAATCATAAAATCCCTTTAGAACATGAGGGTACAAACAACTAAACGAACCCAAGCACGGATGTCAAAATATTTAACAAGAAGGAAGGAAACTGCCAATGGTACAGCTTGCCGAAAGAAAAAAAAGCATGCAGAAAACCAATATAATAGCAATAAGTGTACGAGTACTGTGAATAGTCCCAATAAACATGGATAAAAGACCAGGGAAAATTGGAATCAAGTGGTAGACAGAAAATATACAATAGATGATAATGCTGAAGATAACAAAAGAAAAAAAAGCACTTGCATAAATCAGAAAACTAATCCACATGAGCTGATCGGCCGTATGAAAATTGCAATAGAAGTAAAACAAAAATATAAAACAAAAATCTTACATAGTACAAAGAAAAATAAAATTATAAAATAGATTATTAACTACGCCCCCCCCCCCATTTTTAATATTGGCATCGATTGGTGCCACATGAAATGAAAGGGTTAAAGGGGGTTAAAGTATCGATGTAAAAAAGCGTTACTCAAATATCCACTGGATAATTATGGGGAGGACTAGAGTGTTGGGGAGATTCGTTGCCACCTAAATTCCATGACGCATCGCTTATATATATATATATATATATATATATATATATATATATATATATATATATATATAAATATATATAATTTATTTATACAAACATTGATGGCTACATATGTGCATACATATTTCTGTAATCACCCGCGTTGGGAGCTTACGTCTTCAGGCTAAGAATTATCGTCGAGAACTTCATATACCTGCTCTGTTTACTTATTGAGCACTCTTTGGTAGACACATGTTGTTTCATTGGATGTACTTCTAGGAAACTAAACTCTAATGGCTGAATATATATATATATATATATATATATATATATATATATATATATATATATATATATATATATATATATATATATATAGTTATCCACATACTGCTTCCAGTGCGGCTTGACTAGCACCTTTTCCTAGTCGGAAACTGAACCTAAAACCATTGCATTGATAGCCGGCTGTTGTACCCATCGACCTATGAGAGAGGCGCTCGTAAATATATATATATGTCAATTTTAAACAAACATACGCCCACCACTGTCATAGTGTTCAAGCCGCTTGTTTTTGTTTAAAAACAGCGAACCTCGCATTTATAGCAATTTAAGTAGTTGTTGGGATTCATTTACGACGGTTGGTGAGAGGAGGGCTTAATATATATATATATATATATATATATATATATATATATATATATATATATATATATATATATATAAGCGTATTTTACGACCGGGCAAAGCCCACACACCCGCTAGCATATATATATATATATATATATATATATATATATATATATATATATATATATATATATATGCTATCGGGGTTGGGGGGAACCTCGCATTTATAGTCATTTAAGTAGTTGTTGGGATTCATTTACGACGGTTGGTGGGAGGAGGGCTTAATATATATATATATATATATATATATATATATATATATATATATAAGCGTATTTTACGACCGGGCAAAGCCCACACACCCGCTAGCATATATATATATATATATATATATATATATATATATATATATATATATATATTAATTTATAAAATATATATGGCGATTAAGCTACACTGAATATTCTGCGTTTCATCCACTGTAGGATTCGTCAGGCTTAATCCTACAGTGGATGAAACGCAGAATATTCAGTGTAGCTTAATCGCCATGTATATTTTATAAATTACTAACTAGCTCTACCTACGTATTGAGCACTTTTGAAGTAAATACTTAAAGTTTACGCATAAATCTATACTTTCGTATATTAAATTTGTGTGAGTAAATGAAGTAGTTATATATATATATATATATATATATATATATATATATATATATATATATATATATATGCTATCGGGCGTTGGGGCTTTGTCCGGTCGTAAAATATACTTAAATATGATATTTTAATTTGTCCCTATTTCGTATGTATTATTATAGAGACATGATTTCAAAAATAAAAAAAAACTATTTGGATGCCATCAACTAGGATCGAAACCGAAAGCAAAACTGTAGCATCCAAAGCTATTAACGTTACCACTAGACTAACGTGACACGCAGATGAGCGGATTAAAAATTAAAAATAAACTAAGATGAATGTACAAAAATGTATAACGATTTTTTCAATTTTGACTCCTTTTTGCCCCCTTAAAACCATTTTAACCGGCTCTTTATAAAGGAACAGCCTATAAAAAATATAATCATTCATGTAACCTAGCGCTGCTCTGCTATATTTAGTTTCGGAAGTTATAGAGTTTGAAAATATGGAGACAAACGGGCAGACAGACATATAGCATTCGTATATTATATATATACATATGTGTGTGTGTATTTGTGTGTGCATTTGTGTTTGTATCTGTGTGTGCTATAAACAAAGCGACCATTTTGAACAAAGCTTCTATGCGTAAAATAAGGTAATGTTTGCTATATTTAGTTCATTCTAGATGTATTTAACGTATTTTAATTCGTCAGTTCCTAGCAGATCGTTTATAAATAGAATCTTCCGACTGTGCGGGATCATACCTCAAAAATATTGCAACAGTGACATAGGACGGCTGGTAATTTTTCATGAAAATTCAGATTCGATGTTGGTGAAATCATATATCAATTGGGAAGTATTCATAAAAGTTTAGCCTTATTGGAGTATTTAAAGGCTTGTTAAAGCAAAACATCACATGTCAAAATCCAAGTATTTCAGATTTCCATTAAAATTGATCCATATCTAGTAGAGACTTAAAAAAGATCCCTTTTGTCCATTGTTTCTTTTTTTTTCTAATTTTATTTTAATCATTTTTAATTTGTCTTTTATCTTGTTATTGTTTTCCTTTTCTTTTTCTGTTTTCTATTTCCACAGTGAATAAACATTTTTAAATATCATTACATTTCTCCTCTTTTTGATTTAAACCGAATAAGAATTCCGCATAAGTCTATTTTGTTTTGCTATTTGCTTTGACAGTGAGAAATGTACGATTCAAAATCGGTGTGGTCTCCCACCGTCAGCCATCTTGAAATATGTCCCGTGAGAAATAGACATTATGATAACATTCAAAATGTTCATTGAAAAAACATTGTTGCTGGATAGAGTGCAGTGACAATTATATAAAAAAAACAGACCTGATAGAAAAATTATCAGAGCGAACACACACTTAGTATCTATATTCATAATATGTAATCTGTGTATTAATAAAACTATTAGAAATTCTTTCATGTATATGTGCGTATTTCTCGCGAGAGTAAATTTGTTGAATGCTGATCGACTTAATGTTACTAAGTATATCTTCGAAAATTAAATTGAGACGAAAGTTATAACAAAATTCACTTTCATTGTATAGCATTCTCGCTGTTTAACATTTCTATACTTATAAAATAGAGTATTTATCTGTGTAACTTCGGTTTTATAGGAAAATAAGAAAATACTTAATAAACACAATTCATACGTTTACTACTTACAGTTCCGATAGACGTGTTTCCAGTCAACAATATAGACATCTTGGCGATGTGAGATTCCTAAAGATTAACCCCTGTCATGGACGTGCGTCAGATGCAGAGAGGCGTCATTAGATTTCGTCAATGCAATAAACAAAATTGAACCGATCAACATTCATCGGTGCCTGATGAACGTTTACACAGCCGACGCAACTGATGTGGGCACAGGCAGATGGTTCGTTGATTTCAAAATGGCGATAGAAATGTAATTGACAAAGTGCGCTTCGGACGCACATGCATATCGTTGTCAAAAGGGTTATGAGAATGGTGGTGCCTATTTAGAAAAATAAATTTTGTAGCTCAAAAGGTAACTCGTTTTAATGGTACCAATCTCGGCGTCGTAGCTTTTCAACTTTTTTTTTTTTTTTTGTTAGAACGCATCACTTTTGGAACGCCGTCGTAAACTATTAAGTAATATGAATTAATTATTCAATCCTTTTCGCCGTTATTCTTAAATACACAATGTTTTTTTAATTAAATGTTACAATGTATTTAAAAATCTATTTTTGTAATTTAGAATGGTTAAGACAAAGAAACTTTTCTGTTTGCTTTTTGGTGTCAAATGTAATAGTTACTATACCTATCACCATTTGTTTAAAAATTAACATATCCATTTAAACAGACAATTAAACAGACAAATAACAGAATATCTATAAAACCATAGAAACATTATGATCTTTCTAAAGAAAAAAATCTAATTTATAAACCTCACTCACTGTCTGTTTGTCTGTCTGTGTCCATATTTTCAAATTTTATCTCTTTCGAAACTGAAAATCGAAAAAAGGCACTAGCGGCCTCAAATGATTGGATTTTTTATAGACTGTTTCTTATGGGTCTTTAGCCGTTAAAATGAATTTTAAGGGGTCAAAAAGGGGTCAAAATTGAAAAAAAAAACAATCGTTATACATTTTGTACATTCATCTTTGTTTATTTTTAATCAATTCATTTGCGTGTCACGTTGGTACAGTGGTAACGTCATCAGCTTCAAATGCTACAGTCTTGCAACTGGTTTCGATTCTAGCTGATGGCACTCAAATATGTTTATTTTATTTTTTTTTTTACTTTTGCACTCACATTTCTATAATAATATCTACGAGATTTGGGCAAATTAAAATATCATATTTAAGCGTATTTTACGACCGGGCAAAGACGCCCCTTCCCGCTAGTAAATGTTGTTATGAGATTTTAATTTTGTAATATTATTTATAGAAAATACTGGGACTAGCAACATCACGTCTATGAGAAAGAGTTTGTAGAGAAGCCTTGAGCCAATTAAATTATACATACAATTTTGCACCTTATACAGTTTTGTTTCGATGCGTGAATGTATTTTGGTTTCATCGGGGTTATTAAAGACGCAAGTGGGAAAATGAAAGTACATAAGTTTATTTGAAATCTTTCTCCTTCCGAAACCCAGCTGTTAATCACTTTCGCAGAACTTTTATAAGCTGACATTGATGGATGGATCGGTTTTAAATTTCTGGGTTTGTTATGTTTATTTTTAGCTTTTTTTTTTAAACATTTGCGGGGAGTTTTGTCCTCGAAAACCGTAATTGTTTTACAAGTACTTTAATGAAATGTGCTCCGGTGAACTCATTGCAATTGCCTCCCCTTGACGAACATACTTCTTATTAACTTGACCAGCAGCAAAATCTCACCCTTTACTTGGAGGTACCTTGGTGTATATAAGCTTTCTACTCTAATAGTTTCTTTTCTCGGATTATTAGATGTTGCCAAATCAAACGTAAACAGGCATCTCGTTGCACAACTTACCACACTCTCCTGTTAGACCCGATCCCAAATAGTTCGTCCCAAATACCAATAAACATTGTGTGGGGTAAAAAAAAGTTGGAAAAGTTGTATCGGCGCGACAGATTTCGTAGATTTTAATTTAAAATTGTCGTAGATTCTTGAAAATTTACTATGTTATTGCTACATATCTTATGAGATAATTGACCAATTTTAATGATTTCAGGTTCAAAGGAACCGCTACAGCAGGAATTGAAATACATCCTACTAAAATTTTATTGTCACAGCTGGTGAATTTAAGAATCGCAATCTGGACGTTAGGACACTTCATAAGAACGATATGCCAGAATATGCTCTTTTGAACTTGAAAGAAATGGCCCCAGAAACGTATGGATTGCTTTAGATTTATTTTGGCTCATCTTGCATGAAGCGAACATAAGAGTGGCATAAGAGATATAAGGAAGGCAGGAAGTCTGTGAAGGATGATGAGAGGTATGGTAGGTGTAAGGGAGTCAGAACACCAGAGCTGATTGGCCAAATAAAGAATTCCATGGATAAGGATCGCCGTGTGTTTACAGAGACAATAAGTTCACAGTCTGATGTCAATGTAAGAACTGTTCACACAATTATACGTAAGGAACTGACGATGCGAAAGATTATCGCGAAGTTTTTCCAACAATGCCTATCCTGGTTACAGACTATTTGACCAAGATGGGTATCAAGACTGTTCCTCACACTCCCTATAGCCAAGATCTTACTCTTTGTGACTTTCGGTTATTCCTTAAGCTCAAGAAAAACTATAGAGGTTGTAATTATGAGACAATCGATGAGATGAAAAGGCTGTGGCGAGGGACATTGACACGCTCACAAAGAAGATTTCCATCGAACGGTTATATGACACAGAATGAGTTCCTAAAATATCATAACTGAAATCTATTTATATAAACCTAAACGTTTATGCATATGTGTATGTCCTGTTTTGCGGTTCCTATAGAAAAAAAATAGAGAATATATATAAAATCTTATCTAGTTTGAAAGTTAGTTTCAATAAGATTACGTGATCTTTTTCCGCCTACGGGTTTTCGTATAAACTTAAACAATCTGCCGCACGTGTTTATCTTCCAACCAAACCTTCCGTTCCTTATACGGCTCATTTTATGCGCCTGTAATAACGTTTGTATAGAAACAGCGAGTCTGCGTTACTCACACGTGATCGCTATTTTTTCTTGTCAAGCGATCGAACACTACAAAGCACACGCATGCGCGCGCGCCAGTCAGTAAAGTTACGATTTTCCCTATATCTTAAAATGAATTTATAAAGACAACAAACATATACAATATAAGGAGAGTAACTCTTTACCTCTTAGGGCAAAGTTGAATCCATTATCTTAGTCCGAGACTTAAAATTCTCGTAACTTTTCACAAGATCAACGATTGGAAGAGAATGTGGCGAAGCAGAGTTACTTTAAAATGGAGGCATGAACATCATTCCTATCCGTTTTCAGCTATAATACTTGGACTATAAACCTTCTTATATATTACGTTTGATTTGTACTTATGTGTGTTTGTTTTTACAATAAATATGTATAATAAAGCAACCATGAGTTTGCTTGATTATACACATTTATTGTAAATTATTTACTGTTTTATTGTTCTTAATTTTTCATGCGCAATTCCCTTCACCATGATAATGCACCTCACTATATAACAGTATTCTTATGTAAAATTTACTAAGAAAGACAATGGAAGTGTTTCTTAATCCCTAGGTGCACTCCTAAGTTTATATGAAGAAATGACCTTCTTAAAAATATCAGTAAATTTTAATTTTATAAATTTTTATGCGTAACATATTCTGGGGAAAACTAAAGAAGTTGTATCGAAAGCACTAGTCCACTACCTTGCAAAAGCTAATTTTGTTTCTGACAAACAGTTCGGACTTAGGCAATGTCGTTCTACTGCAGATATTTTAACAGTCATTTCTGCTCGCATATACCATGCACTGGATAAGACGGTGAAGCCAGGGCTGTAGTTATAGATATATACAAGGCCTTTGACAAAGTCTGGCATGAAGGGCTGCTAATGAAAATTAATTCATACAGTATAGCCGGATGAATTCTAAGTATAATTTTATCCTTCTTAGAAAATGGGACAATCCAGGTGGTCATTGATGGACGTTCATCCAAGCAAACATTAATGTGGGAGTGCCTCAGGGGTGGATCCTTGGACCACTATTATTCCTGATATTCATCAATTACCTCCCTGATAATATTGTGTCAGAGATGCGTATATTTGCTGGTGATTTGCTTTATAACATACATGAGGGAAGAACTGCTGTACACAAATCAAAGGCAATGGTTGAACCCTTAAAAAATGACCTCCAGACCGTAGTGGAATGGGGACGTAAATGGATGATGACATTTAATGCAGGTAAGACTATGCTGCTCTCCTTTAACAATCACAAGAAACCTCTCTAATCACCGATATCCATGAGAAAAACTCCTTACCTGAGAATTCTCCCTTCAAACTCATTGGCTTAACATTCACAGCAAATATGAACAATATGAACACATTGCGAAGGTTGCTGCAAAGAAGGTGGTCTGCCTTTATCGTGCTATAAAACTACTTACATCTGAGAGTATTCTGTATCTCTACAAGGCCATTATTATGAAGTATTGTTGCCACATCTGGGCTGGCGCATCTATCACTCTCCTTCTTGGATAGAGCCCAAAAAACGGGTCTCCAATCTAATAAGTGCCACTTTGTCAACTAGGCTCCAATCCCTGTGCTATCGCTATGATGTTGAATCCCTGTGCCTGTTTTAAAAGTATTTTAATTGAATGTGCTCTGATAAACTCATTGCAATTGTGTCCCCTCGGTGTATCTGTCCCCGACAAACCCTATTAGCAGCAAAATCATACCCCTTCACTGTTGAGGTCCCTAAATGCCAGGAACCTTTCTATTCTCATAGCTTCTTCCCTATAACAGCGAGACTTTGGAATTCCTTTCTGTCTACCTGCTTCCCCAATTGTACTTATATGCAGAAGTTTAAATGCAACGTAAACCAACATCTTAATCTTTCTTATGCATGACCCCTATTAGTCACACTTACGTCCAAGTGGCAATGTGCCTTGTTTGGGATGAAGCGTAGTAAAAATAAAAAAAAAGTGCTCGTCTAACCTAAGTGCTGTGGTATCTGTTTTATGGATTACAATAAATGTTTTTCTCTTACTATAAAAACCGAAACAATATGCCGCCCGTGTTATTCACACTTGGCGGCCAGACTTACATGAAATCAGGTTTTTAATTATGATGTATTTGTCTTTTATTGCAAAATATTTTGTTTCCATTAAATACTGAGTTGTGTCTTTCTTTCGAACCGTTTCATAATAGTAAGTGAGCTATCAAGACTGAACATCCTTTAAAACTTCAAATATATCCTTAAATAAAGAAATGCATGCCATATGTATAAAATTATCCATGGAAGACAATGGAGCTGTTCGCGAATCTCTATGTTCCCCTCTGACTAATATCTACGTGTTGCCTCATCTAAGTGACCTCTGGAGGGGGGGAGAAGTTCATTTAAACTTTAAATACCTATATCCTATTTAAATGTATTTAGATAGTAGTTATTAAACACTAATCTTGAGAGTTTAATAACATTTAAGCTTCTTCTACTTATAACATGACGCAATCGGGGAAATGATGGATAGTAGAAATAAAAGAAATAAATATGGTGTTATAACCACATAGTGAAAAATTGCAAAGTAGTGATCGTTATTCAATTCGCAGAAACTTTCTATCTTTCTGCTAGTCGTTAATAAAATGCACCATATTTCCTACAATCTACTGTCCTGATCTAGCTAAGATTTTGTCATAGAAACTTTTGTTATGATAAACTGTGACGAAAAAGTATTATGTCATCCATTCATTGATAAGGGTTAATATAGATTAAAGATAAGCACAAGCTTAACCATATTCAATCATTAATTTGACATTGAACTCATTCTAAGTCGAGTCGCTGTAACTTTTTCCCCGTTTGTAACGGGCTCGAAAATCTCGTCCTAAGAAATTCGAAATTGTATTCTTAAATTCGCCTGTGCTCAGGATTGAACCATTAACGTTCCACTTAAAACTAATTATAACTAACCACTCATATCCGTTGAACCGAGGATCCTTACAGACAGATTGCCAAGTCTGACATAAAGATTCTTGAGTTCGACAAGATAGAACCGAAACGCTGTGATAATAACATTCAGGATAAGAATATTAGTCCGAATAATATAAACAATAAAAATTGTTGTAACATCTTTATTTAGATAAAAAGAATGTAACACATCAGCGTAATTTTAAAATGTGTTTGCTTTTCAATTTCGTTGCGGGGTGTGTCAGATAATAAGATAAGAATGCAATAGATCAGAATGAATTTTCTCACTAAATATCTGAGCCACCCTAAACAATGTTAGATACATAGCTTAACAATTCGAGGAATGACTAACCAAATTCATATTTTTAACTGAATAGCAATCGCTTTTTAACCCCACACTCTGACGTCACCTAAGCACTCCAGTGACCTCTCGAGAATTCACAATTTCTCAACCGAAACAGTTATGAAAGTAATCGACGTGTTGCTTCAAGCCAACATCAGCATGATCTTATGACCTTTTAAATTTGTCTGACAAAATGCACTTTATTTTTGTAAACTTTCAATATTAATGAACCTTTAAGATTCATATATTATATATTTGTACGCTTTTTCTATTTCGTAAATTTACTTCAACGCTGTATTTACACACACACAAACACACACACACAGACACACACACATATATATATATATATATATATATATATATATATATATATATATATATATATATATATATGTGTGTGTGTGGGTGTGTGTGTTCACTCCCCTCTCATTTCTTATGACAATGTAATAACGCTAACCCCTTTTCCCCTTCTTCTGTTTCTCGAGTTCTCCATTTTTCTTTTTTTCTCCTTTCTCTTTTTCTTCTTTTTCTTTCTCTTTTTTATTTTCCTTTTCTTTTCCTTTTCCTTTTTATTCCTCGTTTTATTCCGTTAAGTCTTGGCGTTCTCTTTCCCCCTATCGCGTCCTATTTGGCTATCAAAAAGATGGCCACTTATTTGGGCATTCGAGATTAAATGTTATTAATAAAAGCTTATAAGAAAACTCTTTATGACGGAAAGCAACAGGATTGAATAGATGTTTTTTTTAATTATATGCATAATTATATAAATTTTTATGCCGTATATATCTAATATATATTAATTATTATTTATTGTATGTTATTATATATGTGTGTGTGCGTGTGTGTGTGTGTGTGTGTGTGTGTAATAAAATAATAATATAATGTGTTAACTGGTGTTAAATGTGACATTCTGCACTGATGATTCCTAAAAGGATGAAACACTAGTGTCTGTAGGTATTAATAATTATTATAGTAAATAATAGTAATTTAAATAGTATATATATATATATATATATATATATATATATATATATATACATACATACATATGCCGTATAAGACGGCACATTGTCATTGGGACCTAAAAGGCCACTGACAATTAGTGGCCAAATTTATAAGGGTATCCTAGGGGGGAGTTGAGTAGCGAGATACGTGTTAACGTTGCAATTAAATGTTTTCATGTTTGTTCCATCGTTGCAACAATTCCAAAGGCAAGCAGTTGAAGCTATTGGAGTAGAAAGATTTTCAATAATTGGAGACCTATATATTTAAAGGCGTGCAATTGTTCTTATTGTTGATTTAATCAGGAATATTTACGTTAAGTGTGTAGAAGTCTTGCTTCCCCTATTTTGTCTTTTATTAACTCACATTTCGTGAAGGATTTTTTCTGACAAATGGGAATAAATTACTGTTTTTTTTTTGTTGTTTGTTTTTTTTAATTTATCTTAACGCTGGATCTTTTATCTATCGAAATCCATCAACTTATCATTGGATAGTTTTAAACCATAAAATTTTATTTAAAGCCATTTATATCAAGTTGCATCATGCTTTGTCTGGAGCAGTTTTCTATTTAAAAAGAGAGAGCAATAAATCGTCAGGAGATATAGCATTAGAGTTCTTATCAAATAAGCACGGATGCAGTATGTGCGTTCGTTTTGCGCACATATTGAAAAAAAAACGGAGTGTTCATTTGAGATGCTGAGGTGACATCTTTTAACTGGAAATTTAATCGAGTTCTATCATTCGTGGTGCAAAAGTTAAGAAAATGAATAAATCTTCATCGCTTAGGGAGGGATTTATTTTTACTCACACAAAAGTTTGGAGCCATTGGCTGTTATTGTGATTATTATGTTCAGTCGCAAAATTGGAGGAATTGCATTTCTTTCTATCAATGAGCCTCATGGGATGGCGTGACTATTGCAGCATGTCAGTTTGGCAGGTTTGCGTTGAAATACTGTCGCCACTACAGAGACCGGAAGTTCATGTGGATTGGAAGCGAAATAATTAATTTAATAAATTACAAAGAAGAAAATGGAAAAGAAATGAATACGTAAAAATAGTTTTGGAGTAGACTAAAGAATGTAAAACATATTTTATTTTTATCACGAGCAAATAAAAAAACTATGACAATCAAAGTAGAACTAGAAAGCTTACATGATATAAATTTACGAAGTGGCTAAGTATTACATGAATGTTACCGCTAATTAACATATTGATCTTTGAAAACTCATGTTAATAAATAAATTATAATATATTATGATTTATATCAGTGTTATTTCATTCATTTCACAAATGTCTGACGTAAAGGCAACTATACGTTATTACTGAACAAATGCTAAATATAATTAGACTCTTCTAAGACAAGAAAACTAACGAGGCTGTTCTCGATGGACATACATCCAAACACTATGATATTTATGAGGGAGTGTTTCAGGGGTTACTGCTTGGATATTTATTATTCCTGAAATTCATAAACAATCCCCTGATAAAATTTATATATATATATATATATATATATATATATATATATATATATATATATATATATATATATATATATCAGAAGCTCTGACAGAAACCTTAGAAAATTAACTTGTAAATGTATGGTAGCATTTAAGCTTTTTCCAAGTAGCATTTAATGCTATTAGGAAAAGGCGTTTTCCTTTAACAATTACAAAAACTAGGCCATGAGTAATAACACTTTACCTCAAAGGTAATCCTTCAAACTGCTCAGCTAAACATCCGCTGGCAACATTAATTGGAACACGTGCATTAAGGACATTGCCAAGATTTGTTATTTCTGGCGTACTTTCCAACTGCCTGCAATATGGTCATCTCCAAGCCCAACGTGAACAAACTCTTATTGAGTCGTCCCCTTATATAGTCCAATTTACTCCTATTTTAGCTACTAACGCGATATTCTCCGATTGACTATTGTACACTCATTAACCCTTATCCTTGAATGGCCTACGGGCCTTGATTAGTAGTGACTTCTTTGGAAAAAAGAACTAAATTACTCCCACCTGAGAGTATTCAGTTTATTTGCAAAGTCATTATTCGCATATGTATGGAATACTGTTTCTACATTTAGGCTAGTGTATGTACCAGTAGGCCTTTCCTCTTAAACAATGTCCAAAAATAATCTCCAAGCTAATAAGTTTCGAAGTATCAACGAAGCTTCAATCCCTGTATTATTCCCTTGACTATGCAATGTGTTTTACAAATACTTTAATGGAAGGTGCTTTGACGACCCCATTGCACTTGTACCCCATCGAATATATATATATATACGACTCATCAGTAAGATTCGAAATCGAGACCTCATGGTAAGAAGCTTAAACTTCTACCACAAGGTTATCTCGCACGCCTGCTGAATGCATCCCGTTTCATGTAGATGTTATTTGTTTTTGCTTTTCGATACTTATACATGCATATCTATCTATCTACATATCTATCTATCTATCTATATATATATATATATATGCATACATATATATATACATATATATAATCGATTTCTGCGTGTAATTTTACTAATTATGATAAATGTTGCATATAAGTAAATAACGCAAAGTTACAGTTTAGACAACTTAATAGTGCAATACTATTGCAATAAATACTTCATAAGGAGCATGTTAAAACAAAAGACATTTTTAAAGAAAAATATTTTAAATTGATTTACTATGCGCTGATAGGATTGCCCCGTTGTTCAAAATTATAATTTATATACTGTTATATACATGTATAGCAAAATTCCGCGAAACAATTGTACGCAAGTATCTATATATATAAAATGCAAAATGTATGTTAGTGTGTGTGTGTGTGTGTGTGCGTGTGTGTGTGCATTTTTTTCTGTGTGTCCGGCAAAGGCTTTGAGGGGGTGCTCTGGGATGGTCACTCTTTCTTAGAACCTTTTATATAGTGTCTAAATTATATTATCTACGATTTACGAAGGGAGGTCGGGTTTATCTTTTATTATAACGACTTTTACACGGTATTTTCGTGATATTTCTTGGTCTACGCGTGTTTCTTTGGCTTTTCACTATAAAAAAGCGAAACTGAATCCGTAGAATACAAACTCCCTGGTGATCAACTCCACGGCCCCTCTGCGGGGCTGGGCAACAAAGTTAAAGCAAAGATCATATGTGGGGGCAACCCCACATATAAGATAATTGCTCTTGTAGCAATCAGTTATTTGTAAATTTAGGGGAACCCCTTAATACCAATTATCATTATCCAGCTTCCCTACTCCCCGGGGATCTGGTCCCCATTTCCCCTTCACCCTCCACATTAAAAAACGGCCTTGTGCCTAATTTGATCAGTGGGGAAGCAAATAAATCTAACAAACTCCCTGGCACTCGTGCTAGCGACGTCCACAAAAGCAATGAGGTTTGATCAATGAGGGAGAACCCCTTATATCAGACAAATGCTAATTCCCTTTTTATGGGGAGCTGGTCCCTCCAAGTCTTGGGGAACCGTACAGTAAAAATTGTGGAAACAAAAAAAAAATGCCTCGCAGCAAATGTTAAGTGCGAGACTTCAATTCCTCTATGGCGTAATGTTTGACCTCATTAAATTTACGCACCGTTTCCATTAAGTTTTTATTCGTTAAATTAAAACGGTTTTCATTCCTCGCCCTTTGGGGCCGAGCGGGAAAGTTACCAGTCTTTTCCCCCCTTTCTTTTCCACCTTCGCGTCAAGGCTTCAGTTTCGAGCCTACCTTCCTACTAAACTTGTTTTTTTCCTAATCACCTCCAAAACACCCGGGAAACGCCGGACATCCCCGCTAGTTAGTAATCAAAGAATAATATCTTGAAAAATGACCATTAAGAGAGTCTGTCAGTTATGAATTGGTAACATCTAAGAAGTATATATATATATATATATATATATATATATATATATATATACTAGCAAAAGTACTCGTCGTTGACTGGGTTCAAAAACAGTCTGCAGAAAATGGACTCTGATTTATGAAAGTATGATAGGTTATGAAAAGGAAGGGTTGTAAAGAGAGAGCCTCGAATTTGGGGGTATCAAACCAAAGCAAAATATGATGAAAGTAAAAATGAAATAGATAAACCCCATAATTTATTATACCATACCTGTTCACAGTGAAACACTTATCACAATATTATGTGGATCTATATTAAAAAACCTTGTTAAACGTTGTGACATATTTCCATTCTATGAAGGCCAGGCGCGAACGAACACCCCATAATTTTATTATACCCTATTTCTTCAAACTAAAACATAATTATCAAAGTATATTTACGCAGATAGATATGAAAAGTCTTTATTAAAAGTTTGTGTTTATTTCCATTCTATGGTGGCCAGGCGCGAACGCAGACCCCACAATTTTATTATATCATCCCTATTTAAGTTAAAACATACTTATTAAAGTATTCGTATGTACATATATATCAAAAACACTTGTAAACGTTTTTTTTTTTTAATTTTTAAATTTTTTTATTTCCATACATTGTGGACCAGGCGCGAACGCAGACCACACGCTTTTAATGAACCACCGTTCTGCCAGATCAAACATACCCATTCCTGTGTCTCGATATATCTTCTATCATTATATGTGATCAGTTTTTTAAAATAGTCAACCATATAGTAGCCTATTCGTGACCAGACACACACACACGCACACACACACATTCAGCTTTATATCATATATATATATATATATATATATATATATATATATATATATATATATATATATATATATAAACTTTAATTCACCTTAAACAAAGTACAATGTAACTGAGACATAAGGAGCTACTGTGAATTAGCGACCGGATTTATATTTTACTATTCTAAGTGACGAGTTGTGGAAAGAGATTTCGTACTTATAACTTTGGAATCTATATATGTTGGTGCAGTTGTAGAAATAGCGAGGGAATTTCAAAGTCAGGAGGTCGTCAAAACAGAGCGATTAGAGTAAAAATTCTTTCAGCATCTGGAAGACCATTCAGTCTGTGATTTTGATACTTGTCGAGTCAGTCGGGATATTTACGTTGAATTTGAAAGGATAGTGCAGCAAGTTCATTGGAATATATTCTATTAATGTACTTGTAAAACAATTACATGGATCTTGAAATTGCGACGATGAGACAAAAATATTTCTTTGTATACAATATAAGATCTATTAAATTTCAGGATCCTTCTTCTGGCTCTAAGATTAAGAAAGATTAGTGGTTGGTTCACAAGCCCAGATGATGTAAGACGAATGGTGGCTTTGTAAATGTTATGGAGTAAGGTGAGGTAAGGCGAATTGTGGCTGTGTTATTGGGTAAGATGATCAACCAATTGTAAGAACACTGGACTTACTCAGAGAATATAAGTAGCAATTAGTGGCAATTATGGCCCCAGAATCATGGCGTGTACTTCTGCAACATAGATTTGCTAACAGTTTTTTGTTAAATATACGAGTTTGCCATGATTGTAACCGGCCTAAAGCCTATTTTACGTTATTGATATAGGATACTTGGCAGGTCTGATCGGAGGTTAATTTTTAAGGATTCCACCAATTCGTTGGATGTGTGTAAGAAAGATTTGACTACCTGTAACTGGGAAAATGTGATATCATTAGTAATACATCCATCTCATATGCGATTGCTACAGGGATTATTAATTATCTCATTTATAAAACTCACTATGTATATCTTTTTGTCTGTCTGTTTGTCTGTCTGTATATTTTCAAACTCTATCTCCTCCGAAACTAAAAGTCGCAGAGAGGTACTAGGAGCCTACAGTGATTAAATGTTTTATGCACCTTTCTTTTATGGGTCTTTAGTCGGTTAGATGGTTTCTAAAGGGTAAAAGAGGGGTCAAATTCGAAAAAATCGTTATATATTTTTTACATTCATTTTAGTTTATTTTTAATCAGTTCATATACGTGTCACGTTGGTACAGTAGTAAAGTCACAAGCTTTGAATGCTGCAGCTTACCTTTCAGTTTCGATTCTAGCTGATGGCACTCGAGTATGTTTTTTTTTTTACTTTTAAAATCACAACTCAATAATAATATATACGAAATCTGGACAAATTAAAATAGCCTATTTAAGCGTTTTTACGATCAGGCAAAGCCGGCATCTCCTAGGCTTATATAAGAAAGGCTATGTTTGTCTGTCTGTTTGTTTTTCTCTATATTTTCAAATTCTATCTCTACCGAAACTAAAAGTCGAAGAGCGGCGCAAGGGGGCTCAGATGATTGGATTTTTATAGACCGTTCTTTTTATGGGTTTTTAGCCGGTTAAAATAATTTTAAGGTGTCAAAAACGGTTATACATTTTGTACATTTATCGTAATTTATTTTGAATTTTGAATTTTTAGTTAGTTTGTATGCGTGTCACGTTGGTACAGTATTTGTTTTCAGTTTCGATTCTAGCTGACGGTATCCAAATACTTTTTTTTTTACATTTGATCCTATAATGATATATACGATATCTTAACAAATCAAAATATTAAACCGTATTTTATGACCGGCCGAAACCGGGCACCTCTCCTAGTCTAGTATATAAAAGACTATATTTCTGTCTTCATAATTTTATAGTCTTACTCTCCTGAAATTAAAAGTCGCAAAGCGAAGCTTAAGGCCTAAAATGATTGGATATTTTATGGACCATTGTTTTATAGGTCTTTAGTAAAAACAGTTTTTAATGGGTCAAAATTGAAAAAAATCGTTATACATTTTGTACATTAATCTTAGTTTGTTTTAATAAAGTCTATATGCATATCACCTTGCTACAGTGGTAACTTCACCAGCTTTTAATGCTAGAGTTTTGTTTTCGGTTTCGATTCTAGCTGATGGCACCCAAATATTTTTTTTTTACGTTTGAGATCACGACCATATAATCTAATAAATAAAAGGGTATATGTCTGTCTGTCTCCATACGTTTAGACTATCTTTCCGAAATTAAAAGTCGAAGAGCGGCACTCGGGGCTCAAAGAGTTGATTTTTTTAGGAATCATTCTTTTATGGGCTTTTAGCCGGTTAAAATAGGTTTTAAGGGGCGCAAAATGGGGCAAAATTGAGAAAATCGTTATACATTTTTACACTCATCTTAGTTTGAAATTTAAAGTTACGTGCGAGTCATGTTGGTACAGTAATAACGTCACTCACTTTTAATGCTACCGTTTTGCTTTAGTTTTCGTT
The DNA here is from genome assembly GCF_053919585.1 of Euprymna scolopes. Classification (NCBI taxonomy): domain Eukaryota; kingdom Metazoa; phylum Mollusca; class Cephalopoda; order Sepiida; family Sepiolidae; genus Euprymna; species Euprymna scolopes. The sequence continues at coordinate 142,522,362 of NC_136490.1, read as the reverse complement.
CCTAGCTGATTGCACCCAAATATTTTTTGTTTGTTTACTTTAGAAACCACGACTCTATAATAATATATACGAAATCTGGACAAATGAAAATATATTTACGCGTATTTTATGATCGGGACAAACTGAGCGCCCATCCCTCCACTAGTCTAATTTATAAAACTCCCTATGCTTGTCTGCCCATCTCCATGTTTTCAAACTCTATCTCTCTGAAACTAAAAGTCGTAATTCAGCGCTAGGGCTTTCAAATGATTGGCTTTTTTATAGACCGTTCTTTTATGAGTCTTTAGCCGATTAAAATAGTTTTAATGGCTAAAAGGGGGGTCAAAATAAAAAAAAATCGTTACGCATTTTGTGTATTCGTCTTAGTTTATTTCTAATCAGTTCATATGCGTATCGCGTACAGTGGTAACGTCACCAGATATGGATGCTATAGTTTGGCTTTCAGTTTCAATTCAAACTGATTGGTACAAATATACTTTTCTTTTACTGCAGAAATCAAGACTCTATAATAATATATACGAAATCTTAAATTAAAATATCATATTTAAGCTTATTTTACGTCTGGGTAAACCTGGGCGCCCTCTCCCCTGTTATTAATATATACGAAATCTGAAAAATTAAAATATCACCAGGCAGAGCCGACCGCCACCTTTCGTTAATATATATATATATATATATATATATATACATACATATATATATATATATATATATGTGTGTGTGTGTGTGTGTGTGGGTGTGTGCGTGCGTGTGTGTACATACATATATATGCATATTAATTATATAAATATATACATTAATTATATATATATACATACATATATGTATATATATATATATATATATATACAACTATATATATGTAAATATTTATAGTCTATGATATTTAATTCAACAAATGTGTGAGCGCAAACACAAAAGTTTCTTCTGATAGGTAACATTTCTCATATTCATATGATACGCTTAAATCAAATTTATGAAATGCATTTTAAAAATATATACATTTGTGTGTAAAAAGTTCAATTTATGATTACTGCCATGTGACTTTATCAAAGTGTTGAAGTCATGATGATTTTGTGAACGATTTGTTGCCGTCTGCAAAATATCTGGCATAGCACAAAGTGAATAAAACTAACATTCATAGCACATGCACGGATATATATATATATATATATATATATATATATATATATATATATATATATATATATATATATATATATATATATATATATATATATATGAACACACACGATTAGGGAGTAACTGAATTGAAAGCATGTGTAGTTTTGTCGACAGAAAATGTACTAAAATTCAGAATAGGATTTTTAAAAATCTCTTAAGACAAGAATGGTCATTTTTCATAAAAGCACAGGAAAATATTTTTAAAAATGTATTAAGTTTTAATACATAATATTTTAGCATGTACTAGCTGGACGCCCAGCGTTGCCCGGTCGTACAGTACTCTTGAACATAATATTTTAATTAATACAGATTTCGTATGAATTATTATAGAATCACTCCTCTATTGTATATTATGTATTACGAGGAATAATTTGCCCGGTGGAGGATTTTGAAAAGAAAAAAAATTAAATAATAATGATAATGTTGTTCATCAAATTCTGTTTGTGTTTTTAAGACTATTTTAAATCCGCTAGAACTAATTTTAAAACCGTCAAGCCCAAATATCATATGACGTGATACTGTTAAAATATAGTATCACGTCATATGATATTTGGTCTTGACGGTTTTAAAAATGGTATTTTTTCTTTTATAGATAAAAAGGATTAATTTTTACAGTGGAATATTTTATGTTACACCGGCCAAGGTTACACCGGTGTAATGTAAAATATTCTCTTTATCTATAAAAGAAAGACTAGTTTTAAGATCGAATTTTTTCGATTTTTGATACTTATCGGATGAATTTCTTTACAAAACCTATCTAAGAACACTGCCAAAAATATAAGTAAGCTTTGTGTGAAATTTGCAAAAGATAGGCTCAGCCGTTTCGGAACCGATGAGGAAGGAACTCGTGTACACACAAAAAGTAACTTATATATATATATATATATATATATATATATATATATATATATATATATATAGTAAGGATTATTATTATTATTATTATTGGTAGTAGTAGTAGTAGTAGTAGTAGTAGTAGTAGTAGTAGTAGTAGTAGTAGTAGTAGTCATCAAGAGCTTTCACACAGGCAATCAAAGATTACTCTTTAAGAACAACCTGATGTGTTCTTTGGAGTGACAAGACTCCTCAGATTTACAGTACTCTCCAACTCTTTCCATAACGTTTGCTAATTAATTCGCGTAATCGACAAAAGTCGTTTATAACTGCATTCTCGTTTACATAGGCATCGCCACTTATGAAGGCACAAAGACCACTCTATGATAAGGTTTAAGAGTGTACAGTAGTCAATTGGCCAATATAATAATTTTTAGTAATGGAAATTCGGTAAATGTGTTAACTTAAGTGGAACGGCTCATCAAGAACTTATATTACGACTTGAAGACAATCAGATTGTAGTCAGCTGGAAAGCAGGAAAACAAAAGACAGTTCCACAGGCATGCAGTTCTAGGAAACAAGCTTTTTTCATGAAATCTACGTTTAGGTTTAGCAACGATAAAGAGTGGGGTGAATTATTGATAGTGTTTTCACCTAGACGGGTGTTTTTTGTGAAAGTTTGCATTCTATTTGTTTTCAATTCGGTAAGCCTCTCTATGTCCCAGTCCTCTTCGCACTCATTCAGTGCTGGTCTGCTTAGTACATTCTCTGCTAGATCTGTCTATTCTCCTTGACCTTTCCTTACTATTGAGTTTGGTGCCAGTTTTTTTTTTTTTTTTTTTTTTTTTTTTTATTATTATTATTATTATTATTATTGTTGTTGTTGTTGTTGTTGTTGTTGTTGTCGTTGTCGTTGTCGTTGTCGTTGTCGTTGTCGTTGTTGTTGTTGTTGTTATTGTTATTATTATTATTATTATTATTATTATTATTATTATTATTATTATTATTATTATTATTGGCGGCTCACAAAGAGCTTTCACACAGGTCATCAACGATCTCTCCTTGAAACCAACTGATGGCGTTCCCTGGAAGCGGAGTGATAAAAAGTATCCCCTAATTCCAGTACACTCCACCTGTTTCGATAACATTTGCAAATGAATTTGCGTTATTGCAACAGTCGCTTACGGTTTGTTTCTCGCTAGCAGCAGCCATTGGTCTCCATTGGAATTTGAGTGACAATAAGTTTCCCCAAGGTCCCAGTTCTCTTGGCACTTGTCCAGCGGAGGTCTGGTCAGCACTCTTTCCTGGGTCTTTCCACCCTCTTTAACCCTTCTCGACTATCGTGCATTACTCTTTGGGGGGGGGCAATGGGAGGAGACGGGTGAGGGGTAAGAAAACTTGTAGATATGCAGCGTCAATGTTCTTGGTTCAATGTAATGCTTCTGTATGTTTTGCCTCTGCAGCAGTTTATCTGGCTGGCACATTTGGCTCATGTGTAAAAGTGTCCGCATTCAATGTGTTTCCTTAATATTTCAGCTTTTTTTTCATTATTGTTATTCGGTGTATATTTGAAGCCATTCCTCTGATTCCAATTTCACCCATTATTTTTGCAAAGGTTTTTCGGAATTGTTGCTAATGCTCCTACTATTATTAGGATAATTTTGATTTTCTTTATCATCTTTATCCCTGTCAGCTCTCTGGCTAGCTTTGTGTATTTGATCCGTTTCTCCTTCTCTTTGATATTCACCCTATGTTCAGCAAACTCTACGATTTAACAGGACTTTTTTTCTTGTTAATTATTTCGAGATGGGTATATCCGTTTGTATATCCATGGCCCTTAAGATTTTGTGATTCTCGTTTTCAAGTACTGTTGCCAGCTTATCGTTGCACAATTTGTCTGTGTGTTTGAAATTCAGTTGGTTGCATAATTCCCAGTGTACTGCCCCCTGACTTGCTTTTTCTTGTATTCCTTTTAGGCCAGTTTGATGCATTCACTTACTATATGGTTTATTGTTTCGTCTCTGTCAACAGAGTCTACATTTGCTGTTTTCTTGTGTTTTGTCGATATTTGCTTTGCTATGGCTGGTTCTTATCGAGTTTACATGTGCTGCAGTTATAAGGGATTCAGTTTCTCGGTTTACGTGTCCTTTTCGCACCCATGTCTACGTGTTTTCGTTATTCTTATCTTTTGCCATTCTTATAAATTGTCCGTGTAGTTGCTTCTCTTCAGATTTTTCGTTTCTCGTCTTATCCATTGTGTCTCTGTTTTCTGTTCTGTTGATTTTTACAGTGTCTCTTGTTGCCATAATTATACTTTCAGTGTTCTACATTATGTGCTTTTCTAGTTCTTTTTTGTGTCAGTCTCACGGTCTTTTATACAAACATGTTTACAAACAATTTTAACTGAATCTTCTGCTAATTGTCAATATTAGTATAAAATGTTTTACGAAACTGTGGATTGACATCCACGCATGTTTTCGTTTATATATATATATATATATATATATATATATATATATATATATATATATATATATATAGTGCAAGGGAGGGGACTCCAGGAAAGAAAGGTTGTTGTTTTTTTATTGAGGAATTATATCCCTTGGGTTGGTCGTATTTTTTGTTGTTGTTGTTATTATTATTATTATTATTATTATTATTATTATTATTATTATTATTATTATTTACTCACTACGCGTTTTCCCACGAGTGACTACTAACTGGCAAATCACCAAACCTTTAGTTATCAGCTCACTCTGCATTTTCCGTTAAATATTACAAATAATTTTATGTTTTCCATTGATTTCTCTCTGCAAATTATCGCTGGATTTATCTGAAAATTGACTTCAATCAGCCTTTCTAATATTCCATTCTATGTTTGAATGGTCGTACCTAACGAAAAAATCAATGGTAAATTGCCGTTGTGATAACGTAAATTCAATCGCAAAAGTTATCGAAAAGGGTGGATAGTCTTAAGACTTCAGGGAAAACATCCTTTTTCCTGAGGAGAAATCTTTGTTAAGTCTGTCTAAAAACAGTGACAAATAAATAAATAAATAAATAAATAATAATAATAATAATAATAATAATAATAATAATAATAATAATAATTCTGATTTCGTTTATCAACGTCTCTCTGGAAAGGGATGGGATTCATTTCCAGAGGATTTCCTTCAATCCCGGCTCCAAACCAGGAGCTTCAAAGATCAAGGGTTTATTTACAATTGCAGAGGCCACCTAAAAGCCTTAAGCATCCACTCCTCACTTTTAACCACATGCTCCTTCAACGATATCTTCTCTGTTCTCACACAATCGTTTACGCTTTTCAATCCTCTTCAACCATCTTTCCTCTTTTTATTCAGCCTTGCTACGCTTCTTCGAATGTGAAATATACCAAACATTGCTAATACTTTTCTTGTTTTGATATTCATGGCATGCAACTCCTTGTTAGACCATTCTATCTCAAAACACTGACTGCCCATGTATTCACTGCTTTCATAATAATAATAATAATAATAATAATAATAATAATAATAATAATAATAATAGATTGCATGAAGCTGTTTAAATAAACAAAAAATGGAATATTAAGCCTGAATATTTGAATGGAATTTGGAATTGAAAAGCCACCAAATGTGTTAGCTCCGCATTGCAAAACAATCGGACCATAGGTTTAAAAGTGTGTCTGTAACTTATAAAAAAAATATCAATCTTCAGGGATCACTAGGATATTTTTACGACCTTTCTATGATTCAAGTTTAAATGAGAGAAAATAAATAATAATAAAGGAATGAATCTTATTAATATATGATAATAATAAATACAGAAGAATGAAAATTTGTTTCACTCTTAATATGTTCACGAATATATCCCCTTACTATTAACAGAAAGAAAGGAGAAAGAAAAAGAGAGACTTTTGTAGTTGCTTTTCTTAATCGATTAGTTTTGTCTCCTGTTTTTCTTGTAGATTAATTATGCTTTTTATTCATTAGTTATTAATTCGTTTTTCTTGATTAAAAAATATAAACGGGGAGAAAGAAAGAAGAAAAACAGAACAACAGGGTTTTTTCGTGATTTTCTAACCGATTAGTTTTGTTTTCTCGTCGATTAGTTGAGTCTTTTGTTATCGATAAAGAAAACGAGAGAAATTAAGTTTTTTTTATTATTGATTAGTTTTTTATTATTATTGATTAATTTCGTTTAAATGGTTTCAAGTAGTGAATAACGATTAAATTGCAAAGCGATAGAAAGCGGATTAAGCCTGTTAGTTTCGAAGTAAAATTATTTTGTTGTTGCTTATATACATGTGTACCAAACTTTAAGAGCTTCATCACCATATCGCATAAATCCGAAGATGCTATTGTTAGCATTGGTTTTCCTGATGTTTTCTAGTTAGAATTTTTTTTCTAACAGGAGATACCACATTAAGGTTGCCAACTTGCTAAGTTCAAATGATTTTGTGGAATGAACTGGAGTTAAACTGTCAGTTAACCACCTGCCAACTATTACATCCTATTCTAAAAGCAGAAAATATTAAATCCCTTTTTCCGATTAAAAATTTCTCACTATATTTGTATTATGGCAACGAACAGAACATCAATAAAAACATAGAATTGCACGCGATATTTAAAGATCACGGATTTAGACACGCGAACATTTTATGTCTCTCTGTCGATTTGTTAATACATACTTAAACACAAAGCTGAATATAAATATGTGCGTTCTTTTGTTTTAGTGAGAGTGTGTATGTGTGTGCGTGAGTGTGCCTTCCGTCGTGTGCAAGACAGAATGTGCTGATGAGGACAGTCCTAATCCCTGGGGGCGGGTGCTTAGAAATTACAGAAAGGGCTGACAGACAATACTGAAAACAACTTAAAACGGCATAAAAAATAAAGATATGCAAAAATAAGGGCAAGTTCGCCCGGGACTTGTGCATATATCAGACAGTGGCACATTAATGAAGGGAGATGATGTTGGAGTTAAGAAAAGACCTGGAAAAATGTTCGACGCCAATTAGAAGAAGATATCAGATGACGCCAGTCCTTTTCGGGGCACTGCAATGACTCTCTAGAAAATGACAACATTTGCATTTCTAAGGCATAATATATATATATATATATATATATATATATATACTAGCAAAAGTACTCGTCGTTGACTGGGTTCAAAAACAGCCTGCAGAAAATGGACTCTGATTTATGAAAGTATCATAGGTTATTAAAAGGAAGGGTTGTAAAGAGATAGCTCCGAATTTGGGGGTATCAAAACCAAAGCAAAATATGATGAAAGTAAAAATACAATAGATAAACCCCATAATTTATTATACCATACCTGTTCACACTGAAACACTTATCACAATATTCTGTGGATCTATATTAAAAAACCTTGTTAAACTTTGTGACATATTTCCATTCTATGAAGGTCAGGTGCGAACGAACATCCCATAATTTTATTATACCATATTTCTTCAAACTGAAACATAATTATCAAAGTATACTTACGCAGATAGATATGAAAAGTCTTTATTAAAGTTTGTCCCTATTTCCATTCCACAGTTTTATTATACTATTCCTATTTAAGTTAAAACATACTTATCAAATGATTCTTATGTACATCTATATCAATAACACTTGTAAACGTTTTTTTTTTATTTTTTTATTTCCATACTTTGTGGACCAAGCGCGAACGCAGACCCCACAATTTTAATGAACCATCGTTCTGCTAGATCAAACATACTCATTCCTGTGTCTCGATACATCTTCTATCAGTATATGTAATCAGTTGCTTAAAATAGGCAACCTATAAGAGCCTATTCGTGACCAGACACACACATACACACACACATACACATACACACACAGATATTCAGCTTTATATTATAGATATAAGGCTATATGTCTGTTTGTCTGTTTCTATACATTCAAATGCTATCTCCTCCGAAATTAAAAGTCAAAGAGCCGCGTTAGGGGTCTCAAATGACTAGATTATTACGGACCATTCTCTTATGGGTCTTTAGCTGGTTAAAATTGTTTTTAAGTGGTCAAGGATGGGTCAAAATTGAAACAAAATCGTTATACACTTTGCGCATTCATTTTTAATCCTGCATTTTTAACCAGCGCATCTGCATGTCACATTTGTACAGTGATAATGGTACAGGATCGCTTTGGATTCTAGTTGTTCTCACCGAAATATTTTTTTTTTACTTTTGAAATCACAACTCTATAATAATTTATACGAAATCTAAACAAATTAAAATATTATATTTAAGCGTATTTTACGCCCAGGCGAAGCCGGATGCCACCTCACCTCCGCTAGTATATATATATATATATATATATATATATATATATATATATATATATATATATATATATATATATAAAATTACAATTAAATTTACCAAAATGATCCAAGATGGTAAAATTAACGAATATTGTAAATATTAAAGAATTAATATTTATAAAGTTATCTCAGCTAGATGTAAAAGCTCGATAAAACCAAATAGGAGATAGAGCTTATAATACGGGCAAACAGTTAATAAAACATGTTAAAAACACTTTGAAAAAGAGTTAAAAACATATTTAATCTGAAAAGGAAACACTTGATAAATGGATAGTCCTTAATCCGCGGAGTTTCGAAAAAATACTTTCCTTTTCATCAGAGGGTAGGAATTAGCAAAATGCGTGATCGGATTTTGCATACAAAAGTATTTGATGAAACAACAAGTAAGTCAAAGATCTTACTTGATAACAAAAAAGTGAAGCAGAGGGAATATGGTGAAAGAAAAAGGTGATTACACGTGAATGGATAGTCTGGTGAAAGATAAATAATCCAATGACGGTAAAATCCAAAAATATAACTTCAAGAAAGTTAATTGAATTTCCATTTGCACAAGTAAAATCCAAGGAAATCCCGTAATTGGAAGATGGTCCAAAATAATCCAAAAGGCCGAAACCATGGAATAATTCACAAATATGTACAAGGGAAAGTAATAATATTAAAAGAAAAATAAGATATGCTTTTCTCACTGATGCCGAGACATAAATATAAATAAGAAAGATCAGGGAAGAAGAAGGGGAAAGAAAAAAATTAAATGGTGGTAGAATTAAATATAAAATAGAAAAACAAATCTCAAAATGACCCAGACAGGAAATGTTAAAAGGCGCGAAAAAATATATAGGGCAAAATAATATAGATCAACTGAAATCTACAGGTTATTACTTAAGAAAATGTAAGCAAGAGTTGTTAAAAGACACTAAATAGAAAATAAATAAATAAATTAATTAATTAATTAATAAAAAATAAATAATAAATAAACAATAAATGAATAAATAAAAATTATTTAAGGGGAGAGGATGGCCGGTATCTGCAAATTCAGGAAAAGGCAAGAAAGTAAGTAAGTAGATGCATATAGTAGAATATAAGTAAATATACATACAAGATATGAAAGTGTGGTTAGATTGATATATTAGATAGATAGGAACAAATAAAGACTAAAACAGGAATAGCAGATAAAAAACCCGGCTTTTAACCGTATTCTCGTTTAAAAAATCAACAAAAATATACTAAAGTTTAATAGCGATAAAAAATACTATATGGATTGATCTAAGAATTCGTGGCATAATGGTTAACGAATTAGACCATAATACACATTGTCTCAAGTTCGATTTTTGGAAACAATTAAGCTACGCTTACAAGAGATAGGACCTCCAAACATGCATGACCGTGGATTACTGCTTTATAAAAAAATATATAATAATAAATAATATTTGTTTTCGTCCATAAAAATATAGGCATTTTTCTAATGAAATAAAAATCTCTAAAGGTTGAAGACGCTTATTAACATTACTATCGTTTAAAAAATCAGCAAATATATATATATACGGGGAGTCCCAAAAAAGCTAACGGATTTCAAATTTAAATTCAACTGAAAGTGCCTCTCTACACCCTATATATATATATATATATATATATATATATATATATATATATATATATATATATATATATACTTCATTTACTCACATAAAATTAATATACGAAAGTATAGATTTATGCGTAAACTTTAAGTATTTACTTCAAAAGTGCTCAATACGTAGTGCTAGTTAGCATAAGCCTGATGAATCCCATAGTGGATGAAACGCCGAATATTCAGTGTAGCTTAATCGCCATATATATTCTATGTATATATATATATATATATATATATATATATATATATATATATATATAAAGAGAAGAAAAAGAAAAAGAGAAGAAAAGAGAGAAAGGGAGGGAGGGGTGGCATCGTTTGTCTGATAGTGGTAGTTTTGTTTTAACTTATTTAAACAAAATGGTCAATAGATCTGAGTTGAATCTTTTAACAAATAGTAATACTAAATTAAAACGGATAATAAAAAAGAAAATTGAAACAACCCACCCAGACAGGTGGTGGGCAACCAGACAAGCTAAGCTCATCCTTGTTTAAGATAACATCTACATCGCTCTAGCTTTACAATCCTTGACGTTTCAAACACGATTCCACAACACAAACAGGAAATGACTGAATGAAGACATGGTAAATAAGTGAATAAACAAAATAAATAAACTAACAAATTCGCACCTAATCAACCTCTTCTCCGCGCAGAGAGAAACAAATGAAAAAAAATGGCCTTCTTTTTGTTGAAATTTGATTTTCGGTTTTTATCTTGAACTCCGCTTTCGTAAATACGCGTATGCTGCCTGAAGAGGTCACTAGTTACTAAACACTAGAAGACCGAAACATGGGCATGACTGTGTAGCAATAAATTACTGCTTATATAAAGACAAATTGAAAATGTAAATTGCTCTACTACCCTATTGAGCACTCTTGTATTAACCTCGTTATATTTCATTGGTTACCCTGCTTTTGAAAAATAGCAACTTCAAATAACTATATATATATATATATATATATATATATATATATATATATATATATATATATATATATGCGCGTGTGTGTGTGTGTTTGTATATTTCTTACTTTCGTCTACCGTAAACCAACATTTACTGGTCCCTATGCACGATGGAACTCATTTTGTCCTACAAATGAAAAATTTAATTTAATTAAGAACCTAACACATAGCGCTTTACTAATTTGTTCGAAGGCCAATCTGGATGACGAGATTAAATTAATCATTAAGACCCTTTGCAACAATGGTTATCCCTTAGACATTGTTGAATCTACAATTAATAAGAACGTTTCTAATTTTTATAAATCTAAAGAAACTTTAGTCCATAGATGTCCTGTTTACCTTCGTCTACCTTGGCTACGTAATATCAGTGACCGATTTGCCAAACAAATCTGTGTCTATACAACGATATTATTTTGCGTTGAATCCACGCTTTGTTTTTTCAACTAGACCTATGTTGTTGTCTATTCGCAAAGACATTCTCCCCCGCCTCATCATAATAATTCTATTATATATTTATTTAAATGTAGTTGCAGTGCGCACTACATTTGGCGGGAATCCTAAAGATTGAATGTTCGTTTTAAAATCAACACGTACCATCCAAGATACTTAATGCAAAAATTTCACCTTCTGACGTTCTGAATAATACATATGAGTCTGCTATATGCAAACAGCCTTTAAATAACCGGGCTTGTGCCACGAACTTTAGTGTCGATATCTTCACGATTCTAAGCAGGTTGCACTCGCATTTTAATTTTAAAATCCTAGAAAGCATTTTTACTAAAATTTTGAGACGTATTTGCAAACAAAAAGAAAATCTATTAGGACTTAATGTGACTTCTATGTGATTCTTTCCCTGTTTATTTATTTATGTTTTTATTTTTCTCCCCTGTCATATTCAGTTTTTTATCGTAAGTCTTCCTCGATTTTGCTCTTTTAAGCGACGAACGGTTAGCTAGCCCTATTTCATGATTTTTATTTTTTAAAATCCATCATGTTAATTGGTTTTTATTCATCCATTATAAAATTATGTACCCCAAAATCAATATATATATATATATATATATATATATATATATATATATATATATATATATATATGAATATTGATTTCAAGGTTATGATGTTATTTTTTATATTTAATATTTTGCTTTTTCATATTTAAAGCGATCCTCCGCTCTTAGTCACAAAAAGGTATCAAAAGCGGAAGACTAATTGAAATATAAAAATAAAATATTAAATACAAAAAATAACATCATTTTCATGCTTTAAAAACTCTCATAACCTTGAAATCACTAGTCTAGAAGCATACGCAGACTTTTAACAATATATGTACATATATATATATATATATATATATATATATTTATAAAAATATAAATGTGTATATATATACATATATATATACACATATATATTTATAAATATATATATATATATATATATATATACATATATATAAAGTGAAAGACCTGTATTTGCATTTCTGTGCATATGTACATATACAAAGTACACGGTGTTAATAATAGATTACGTGGTCGCCAGTTACAATGCTATATAAACCAAACAGAACGAAGAATAAATGTCAGCAAAAGCGAACTTAACTGTTGGGAATACCTAGTAAAAGAGCGAGCAAGATGGCGCCACATCATCAGGATTGGCAACGGACATTTAAAACAAAATCATTGGAGAAATGCAGAAGATGAATCGCCGCAGCGAAATATCCGGCGATTCCAAGCAAAACGTGCACCGACCATCAGTTTTGAGATCCGTGGACGGATGACGAAAGGATCGGTCTTGCCGGCCATCAGAAACATCGGAATAAATGATGAGGGAAAAGGGAGGGGAAAGAATAAGTAAAACAGAAAGGAGCGAATAGATGAGAATATCTCTAGAATATCATGAAAGAATGAAGCGTACAAAAGTTAAACAACAAAATCGAAGTACTTAACGGCATTAGTGGCATTAAATGCAATCACAACTGATGTGTATTTTTTAAGTACAACGTGTCGAAGAAGCATGATGTTATAGACGCTGACAGTGGGTTGACGTCATGAATTCGGATTTTGTTGAAGCTACATCATCGATTTTCTCAAATAGATTTTTAAAGGTATGAACCCATCTATCTTTGCTCCAATTATTGATTAAATAGTTTGTTGTATATGCCCCTCCAGCCTAGGCAACTAGTCTACAAAAGTTCCTTTATAACCTCAACATTTGTATTATTTGGATTCTCATCTTAAGTGTCACTTTCGCAACGTTTCGGTTGATGTAACTCCGACCTTCTTCAGGTGCATTTTTCGAACTCGGCAATCTTTTTGTCGAACGTGGGAATCTGCAGAGAATTTCGAACGGAACTCTTTAGTTAATTCTCTTTTTTCGTCAGTAATAACTGGATAGAACTTCTGAGTATTTCGCACTTTATTTTCAGTCACCCGTACTAAGGATTGAACCTGCAACCTTCAGCAGAATAACACTGTTCCCAACTAAAATTTTTCAAATACTCTAACCATGTGTTTTGGAAACAATTCTAACACGTATTTTACGAATCTTAAATCTATTATGTTTTTACATGAAAACTAGACTACCCGTGACCCGTTGGGTCAGGATGTTATATTAGCTATGGAATACGTGTATGAGGGTGAAACTTGTGACGTAAAGAAAATAGTTTGTTTGTTTTTTGGGGTTTTTTTTGACATAACAGAAACATTTCTACGAAAGTATATTAAAATGAAAAATCACGGACGGATCACTAAAAAAATCGTCCCTATTCGTGTAAAGTTACCTATTTTTCCGAATAATCGCTCAAAAATCGAAAATTAAATATGATTTTCCTACGAATCGAACGCCGACGAAAGTCATTTAGCAGCAAAAACGCACATGAACCTACCGATGAGAATATAAGAATGATAACCCCATATTGAAATCCTTCAACCAAGTTATAGAAACTTAAAATCTAAAAAAAAATAAAACCTGAAGCAAAAAAATAAAACCTAAATAAATAAAATAAAATAAAACTAATATTGAAACAGATTAGTAAATGTGTAAAAAAAATTCACCGTTCTCTCACAACTATAAAACAAAAAATAAAAAAGAAGGAAGGAAGGAAGGAATAGGGGCGGATAGAGAGTAGTAGTAGTAGTAGTAGTAGTAGTAGTAGTAGTAGTAGTAGTAGTAGTAGTAGTAGTAGGTCGTCTTGGCTTTACAACAATTCTTCTTATGTTTGTCAACGGGTTAAAATTGTTTAGTTGTAAGAGAATAGCGACACTATAGTTGTAAAAAAGAATAGTTGCAAAACATCCCTACTCTTCCCATGTTAAATAATAATTTCGAAATAATAACGTTAATATTTCAGTGCGCAGGTAAAAATCTGCAAAAGAGGCGATTTGTGTTTATTTGTTTACGTTGTTATGGGTTAAGGTTTATGCGGAAAGTGGGTTACATCACTCGTACAAAGGTCATTTGAGTTTTATCATTAGATAGATGTTACTATTTATTATTACATATTATTATTCTTGTGTATATATATATATATATATATATATTATCACTATTTACTTATTACTATATATATTGTCTATTGTTTATAATTAACGGTTCGATATCGTATTAAATGTTATACTCAATCTACTTAGTAATTTATCATCACCCAACGTATGTGCTTCTTTGAGTCGTCTTACTCTCCACTGTTATTCTCTGTCTATAATTTTTATTTGGTCCCAGAAGGATAGATGGTTTTCTTTTTTCCACCATATATGGTCAGCCATACCCGACTTTTAAGTCTATCCGTGTATTACGACTTTTCGATATTCTTCTAACCTTACTTATTGAGGAAGACATGTCTCTTCTTTAAATAGTTTTTAACATTTATATGGCGACACATAAACATAGTTATCAGTCATTTTTTTTTCTGTATGGGGCTTAACTAATACTTAAGATGAGAACACTAGTCCGAAAAATCCAAATAATACGAATACTTAATCCTCGTCTCAAAAATTCAGAAACGTAACCTCAGCATTGTTTTCAGTCGCCATTAAGAAAAAGCAATGCAGTTAGTGATTGCGCAAAACTTGTCTTATTATAGATTCACCATAAGACACTATAAACAATAACAATATTCAAATACGGAGTAATGAAGGTGACACGATAATAAATGTCTTATAAAGAAAACGTACCGGTGAACGTGAGTGGCAATAGTAATTGGTTGGTTGGTTGCTTTTGTTTTACGGCATATCAACCCTTTCTAGTTTATTTAATGCCGAGGCAGTAGTAATAAACGTGAGCGTAAAAAATGTATGAATGACCCTCTTTAAAGTTGTCAAGCAGAATAAAATGCAAAGATTATCTATATTTTTATAACTTTGTTTTCTTTTTTCACCACTTATCAAGGCCCGGAAGCCACTCAGGGATAAGGGATATTGCAAGTACATTAAGTTAGTGAGGAGATTTGCTGAAGTGTTAACTTAAGGGGGCGGTTCATTAGGAATTTGTTAACATTGGACTTGAAGACATCCAAGTTATAGTCCGGAGGGAAGCAGGCAGACGGAACAGAGTTCCACAGGCGTGCAGTTCTAAGAAAGAAGCTTTGTTCATGGAATCCGCGTTTTGATTTAGGCACAGATATAGAGTGGGGGAAATTTTTCACAGTGGATTCAGCTAGACGGATGTTTTTCGTGAAAGATTGGCGAGGGGGGACCAGAGATTGGAGTTCAGACGAGCATCTGCCATGGAAATAACGATAAAACAAAGACAGGCTCGCAACGTCTCTTCTGTGGGAGAGAGGTTGCAGGGTAGAGAAAAGGGCATCCCCCACTAAGCCACGAAGTCTATTTTGTACTCTGTCAAGGCAGGATAGGCAGTTTTTAGCAGCTCCTGCCCAGATATGGCAACAGTATTCCATCCTTGGACGTACTTGGCTTTTATATAGATAGAGAATTGCATCAGTAGTGAGATATCTTCTGGAGCGGTAGAAGGATCCCACCATCTTTTCAGCGACCTTGGCAACAGGCTTGATGTACGTATTCCATTTCAAATCAGGAGTAAAGGTCAAACCAAGAAGCTTGTCAAAACACGGAGCCTCACCCAGACGAGAGCCATCCATCACAATTGATGCCAGTTGGGGATCAGAGCGTTGATGATGTAAGGATAGGAGTTTGGTTTTGGATGCATTAAAGGTAACCAGCCACATCTTCCCCACTGAACCACGCGCTCGAGATCAGAGGAGAGCGAATCAGAGAGAACTTTGTCATTTACAGCCTTTGATGTGTTGCCATAGATGGTTGTGTCATCAGCATAGATGTCAACGAATGATTTAAGTATGTGTTTAGGGAGGTCATTGATGTAGATCAGGAAGAGAGTTGGACCCAGGATTGACCCCTGGGGGACTCCAGCATTTATATTGCAGGCCTCCGATTTTTGTCCATCGACCACTACTCTTATGAGCCTATCGGAGAGAAATGATTTAATGATTGAGAAAACATTTCCCGTTATACCGTAGCTGGAAATCTTGTGAAGTAGACCCTTATGCCATACCTTGTCAAAGGCCTTTGATATGTCAAGAGCAATTGCCCTAGAAAGGAAGCCTTTGTCAAGAGATTCACTTATCCTGTGAGATATAACCGTCAGCACATCTGCTGTAGATCTTGCAGAGCGGAAACCATATTGTGTGTCACTAAGAAAGTTATTCCTGCTGAGGTGGTTGACTATTTCTCTATTTAATATGGATTCCAGCAACTTACTCATAACACACAGGACACTTATAGGTCTGTATTGAGAGGGAGATGACTTATCACCTGAATTCTTAAATATAGGGCAAACTGAAGAGGTCTTCCAGGGAGTCGGAAAGCACTTCTCCTTAAGGCAGCGCTTAAATAGTTTCGTAAGTATGGGAGCAAGTTCTGGTTGAAGCTTTTTTAACACTATAATTGGGATGCCATCAGGGCCAGTTGCTTTACTGGAATCTAGGTTCTTTATTAGTTTGGCGACCTCCTGCACGGATATTTGTATGTTACCTAGCTTGTTCTGTGTTATAGGAGGAAATATGGGGAGTTGATGGCCTTCGTCGCATAGGGTAGAATTAGCTGCAAAGTTCTTTGCAAATAGTTTGGCCTTGTCTGACGCTGACGAGAGTTATTTTGTGCATAGATGTTCATATTAAAAACCCTTTTTTCTATTTATTTTAAAAGAAAATACAACTTTGTTGTATATGAAATCGCATTTATCTCCAAACGATCTAGCTAATTTGCTTATTCTACTAAACATTAATTCCCTATTAGTTTTTTTTCGGTTTTCTTACAGAATGATCATCTTTAGTTAATTATTACGTGTAATTATATTCATGCAGATATTCTACATGATGTATGCTTGCATAATATTTGTGTAAAAAGTTTATAGTAAACACAAACCTTTTTTCTACATATATTTATGCATATATATATATGTATAAATGTTTTTTTTAATTGCCTATCAGACTCCCCTGTCAGTTTTGGACTACGTTTTAAATTATTACTATATATTTGGTCTAACATAATATAATAATAAATACGAAATCTGCATTAATCAAAATATAATATTTAAGCATATTTTACGACCGGACAATGATAAGTAGCCTGCTAGTCTATATATTAGTACGGTAGTTTTTTCTTTTTTTTTTTTTACAAAGTGATCACCACTTATAAAGGCCCGGAAACCACTAAGGGATAAGGGTTATTGCATGTGCAGTACGTTAGTGCGTGGGTTTAATAAAAATGTCTACTTAAGGGAGCGGTTCATCAGGAATTTGTTTACGTTGGACTTGAAGACATCCAAGTTATAGTCAGGTGGGAAGCAAGCAGACGGAACAGAGTTCCACAGGCGTGCAGTTCTAAGAAAGAAGCTTTGCTCATGGAATCTACGTTTTGATTTAGGCACAGATAAAGAGTGGGGAGATTTTTGACAGTGGTTTCAGCTAGACGGGTATTTTTCGTAAAAGATTTGCGAGGGGGCACTAGAGATTGGAGCTCAGACAAGCACCTGCCATGGAAATAACGATAAGACAAAGATAGGCTCGTGACGTCTCTTCTATGGGAGAGAGGTTGCAGGGAAGAGAAAAGGGCATCCCCACTAAACCACGAAGTCTATTTTGTACTCTGTCAAGGCAGGATAATACCTTTAACATATATACGTACGTGTGTCATAATTTCCATATTATAAATTATCCGATCCAAGGATCATATTTATTAAAAAGGAGAATAGAACGCGATAACACGCCACGAACATTAAATTAATATATAAATACGCCAATTTAATGTTCGTAGTATATTTTTACCTTCTATCCTCCTTTTTAATGAATAGGATTTACCGAAACTACAATGAAATAATAATAATAATAATAATAATAATAATAATAATAATAATAATAATAATAAATGATATCGCTTTTTTGTCGTACGTAAAACTAAAATATACTCTCTTGAACTTATAGCTAGGGTTCAAGGGTAATATCTGTTCTGTCTAAAGATGCTATAATGGTGTTTCCATTCGCGTCGGGCATCCATAGAATGTAAATATGTCAAAGACTTCTATGAGGATATTCGAGATAATCTGTAATAATCAAATATATTATAACATTACATTAACCCTATTGTTTAGATCGATAATTTTACAGTTTTAACAAAAGATCTACAATACTATCGTGGGGGTCTTCATTCAAGACTAATTTCCACAGAATACCCAGCAGCAATATATGTCATATGAAAAATGGCGCTGTGGAATTTCCACAGGTCCCGCTAGTTATTATTATTTACCCGTGTTTACCGCAAACAAGGTACATTGCCTTTTAGACATATGAGACTACTATTTGGGATCATGTCGACAGGGAATTATGGGAGGAAATGGGCGGTGACCTGTCTGTTGGCATTACATTAAAACTTCAATAGATTAGTACAGTCAAGGAAACAGGAAACAGGAAGGGAATTTCAAAATTGATCAGACCAGAGGAAGAAACTATTAGAGTATAAGGCTCTCTGGCATCTAGGGATCTTAACAGTGACGGGGTGGAATCTTCATGCTCGACAGGTTAGTGATGGTTATGATGATTTATAATATGTGTTAAGTACTTCATTACGTGTCAATTTATTTTTACTTTTTTATCATTTGCATAGCTTTCTTTAAACACTATCAAATACATATGTTTCATTGTTTTGGCGCCATACTGTAATGAATACATTTAATTTGAAGAGGTATGTAGCAACATACTGTTTAATTCATTTGTACAGTTTAGGGTTATAAACATCAAGGTCATGATCACGCGGTCGTACTCAGTATAATTTTTATTTATTTTTTTTATTAAAAACATGTTCTAATATGTGAGAGTGGGATCCTGGCTTCTAATAACATACGTTATATGGTATTTCACACACGTACTTTATTATTGCATGTATATGCACGTATAATATTATAAGGTGATATTGCATACAGATTTTTAGTAATTACTTCAATAATGATCTATTCGTGAGCAAAGAATAGCTTTTTTTTTTGTTTTTTTACATGATAGTCACCACTTATCAAGGCCCAGAAGTCACTCGGGGATAAGGGTTATTGCGTATGTAATCGTTAGTAATGGAGACTTGATAAAGTGTAGAAGCAGTGTGAAAAAATATACATATAGCAAGTAAGCTATACAGAGGTGCCCATGTTTTGGAGAGGAATTACAAGATTAAGAGACTTCACGTATTTGTTATATAGTCACAGTACTGTTTCGCTGTATCACAGCTCATCAGTTCGGCCAGACAAGACACTATCTCAAACCAGATGTGAGACTCGACCGCCTAGACAATAGTCGGCGCTTCTACGCTATTCAGTTTCTGCTAAAATGGGTATGTGAATTAACAATTTTCAAACATTGTTCAAGTTTTCTGAGACAGTTGCGATCTTGCAGCAAGGTGTAGTGGATTGACTCAGAGAGAGAGAGAGAGGGAGAGAGAGAGAGAGAGAGAGAGAGAGAGAGAGAAAGAGAGGGAGAGTACCGCAGAAGGCAGGATCGCGTGAGCCTTAGGATATACTGGGAAGTTTGTAGGAAGTTTGTGATTATTATTATTATTATTATTATTATTATTATTATTATTATTATTATTATTATATTTTATATTATTCACTCACTAGGTGTTTTCAAACAGGCTATAATCAAAGAATTCTCTTTGAATACAATTTTGGTGCTCCCTGGAGTCTGAGTGACAACAATTCTTTCCAGATTTCTAGTACTTACCATCTATTTCGATACCATTTGAAATGTTTTACATTATGATTACCATTACGTTTACCATTGATTTCCCGTTTGAAGCAGCCATTGGTCTTCACTGCATTTTGAGTGGCAATAAACCTCCCTATGGTTCCAGTCCTTTTCGCACTCATCCAGTAGAAGTCTGATTGATGTTTTCTCTCCTCGGTCTTTTCATCTTCATTGACCAACTCTTTAGTGCGGTGCCAGTCGTGCTGACGCCAGTTATTTTTTTACGCCATGAGTTGATGGGACAATGGAGAAATGAACAAGAGGAAAGTGGGGTGGGGAAGGGGTGATGGGAGGAAGGGGATAAAAAGGTGGGGAAAGCAAGCAGGAAGAAAGGAGCAAGAAGAAGGGGGCAGGGAAATAGGCAAATTATCTTTGGGACTGTTCATAGTGTTCTTACAATTATTAGTATTATATTGATTTTCTTCAGGTTCAATATTCCTTTATGAGTTTTGCATATTTGTTTCGTTTTTCTGTCTCTTTGAGCTTCATCCTTTGGACTGCTAGGATCTACAATTTGGCAGTTTCTTTCTTTTATTATGACATTTGGTCTTTTTGCTTAGACGGGTTTATAGATTGATATCTCCATGTCCCCAAGGATTTTGTGGTTTCCGTTTTCCTGTACTGTTTTCGCTTTGTGTTTAAGCTATTTATCAGCATGTTCAAGGTGTCGTCTGCAGAGTTTTCAGTGCACCTCCATTCCTCATGTAGTCGTGTCTGTCTTTATATTCTTTTTGAGCTAGTTTGCTGCATTCACTTATTATGTGGGTTATTGTTTCGTCTCTTCGCCCACGGTTTACATTTAATTCTATCTTGTGTTTCATCTATTTTATTTTTAATGAGGTTGGTTCTAATTGCCTTGTTCTGTGCAGCTATAAATAGAGAATCATTTTCTCTATTCATGAGTAATTTTCTTAGCCACATCCATGTGGATTCATAATTCTCTTCTCTTGTTATTCTGATAAATCGTTCCTGTAGCTCTTTCTTTTGTCTACTTTTCTTTTCTCATCTTTTTTATTTCTGATTTAATCGTTTCCTGTATTGTTCGTCTTGATGGCGTATCTCACTGCCTTGATCAATATTTCTGTTTTCTGACTTATGTCTTTTTCAAAATCTTTTTTGTACATTCTACGCAGTCTTCTAAGTTTATCAATCGCCTTCGTTTTTCGCTCCTTTTTACATAAAGTCGGTCAGTATCGTCTTTTGGGTGCAAGGCATGGTGCATTGTCACTAATTCCCTCGTCCTCTGATCAAGACGTCTATGTTTTCTTTACAAAACGATCCAGAATACCTTCTTAGCGATATTGTCCAATTGTTAATTCTTTTATTTAAATTTCTACTGCATAGTTTTGTTTCGAAGTGTTTCCTTTTTTTTACTCATATACTCTTTTCCCATCTTAGCTTTCATTTATGTGGTTTTAATAATGTCTGCTTCTTGCGCCCATAGATAAGTATCATTTTCACTGAACGCTCTATTCTTCTCTTGGTTGAGGAGTTCTATACCTTCTGATGTCAATAGTTTTCCTCGTTTTCATCTTTAGTAATACACATTTTTCTTTTCTAAATTCCACTCAAATGTCGTGACTAAATATTTTGGTTGGGTTTATCAATTTCTCCAGTTTCGTTTTTGCTTTTCGCAAACAGCTTCAGGTCATCTATATACATGAAGTGGTTTATTCTTTGTTCTGTGCCTGTAAATTAGTATCCGGCCTTACATTTCTTAGTATGTAGTTTAGTGGCACCATCGCTATGATAAACAGTAGTTGTGAATATGAGTCTCCTTGGAAAATTTTATTTATTTATTTATTTATTTATTATTATTATTATTATTATTATTATTATTATTATTGTTGTAATGGTGGTATGTTTTTATTGTTTTTTATTATTGCTGTGACTGTAATGGTAGGTGTTGTTTTTTGCTGTCATTGCTATTGTTGTTTTTGCTGTTAATATTATTGCTACCGATATTAGTGTTGCTATTATCATTGTAGATTTTATTTCTATTGTTGTTGGTGGTAATGGGAATAATGGTGGTGATGGAGGAAAAAGGTCAGGAGGGGGTCTTTGACCTTGTTGGGGAGCCCTCCTAGAGATAATGTCTCGATAAAACTATCGGTGGTGGTGTAACCTTAAATTCACTAACCCCATTTATTGGAGAATGTCAAATCAAAATATTGAAAATAAAGACGTAAATGAGGCTAGAACATCTTGTAATGGTCTCACATCAGGTAGGTGTCCCACTGGTCAACAGGGTGGGTCCTATCGTCATCATATAACTGTTCGAAATTCTGAGGATGTGGCTGGATATAGGGGGAGTGAGAATTGCAAGAGGGTCCCAAGACACGGAGGGAGTTGGAACAGGAAATGTAAAAAAAAAAAAACACGGACGAATGAGGAAAGAAGGGTCCTGTGGGAATGCTTTGTAAGAAGTGGAAGTAACAAATCTGGTGGATATATCCGAAAAATGAAGGAAGAATGGGAATCGAGAGGAGGGGACCTAGAAGTGTCGCGAGTTTGGTATCCCAGTTAAAACAAATTAAATATAACAACCTACTTTCAGTGATTGCAAGAGAAGAGATTGAATGGATGGTTAGGAATGAAATGAATAACGAAAGAAAAATTGATGAAGCTAGCTCTGATGAAAGAATTGAGAGAGTGGAAGTGCAGAAGGGAAATGTAAACGATGATGGAAGGCGGACAACTGAGGAGGTATGGAATCCTATGGTTAGGGAAAGTAATGAGAAAGAGTTTGAAGGATCTAAGGCAGATGAGATCATTGACTCTGAGACAATGGAGTCAGTGAAAGGAGCAGATGTATAGAGAAGTGGTGATGAAGTTCGAACTGACTTCTGTACAAAAAGAAGTACTTCAGAAGTTAAGAGAGGTTCTTCTTAGAGACAATATC
Organism: Euprymna scolopes; assembly: GCF_053919585.1. NCBI lineage: Eukaryota > Metazoa > Mollusca > Cephalopoda > Sepiida > Sepiolidae > Euprymna > Euprymna scolopes. The sequence continues at coordinate 142,499,240 of NC_136490.1, read as the reverse complement.
ATAGAGATTCCAAGTATGAAGAGTAGTGATAGGCGGAAGGCGAAAAACGAGGTAAAAATAATTCAAGGAGTAATTGACATCATAAGAAATAACATATCGATTACGGAACTTAACAGGCTTCTATATGCAGCGTCACACGTTATCGCGAATCGTCTTGGCTTATTACAGAAGAAAAAGGGGAAATGAAGGATAGAAGGCCACACTGGCAGAGGCGGCTTGAAGAAAGTATTAAACGGTGGCGGAAAGACATTGGTAGAATCGAAGAAATAAGAAAAGGAGTTAAACTAGGACGGAAAGCTAAGGACGTGATTGAAAGGAGGTAAAGATTGCTGGAAAAAGGAACGATGAACGTTCTAACAATGTTGAAAGAGAAGGTCCACACTGGTGGTATAAAAATTAGAAACTTTGTTGGAAAAAGTGTTGCATTTCGGCAGAACAAACTTTTCCGGAACAATCAGTCTCGACTTTATAAAGAATTAAATGGTAGTAAACAGGCTGGAAATAACAACACTCAAAATGCAAAAGATGCAAGGAAGTTCTGGAGTGGGATTTGGTCCGTCGAAGGGCAATATAATGAGAAGGCTAGCTGGTTGGGAGAGGTCAGAGAAAGGCTATCAGAAATGCAGCTGATGAAGAACGTTGAGATAAACATCGATGACGTTAAAGCTGGCATACGAAGGATGACAAACTGGAAGGCACCTGGTCCAGATGGAGTGATGAGCTTCTGGTTTAAACAGTCCCCATGCCTTTATCCACCTATAGCTGCTGCTCTGCAAAGGGTTGTAGAGTCGGGAGATGTCCCTAATTGGCTTGTTAAGAGAAGAACAACACTGATTAGAAAAGATCCTGCAAAAGGAACAGATGCCAATAATTATAGACCAATTACATGTCTGCCATTGATGTGGAAACTGTTGACTGGAATATTTGCGGAGAAAATTTATGAACATCTAGAGAGTAATGGTGTTTTTCCTGACGAACAAAACGGGTGCCGGAAAGGCTCGAGAGGTACTAAAGAGCAACTACTAATTGATAAAGCAATAATGCAGGATGCGAAGAAGAAGAAGAGAAATCTGAGCGTGGCATGGACCGATTACAGAAAGGCTTATGACATGGTTCCTCATTCATGGATACGTGAAACACTGTTGATGATGAATGTTGCTGAGAATGTGGTAGGGATTTTGGAGACAGATATGGCTCAATGGAAAACGGTGCTGGCAGCAAAC